>NC_085138.1:50226842-50543927 GCF_035046485.1 Aedes albopictus | reverse complement strand
CCGTATCTGTATTAGTGCATGTTGCATTACTCCACTGCATCCAATTAAAGACAAAAATATAGATGTTGCTACAGTTTTCGTTTTGTCTTCTTAGAACCTTCAGAAGCCATCACATTTGATAATAAGGTCGCACTATTTACAAGGAATCCTCGAATGATTTCCGAGAATAATCTCCAAAAGAATTCCAGGAGGAGCCCTAAAAAATCTCCTGGAGGAATCCATGAAGAAATTTCTGGGATAATCCCTGTAAGAACTGCTGTATGAAGCCCTTATGCTGGAATCACTGATATGTAGTTCAAGAATCTGTCTTAGAGAGATCCCTGGAAAAACTTATGAAGAATTTCCGAAGAAATTCCTAGAGGGTTCCCCAGAAGAATTCCAGCAGGAATCCACGGAGGAATTTTAGAAGGAATCCTCAAAGGAATTTTAGGAGTAATCCCAGAAGGAATTCAAGGAGGAATGCTCGTAGGAATTCCATAAGGGAGCCCAGAAATAAATCTAAAAGAAATTCCTGCAATATTTGTACAAGGGCATCCCAAAATAATTCCAGCACGAGTTCCAAGCAGATTCAAGCAGTAATCCCCAAAGAAATCCTAACAGAAATCCCAGAAAGAATCCTCGAAATTATTCCAGTGGGAATTCCAAAGTGAATTCGAGAAAGAATCCCCTAAGGATTTCTAGAAGGAATCAACGAAAAATATGCAAGAGGAATCTCTGAAGGAGTTCCAGGAAAAATCCCTGAGGGATTTCTAGGAGGAATTCCCAAAGAAATTCCACCAGGAATCCTCGTAGGAATTCCAGGAGAAATCTCTGAAGAAATTTTAAGTGAAACCCCAAAAGGAATTCTAGGAGAAATCTCAAAGGAATTCCAGGAGAAATCTCTGGAAAACAATCTGGAGGAATCCTTGTTAAAGTCCAGGAGGAATCCCTGAAAAAAGTCCAGGAGCAATCCACGATGGAATTTTAGGAGGAATCCTCGAAGAAAATTCAGGAGAAATCCCCGAAGGAATTCCAGAAGGAATGCCAGAAGAAATCCCCGAACGAAGTCCAGGAGGTATACCCGACGGAATTCCAGATGAAATCCCTGCAGGAATCCCAGGGGGAACCCCTTTAACCCTCTAATACCCAATCCCGCCTTTAGACGGGGTATAGTTTGAGCATTTTTGTAATTTTTGTTTCGTGGAAAATCATTTTTTTTATATTTTTGGCTGATATTTAGGACTGTTTTGTACATCTCAAAATGGTTTTTGGTGTATTTTAAAGCATATTTACATTTTTTAAAAATCATTGAAAAATTGATGTTTTAGTCACCTTTTAGAAGTCATTGTTTATTTTGTATTGAATCGCTACAATTAACATATTTTATTTTTTTCCCAAATCATTCTACCCTTGTTTCATAGTTTAAGGGAATCGAATATACTCTAAAATTAATTTCCTTAAAATTACACGGAAAATAAAATTTTCTATGAAAAAATTTTAAATAATAATATTTCAAAAATAACCATAAAATCTCAAAATGTTTTCATCTCAAAAAATCCGTTCCCCAAATTGGCTTCCAGGAAAAATATAAAAGTGTGGGGATGTTCAAAAATAAAAATTGAAAAAATCAAAAACTGAAATTCACGAAATCGAGAATTAAAAAGAATCGTCTTCCAAAACATGTTTAAATCGATTTTAGATGGCGAAAAATTATATTTAGATCAAAATCAAAAATTTGGGTATTAGAGGGTTAAGGAATTCCGGAAGGAATCTCCGAAGGCACTCCAAGCGGAATCCTCGAAGGAGTTTCAAGAGGAAACCCCGAAGGAAGTACAGGAGAAATCCCCGAAAGAACTCTGTGAGAAATTCCCGCAGGAATTCCAAGAGAAAATCCAGAAAAAATACCAGCGCGTATCTCAAAGGAATTCAAGCAGTACACCAAAGAAATTCCAGCAAAAATGCTTAAAATAATTTCTGTGGGAATTTCAAGGAGGATTCAAGAAATAATCCCCAAAAAATTTTGAGGACGAACCAACGAAATATATCCAAGAGAAATCTCTGAATAAATTCCGGGAGAAATTCCTAAGAAAAATCTAAGAGGACCGAAGGAATTTCAAGAGGAATCCCCGAAAGAATTCCAGGAGAACTCAGGAAGGAGGAATCCCCGAAGGAATTCTAGGAAGACTCACCGAAGGAATTTCAGAAGGAAACCCTGAAGAAATTCTAGGACGAATTCCATGAGGAATCTCCGAAGAAATTGGAAGGGAAAGCTCCAAAGGAATTCCAAGAGGAAACTCCGAAGAAATTACAGGAGAAATCCCAGAAGCAACTCTAGGAGGAATCTCTTGATGAAGGAATTCCCGAAGGCATCCCGAAGGAATCTCCAAATTAATTCCAGGAGGAATCTCGAATGAATTTTAGGAGAAATTATCGAAGAAATTCCAGGAGGACTGCTGGAGGAATTCCATGAGAAAATCTAGGAGGAGTTTCCAAAGGAGTTCTAAGAGGAATCATCAAAGAAATTCCAGGAGGAAACCCTGAAGAAATTCCAGGTGGAATCCACCGCGGAGTATCAAATGAAATATCTTAAAGAATTTCTGGTGGAGTCCATGAAGTAAGTCTAGGACGAATCCTCGAAGGAATTCCAGAAGAAATCTACAAAGGAATTTCAGGAAGATTTTCTGAAGGAACTCTAGGAAAGACTCTCGAAGAAATTGTATGAGGAATCCGCGGAAGAATCCCAAGAAGGAAGTTTAAGTTGTATCTTTGAAGAAATTTCAGAAGGAATTCCGAAGGAATCCCTAAAGGAATCCACGACGGAATATCAGGAGGAATCCTTGAAAGAATTTCAGGAGGTCTAGAAGGAAACCCTGAAGGAAATCTAGGAAAAATCCCCGTAAGAATTCCAAGGGGAATCCTCAAAATAATTCCTGTAGAAATTTTCGAATGATTTCTTTGAAAAATCTCTAAATATATTCCAGGAGGTGTTCCCGTAGAAATTTCAGGAGGAATGCTCGAAGGAAGTCCAAGAGAAATCCCCGAAGAAATTACAGGAGAAATTGTTGCAGGAATGCCAGGGGGAATCTCCGAAAGAATTCCGGTTGCAATCTCCGAAGAATTTCCAAGTGGAATTCTTGAAGGATTTTCAGCGGAATCTCCCGAGTGAATCTTTCTGGGTAGAGGGATCCCTGCAGGATTTGCAGGAGGAATCCCTGAATAATTGTCGGGAGGAGTCCCCGAAAGAATTTCCAGAAGGAAATGCTTAAGGAATTCTTGTAGAAACTCCATGAGAGATTCCACAGTAATATCCGGGAAATATGCCTAATTATATTCCTAAGGAAATTCTCGAAAGAACTTTAACAAGATTCCCTGAAAGAACTCCTGTAGGAAATCTCCGCTGTAACTCCTGGAGCATCCGTGAGTCCTCCTGGAAAAATTTCAAAAAGAACCCGAAAAGCGATCACTTGAAGAATTCATGGATGAATTCCCTAATGAACTTCTCGATGAATTCCCTATGGATATCCTGAAGGATACTTAAAAGGAAGTCTTATACTAATTTTTCAAAGGATTTCTGTAGGAATCCCTGAATAAACTTTTGGGGGGATCCTTTAATTCTCTTGGAGGTATCCTTTGATCTTTATGTAAGATTCTCGGAAGGAACTCCTGGAGAGATTTCTGAATGAACTTCTGAAGGAATCCCTGAATAAATTCAGGAGGAACCTCTGAAGAAACATCTGCATGAATCTCGGAAACTTCTGGAGGAATCTATGAAGGAACTCTTGGACTAATTTTTGTAAAAGCTCCTGTAAGAATTTCTAAAAGAACTTAATAAAATAGCTGCATTCGAATTTTGTCAAGACTAGAAATGCCATTTCAAAGTGAAATTCTATCGCAGTCAAATCCAAAAATCGTTGCGTTAACTGCTGTGAGAGAAAACTCAATCCGTTCGACAACCATTGTTCGACAGAACAACACTAGACGAAAAATCGGCATTAATTGAGTCCCTGAGAAAGGTACCAAATATAACCGAAACGTCGGACAAGATTGAATAGCTGTAGGCTCAGTGTACCAGTTATGGCTATAGTACCTCAAATTCGCCATAGTTGATTTTCACCCTTTAAAGATACAAATCAACAAGAAAAAAATCGTGAACAACAGATCACGATCACAAATGATGATTGCAATCATTCAAACTTCACAATTTGCTCAAATTATGGTAGAAATAAATCATTTTCCTTAACTTTTCAGCCTCCTTGCACCCTATTTCGCCATAGTGTACCAGTTATGGCAACTCCCATAAGGAATGCATGTAAATAGTGCGAAGTGGAACCCAAATTAACAAATGTGTCCATAACTGGTACAGGGTTCCTATCATTGGCACACGCCGTAATAAATACTAAAAGTAGTTTTGGCTCCGTTTTTATATTTTTCCTGTAAAGTATGAAAACTAATCAATCATTTGACTTATTGTTTACATTCGTTGGTCTTCTTCTTATTTTTGTAGAAATGGTTTTTCTTAAGTGGTGCGATAACTGGTACAGGCACCCTATTTGAAATTTGTCAAGACTAGAAAAGCCATTACAAAGTCGAATGAACTTCAGGAGAAATCCCTGCAGAAACTCTTAGACTAATTTCTAGGACCGTTTGTTAGAATTCCTGAAAGAACTTCTAACGGAACTCTTGATGGATCTCCAGGAGGCATCTATGAATCCTCCTGAAAGAATCTTTGAAGGGACTTCTGAAAGAATACCGGAGCGAACTTCTGTTGAAATAGTTTAGAGAACCTTTGAAGGAATTCCTAATGAGCACCTGGAGCCATCCCTGAATCCTCCTGGAATTGTTGGGGAGATCCCTGAAGGAACTCCTGAAGAGGTCACCGAAGGAACTTCTGAGCATTCCTAGAAAGAACTACTATACTGCATGAATCCTCGAAAATGCTCATGAAATAATCTATGGAGGAAATTCTGTAGGAATATCTGAAGGAACTCCTAGATAAATCCCTAAAGAACTCCTGAAAGAATTTCCATGAGGCATACCGAGAAGAATCCCTGAAAGTTCAGGAGGGATTGTTGAAAACATTCCAGGAGGGATTTCCTGATGGAATCCTTGATGGAACTCCTGTAGTGATTTCTGAAGAACATGGATCGACAGGAGAAACCCGTTGCTGGAATTCTGGAGAAATCCCTGAAAGATCTCCTAGAGGAATTTCTGAAGAATTCTTTGATTGGAATTTTAGAGGAATCTTCGAAAGAATTTTAGTATTTTATCTTAACTTAATGTAAACAATTTTTTTTTCGTGCACTGAACACCGGCGTGAAAAATGAAAATCGGCGGCGTGACAAACATCGGCGTATGGCGCGCCGCCGATATTACGGTCGGCGTCGGCGTGGGGCAAAACGTGTCGGCGGCGGCGGCGTGGCGCGGCGGCGCACAGGTCTACTCGCGAGTGAAGGAAGTGCGAATATATTCTGGCTTCTGTTGTTCACGAGTAGGATAGCTTTACGTTTGTGTCTACTCAGCTGCATTCCTCACTGTTTTCCGGCGTTGACTTGTACTAGCTTGTTGATGAGCGGGTGCAGGTAGAGAACAAACAGAAGGCTGGACATCGGATCTCCTTGCCGAACCGAACGTTCGATCGGGAAAGCAGCTGATAGATGACCGTTCACTTTCACTAGCAAGCGTGACGATGAAAGTCTGGAAATGTGGGCGAGTAGGGAAACGAAGTCTTGGTTGATGCCGAGCGAGCACATGGTCCGATGTAGTTGTTAATGCAGTTTAATGAGAGCAAACTAAAATAACAAAATTGATTACTGGGATTGAACATCAGCTATACAATTTTGTAGCTTTTAAGAACTAAGCAATTAGGCAGTTTCAGGGCCGTTTCATGGGGTTTTGTGAACATTCCGGGGTGTTCCAGGGAGTTCAGGAGCGTTCCAGATAGTTTAAAGGGGTTTCAGTGACATTTCATGGTGTTTCAAAAGTGTTCCAAAGGGTTTTAGATGCTTTTTTTTATCTTTTTCACAAGGGTTTCAGAAGCGATCCATGGCATTTTGTGTCGTTTCAGAGAGATCCAGCGAGTTTCAGAGAATTTCAGGGGTGTTCCAGATAGTTTCAAAAGTGTGCAGTAGCTTTCTAGGAATTCCCATGGGGTTTCAGGCGCGTTCCAGGGGCTCCCGGGGCGTTCCAGAAGGGTTTCAAAAGCGTTCAACAACGTTCCAGCATGCTCCAGCGGTTTTCAAAAGATTTCAGGGGCGTTCCAGGGAGTTTCAAAGATGTTCCAGGGGGTTTCAGGGACATTGCAGAGTAGTCCAGCGAGTTTACGGGGTTTTCATGGGGTTTCAGGGGCGTTCCAGAGAATATATCTTTTATAACACCTAAAAACCTAAAATGCCTTAAAAGCCCTGCTAATTTTCCATGAATCCCCCTTCGAAACCGTCTTTAAAGCTCCTGAAAATCACTGCAACTTCTCTTAAACATCCCTAAAACCCCGTTAGAAGCCCTAATGAACCTTCGGGACCCCCGCAAAGGCCTCCGAAACTCCTTCCTAGTGGAGTCCTTAAAGAAAAACCTGGATGAATCACAGGACGTATTTTAGAGAAATTCTTGGAGAGAACCTACGATTTCTGCTAATATTTTTGCTGAAATTCATCCTACAATTACAGCCATCAGCGTAGGCATCTCTTTCTCTTTTCTCACCATTCGTCACGGAATCGCAGGTGAAATTTCTATAGTAGTCCTTGCAAAAATCCCAGGAGCAACCACAGAAATGTATAGGAAATGAATCCGTGGAGAAACCTCTGAAGCAATCCGAACATTTTAGATGAATCCCATCCCCAAGTAGCTCACATGTTCCAGAAGAATCATGGCCGCGCAGGTTTTTGATTGCACACAAGTCAATGTCAAGTGACGTTAGCATTAGTTTAGAAATACATAACTGTAGCTCCTGTACAACCACAAATATGCACCGCCGTGACTCTTCTGAAACAGGTGTACTGCTTGGGTAAGGAATTCGAAGAGGAATTCTAAGAGAATTTCTGGGATTGCTAAGGAACCTTCAAGGTTTTATCGAGAAATTTCTCCTGGGATTTCTCCAGGGAGTCTATTAGAACTTCCTCCAGGAATTCCTTCTATGATCGGATCATGGATTTCTCCAAGAATTTCTTCATGAATTCATCCAGTGATTTCTCCAAGAATACCTTCAGATATTACTCTCAAAAACACTTCAGGAATGCCTGCTGCTGCTGTGATTCATTAAGATAGATGTTCTTGAGACACCTCAAGATATTTCTTCTGTGGTTCCTCCAAAGATTTTTCCAAGGATTCCTCCGGGAATTCCTATTGAGAATCCTCCAGAAGTTTCTTAAAGCATACATCCAAGAGCTCTCCTGACATTACTAGAAATTCTTACTGGCATTCCTTCAGCAATTCCTACTATAATTCATGCATGGATTCCTCCAGAAATTGGGAAACGTCTTGAGATGATTTTGGAACCTTAGCTGGGATTGCTCCAGAACAGGCACTTCAATTTATCTAGATATTTCTGGTAGGAATCTTCCAGTTTTTCTTTCTGGGTTTGCAATACTTGCAGGGAATCCTCCAGAACAATGACTCTGCGAATGCTCGAAAAATCTCAGCGAGCATTTCCGAAGAAATTCTAGAAGGAATTCCTGATGGAATCTCGGCAATAATTACAGAACGTATTCCAAGATGGATCTCTAGAGGAATCCTTAAATAAATCTCTGAGGGTATAATAGCAGGCATTCCTGGACGATCTTCAAGAAGACCTTGAGGAATCCCGGGAAGAAATCCTGGAGGGATTTCGGAGAAATCTTTTAAGAAATCCTCTTGGAATTCCTCCAGTAATGCCTGATGGAATTTTGCTAGGATTTCATCATTCTGTAAATTACACTCACTCCGTGGAGAATCGCTTTCCTAAGCCATGTCAGGAGTTTATTATGTGTCTGTATGCGCATGCTACTCTTACTTAATTGCGCAGTGTGTGGATGCTGAGCTGATAATTAAAACATCTAGCAGTTTTTCTTCTCTTCCGTTTCACTCTGCAAATGCCAATGTCTCAAAATTTTAGCTTAGGCTAGCCAAGCTAAGTGGGAATTACTACGTTTGATTGCTCTAACATTCATGCTCGTAACAGAAACACGTGTCTGATGAACTAATTGAGATTTGAATTTTGAAAAGAAATCTACGTGCTTCGAAGGGAATCGAACCCATGACTTCCAATTCGCTAGAAGGGCGCTTCTTTCCTCCAAGCTAGCGAGACACTTGACGATCTCCGTCTGATCAAAAATGATCGGGGTGACATGGGTCCTAGAGGGTAACATTGGTCCATCTATCCCAATATAAGTCAGAGAATCCGACGATGGACGGTGGTTTAAGGTGCCGATTTTCTGAAAGTCCTCGCTAAAAAAGTAAGGAAAATGCATTTGGTTACTCAAATTGATGGACCCCCGTTAGTTAGAGCCAAAACCATTTTTGCAGACCCCTTGATTTCGATCAAATAGTGGCTCATTTAAACCATTATAACTCGAAAGTTTCTCCAAAAACCACCTCAAAACGAATTGTTGTTGAAACGAGGAAAGATAGAGCTACTATTAACAATTATAAAAAGTTGGGTCAGCCATATTAATTTTGGTCGCCATCTTGAATTTTTATACCAAAACATTTTTTTCATCATGATGACAGCCACCGATTTTTTAAATTTTTGCATCAATTGAAAGCTGAGACATTTATGCATAACATATCAAAAAATTGGAGATGAAATCGAGGGCTCTGTAAAAATTGTCCATCAATTTGAGTAACCAGATGCATTTTCCTTACTTTTTTAGCGAGGACTTTCAGAAAATCGGCACCTTAAACATTTTTGAAGACAAGGTGTAAATAGTTGGCCAGTCTCAGCGAGAGTTACCCACATGCATTCCCGTCGTATTCTAAAACGTGCGGAATAGTGGCCCAGTGTCACTTTGGCCCAATGACACCCCGCACGATGATACTAAATCCATTACTAAATCAGCGTATACATGAAGATAAGCTAATACGTCGCTTATCTCTACGATGGACACACTCATACGCTCGCAATATCTTATTCGCTGCTGCTTCGAAATTATAAGAATTCCACCATATGAAAGATATATTTCAAATCCAAACATATTTTGCTTATTTTGAAGGGATGCAGAAGTATAAAAAAGTAGAACAATGAATTGTTTCTTTACACGTTTGCACGTGTGCATGTCTACAACTTAAAATTCCATGGTTTGGACCTTTCTTTTGTAAAAAGTGCACCGCGGGCCAAAGGGTCTAAAAACCCCTGCTCCAGAGATTTTTGCAACGATTCCTCCTGAAATTCATTTTGGGATTCCTCCAGAAATCTCTGCAAGGATTCATCCAAGAATTCTTCTGGCATTACTATCAGGACTACTCCAGCAACTTCTTCTATATTGCCTTCACGGTTTCCTATAGAAATATAGTATTCCTACTGGGAATATTCTTGAGATTCATGTTGAAGAAGTCGTCATTAATATGTATCATCGGCATCATTAAAAAAATCAAAACCAGCTTTCATTAAAACTAATTTTTATAACGATAAAGTATTCACAATATTCCAGATGAAGAATGGAATACAGTTAGTACATATCCATTATAAAAAGTCATGTTTTGAATCAAAAAAAAACTGCTTTTGAAATTCCATTGATGACGAAGACATCAATGACGACTTCTAAAACCTTAACATAGGAACTTCAGCTGGTTTTTTTTTGGTTTCCCATGCAACACCTGCAGGGAACCCTCCAGGAATTCTTGGAGGACTCTCAAGATCAATAATTGAAGATATTCCTGCTGAAAGTGCTAGTGAAGTCTTAGCGAAGAAATTCTGGTTGAAATTCCTGAAGAAATCCCAGCAGTAATTTTTGGATATATTCCAAGAGGAATCGATAAATCTCTAAAGGTATCATTGCAAGAATTCCTGAAAATTCTTCAGAAGGGCCTTGAGGGAAACCAAGAGGAATTTTTAAAGGAACCCCAGCAAGCATTCCTTGAGGAATTTCAAGAAGAGTTGTTAGAGAAATCGGAATTCCTCCAGGTATGCCTGATGAGATTCTGCTAGATATTTCTGCTGGGATACCTTTTCTTACTTTACGTTATCATTGCAAGTAAAGCCTGTATCCGCAATAATCGGGACACAGAAGTACGTCAGTAGCTCTGTAATGAATCGGTAAAATTGGCTAAATAATTGACTGAGAACTCTTTGGTGTATGTTTATTATTTGTGCCAAATTTCATAAAAATCGATGCATTACTTTTATCTGTGGATGAAAAACAAACAGACGTGGTTTTAAGCATTTTGTACAATCATGACCAATTTTCATTCGCATAGTAGATGGTTCCCCAAGTAACACCGAAAACATAATCAGAAGTCTTAAACTAATCATTTTGTCCTATAACAGTTGTTTCAAAGTTTTTCAAAACAAATGTTGTCTTGTATAAGTCATATTCATGATTCCAAAAACTAGTCTTCAATGATCTCTTATTAAAAAGTCGTATTTGAGTAAATGTTTTGTCTTTTCAAACAAATCTGACATGTTGATATCAATTTTGTTGGATATGTTCTAATAACGTTTATTTTGCCGCAATATGACAAATCTGATTAAGTTTTATATTTGTCTTAATATGTTCATCAAACACATTCTCGGTAGGGACTTTCGGTTCTTCAGATTTGTGCTCATGAAAATTTGAGCTGTGACTTCGTCATATCTTAACGTTTCGCTAATAAATACAAATACATTACAACACTCCAATTTATTGGGTTTTACATTACAACATATTTCCTGTATTGCACGCGAACTTTCAATAGCGAACTTTCAATAGATTCTTTTCTATACTACTGCCGTCCAACTTACCCGATTATTGTAATAAATATATAAACTATCACAATATTTTGCAGCTCACATTTATATTTTACGACATAAAATGGCTTGAGTCTTCCTAAAATAGTTTCTTTAAAGACCACTTCAGACCACTTACGTCAACTCGTAGCACTATCAGGAGGATTTGTTTTGCTATTTATAATAATGGTATAAGTTTGCTACTATTTAATGGGGTCAATAGTGACGTAGATAGCAAAGGAAACTTCCTTGAATTTCTTCATGCCTACCACCACGGCTCAACAGACTCAATATGTTTGATAAGTCGTATTAGAGTAATATTTTCAGTCTTACTTCCGAAACTTGTTCTGGTTAAGTTCTGTCGATACATAATATGTTTCATTTGTTCTTATGAAGTCATATTCAGGGTTTCTGCAGTATGTATGCAAACATGTATAACATGATGACATGTTCAGTATGTTTCATAAGTCATATATGAGTAACATTTTCAGTCTGTCTTTCAATATTTGTTTTCGATGAAGTTTTTGTTAAACATAATATGTTTTGTTTGTTTACATTAAGTCATATTCATGTTTTTTCAATAAGTAAACAAACATATGCAACATAAACTAAAGTCATTATTTTTAACTAGGCTACGTTACACTACCGATCATAAAAATGTCGATATGATGTACAATATGTAATAAATTAAGAATAAAAACTATACTTTTACCGTGCCAATGCTCTACAATTTTGATTGTATTAATTAATAAAATTTCAATTGGCTCGACGGCATACATCAATTTTATCATCCTGGAAAAACTAGTAGTGTATTATTTTTCTAGATGGAAATTCTTATCGACTTTCACCGCATTTTTTTATGAAAAATTACCCATTTTTCGAACCGACAACAATGTTGATAATAATATTGATTTTCACGAGGTAGTGACACTACCTCCTGTCAAATTTTCGTTTATAAAATCAGCCCAAAAATGTGAAATACATTTTCTTCTTCTTCTGACGTTGTCAACACTATACCAAAGCCTGCTTCTCAGCTTAGTGTTAGTCTACGAGCACTTCCACAGTTATTTATTTAGAGCTTCCTCTGCCAATGTCAATTTTGCATGTGTATGTCACTTTAAAATTTCTTCATTCATATCCATATAAATTGTGATGGCTATATGTATGACATTGTAAAAAGAATATTCTCAATTTACATTTACAAATTTTCCAGATTGGTAAGCATAGAGCTAATTTCTAATCATATCTCGAATCATTTAGCATGCCGTGTCCAAGTATGCCATTTATTTTTTCATTAATACTTTTAATATTTATAAAATATCCAGTCAAATATCCCATTTTTATCCATAATGTATGATTTTTTTTGCAGGAATTAGAAATATTATTTAGGAAAACAAAGCACTTTAGGTTACACATGCTCAAGTAAAACGATGGTTTTAATTTGTTTTATTTTATTATCCTTCAAATATACGTGTTTATGAGGCGCATTAAATTCATCGAAGTACAAATGCCTATTTCACCAGAAAAAATGACTCGCACCACAGTTTCTGGTCATGGACAGCCAATTTTAAGTTGGAATAGTTTAGCTGAAATAATATCGCAAGCCATATTTTGCACTTGAATAGTTTTTTTTTGACATTTTGAAAGATAGTTGAATACGGTTATGCAACAAACATTGATTACGCTTTCGAAAAGAAACTGAATTTTCATCCTCAATTAGAAAAAGAAGACGTGTATTTTGTTTATTGAAAGTTGTCAGAATTATGTACTGTAAAACATACTAAGAAACATTATTAAGTATGCTTTGATTCATATAGAACATGATTATAACATCTCAAATATGTTGCCGAAGCTCCACCTTCTGCGCTTTTTCGGTCATATATCTGTCTGAAAAACGGTTTTATTGTTATGAACCAAAACACAGTAACTGGTCATATTGGAGTCGAAATAATTCCTATAGAACATGTTGTGTTACTTGGGTCTTTTACGCTACAGTTCAAAGTTCTGTGATGATAATTATGAAATTTCGTTAGCAGTTATGATACTTATAGAGACACTTTCTTGCAAAATTTCATCAACTTTGACCAATTGGTTTGAAAGCTACTGGTGCTGATAGGGGTGAGTGTTAGTGAAAATTTCTCGTGTTTTTCATGTGCGATTTTTGCCTATTCTTAACGTTTGAATTTCTCTGCCAATCCTCATGAAATTCTCACAGAAGCTAGTTTATTATGTGTATATTATGCTTGCAAAATTTGATGATTATTGGTATAGTAGTTTCAATAGTACAATCGAAACAATAAAGGGTGCTGACTAATTGCTGTCTGAGAGGCTAAAATCACGTTCAGTTCCAAAACATGTTTCGATTATAAAATTGTTGATAGTGCATCGATTTTTTTTGAAATTTTGCTCATGCAACAAATGTAGATTGAGAGGTTTGTGTTCAAAATTACAGCCATTTCCTTTGCCAAATTCAAATGTTACAGCGCTGACAAGCAAAACTTGGGGCTGTACAAAAATCAATGGCGCACATTTTACTCTTACGTTGCTACAACAAAAAATACTGCACCGATTCACATGAAATTTTGTAGGTGTAATGAACACATCTTATGATGTTATTAGACAAAATTTGAGAAATTTTAATGTATCTATTGCAGAGTTACAGCTGTGCTTCTGTGTCCCGAATATTGCGGATACAGGCTTTAGGCCTGCATCTTTTCGACTAAGTGTTCTTTTAGCACCTACAGGGGGCTTTTTTTCTGTGCGGGTCTGCCGCTGCGACCAGCAGGGATGCCATATATACTAGAGTGGGTCAACGTTATATGGGAAAATTCAGATTTGGTCACAACAGTCCGGAACAAAGCTTTTTCGATGCCTTTCATGGTCCGCAACAACTGTGCGAAATTTGGACGCGATTGGTTGTGTCCCCGCATTCCGCATTGCAATTGAAATTTGTATGGGATTTAGTATGGGAAAACATACTTTTTTGCATTTTTCTCGTGGGAGGCTCAAATTTGTCTGGAACTATATAACCAACGATGTTAAAGTATAGTCCAGGGGATGCTGATAAACTTTGCCAAAAAGAGTAAGGTAATAGAGTGACTCTGAAAAAAGTTATTAATGTACAAAGTTTGGTATCTCCGCGCAGCTGCTGAAAACCATTTTTTCTGCCAACACTGCTGGTGCTTCGAAGGATCAATTCATCCTTGCTTTATATTCTGACGATTCATGGGAACTCAACCTTTATTCCATCAACAAACAGCAAACAAACTAATGGTTTTTGAATCGATTTTATTCAATTCTTTAAATAAATATCTTATCTGATCACACATTTTTTTATTATTTTAGGGTCTGCTCTTGAGGAATGGTTCCAGGACTATTTTAAAGGAGAAATTTTCGACCACAGGAAAAAATATGGAAGTTTATGATAGTTTTCATGTGAAATAAATTTACAATAAAACATATTGTGCCTGTTTAACTACCAAGGCTTGTACAGGGTCATTTGAATGCGTAGAAAAAGCGAGCCTGCGGCACGTTGGTTAAGGAGCTGTGACAACAGAGTTTGGGAAGCGCAGGACTAATTTATGTTGCAGGAAGCTTGTTAGTAGGTTGTTAGCTTCTCTGGATAAAAATACGACTCGCGCTGTAAAAACCCTCAGATGTTATAACGTGAAAATAGTAAATTGCAATACAATTAAATTGTGTTTCATAATTTAATACTTTTTCATATGATTTACGCTGGGTGGAATATAAGAAAAGCAAATCATTGCAATAATAAAACGTATATCTTGTAATTTTTGTGGCTGCTTTCTTCTGGATAGTTTTTTTTTTTTGTAACCCCTGGTATAACTTATAAACATATTTGAAAGGAGGAGGCGTCATAGCCCCTTCTTGAGCTTTTTGTACTCTCAAATTAATTTGGAATTGGAGTCCAACAATGCCAGCAACATTGAGGCAAGGATTATGAAGAGTCTGTCATGTCATAGTTGGTTCATTCAAATATGTTAGACTCAAGTTGTCAAGTTGTGAACTTATTGCCCTTCATTATAAAGTTTTAGTTCATGCTGTCAATTGCAAAACTCTTTTATAATGACTAGAATAAATCATTTCATAGAGCCTCTCCGAACATTTAGTAAGGGCCCGTCCATAAACAACATACTCTTAGGGAACGACCACGGGAACGACCATTAATAACGTAACACTGTAAGGGGGGAGGAGGGTTCAAGCAAAGTGTGACGATCCATACAAAAATTTCAGAAGCACCATACAAAAAGTGTGACACAGGGGGGAGGGGTGGAGAGGTGTTGAAAATGGGCAAATTTTGCGTGACATAATTTATGGGGTTTCCTTATATGGGGAGGCCAAAGTCTACGGTCTACACAAATTAACAAAAAAATTTGAACAAAAGTATACGAGGATGGCGTGTCTTAAATGGACAAAAACAAGTCTACGTAGCTCATAGACAGCGCATAAGCCTTCCTCTGTCTCAAATGATTCAAAACGTTTTTTGATTGTTCTTGGTTTGAAAAATTAAAAAGCGTCTCAAACCTGGCTTCAGAAATATCCGCCAACTGTTTTCTTCTTTGAATAAATCCGGAAAACCCCCGGGAGTTTTCCATGCGATCAAAAAGTTACAAAATGCCTTGCATTGGTCGGAGATGTCACAACTTAGATTCAAGTGAGTTATTCGTAAAGTGGCCATCGTTTGCAGAAAGATGGTTTCTACGGTACTCCTCCAAATTAGTACCGGAACCATTCCCCAAAAGCAGACCCTAAAATGATAAGAATTTTGTGATTAAAAAATACCTGAAGAATGAAAAAAAAACGACTCAAAACCATTAGTGTTTTTGCTGTTTGTTGATGAAATGGGAGTTAAGGTTCCATGAAACGTCAGAATATAAAGCAAGGATTAATTGATCCTTCGAAGCATCAGCAGTGTTGGCAGAAAAAATGGTTTTCAGCAGTTGCGCGGAGATACCAAACTTTGAACATTAATAACTTTTTTCAGAGTCACTCTATTACCTTACTCTTTTTGGCAAAGTTTATCAACATCCCCTGGGCTATACTTTAACATCGTTGGTTACATAGTTCCAGACAAATTTGAGCCTCCCACGAGAAAAATGCGAAAAAGTATGTTTTCCCATACTAAATCCCATACAAATTTCAAATGCAATGCGGAATGCGGGGACACAACCAATCTCGTCCAAATTTTGCACAGTTGTTGCGGATCA
The DNA here is from genome assembly GCF_035046485.1 of Aedes albopictus. NCBI lineage: Eukaryota > Metazoa > Arthropoda > Insecta > Diptera > Culicidae > Aedes > Aedes albopictus. Next base: position 50,527,826 of record NC_085138.1, on the reverse strand, counting down.
TGGAAGGCATCGAAAAGGCTTTGTTCCAAAAAAAACGACCCTGTTGACCCAGTCTAATATATACAGATTTATCTTTTTTTTTTTATTAATGTGTATTTTAACTTATAGCTAATTCTACACTTTACAGATTTATCTGTATTATACAGGTTTTTAAGCATCCGTACAGATTTCGTTTTATATGAAATACAGATTTTTGAGCTACAGGGTCCATTTAATTTTTGTTGGGATACAGATTTTTCACCCAATTTTTGTATGAGATACAGGTTTTTGGAAGAGTGCGATACATATTTTTCAAAAAATCATCTGGCATCCCTGGTGACCAGTTTTTAGACCTATTGTGACATTACCCGTATCCTTAGTGTAGTGCATGTCGCATTACTCAATTGCCATTGAAGGACAATAAAGCATCGAATATGATACAGTTTTTGTTTTGTTTCTTAAAAATTCCTTTCTTATAAAAAACAAAATAAGATTACTGATAATTGGTCATTTGACCATGCATCGGAAACCTAGCATCACCCTTGTTTACCACTAAATTCTCCCCAGTGAGAAGTTTAGAACCTGAGTTTTAACATTAGCAGCACTATCATTCCATTAATGGAACATGTTTTCAGTAATAAGGATTCTAGTATGTTCTTTGCGTACTAGGGTAAATGTACCAATAGTGGTGCTATTAGTAGATCCTTGTATTGAAATCATTGAATAAAGGTGATAATGCCACAAAATAAGAAGTCTGTAAACGGTAATCGGTAGTTTTTCATTTGAATTTACTAGGAAAAATGTAAAAAACATCGTTTATTTCAGTTTTCTGTAATAAATTACTTGCACCAACTATAGGTACACGGTTCCTATTATGGTGGTGAAATTCAACTTTGGTTCCTAAAGTGGCGCATCCCATTCAATTCTTATGGGACCCACCACTATAGGGGTGATACACAAATTATGTCACGCTAAAATCGACCTTTTTCAAACCCCCTCCCCCCTTTGTTAAACTTTTTGTATGGGAAACCCCCCTCACCCCTAAAAGCGTGTCGTAATTTGTGCACGACCCCATAGGAACACTACCACCACAAAGGAGCAAAAAATTTAAAGAAAATAATTATTTTAAATAGGTTTTTCGACATTTTCTGAACACAAAACTAAATAAATTTCATTAATTAAGTCCCAAGTAACCACAAGCATTATATCATAACATTAATTGAATCGTATTATAGTTTAGCTAATGCAAGATAACTTTTATTCTACACCTATCAAGTAATAAAGCGTTTAATCTACATTATGGAAGCATTGAAGCATTACGGGATTTTGACAGTTCGGTATAGTTCTATAGGGACGTTGTTTAATGGTTCATTGCATTACAATGTTAAAAGCTCTATTGCAATCAATAATGCAAGGATTTATTACTTTATATATGCCTTTACTAATGCTTTCATCGTTGTAAACAGAACAAAAACCCTCAGTTCGAAAAAAAAATCTGTAAAACATTTTTAGAAACACAACCATTCAAAAGAAAAATAAAACAAACTGCTGCGTAGAACTTGGATTATCATGCTCAGATGTTGCTGTTTGAAAATTTATATTGTGTATTTTTTTTTGGTTTCTGGTTGGGAAATGAAGACAATCAGATGCTGAGGGAACAAAAATTATGTGGGGTTGATGTATTGGTTTTCTTATTTAACACAGTGCCGCGCTTTCATAAAAGAAATGGTAGGAGTGAGCACGTATGAAAACAATAAAACAGAATCAACACAGACTAATTTATAACTGTATATTATCTTCGTTAGTGAAATCAATCGATTCTGAAATCACTTGTTTTCGAATGAATTTGGGAGAGTAAGATAACTGATGGCATTCAGACCCTAGCACAACTTTTTAGAGCTGCTGAATACACAATGAAGCACGAGCTGAGTATACGCTACTTATTGTTGCACATTTTTCCAGGTGCAAAATACATGGTAGTCGTAGCACACTGAAAGTATTGGAACAGGTATAAGAAGATAAAAATAGACAGAAAAATGAAAAAAAAATACTTTTTTTCTTTTGTTGACATGACGCCTTAAGTATGCATTCCATATTATTTCATTGCATTAGCTATACGGTACAAGCATTTTATATGCTTTAGCAATCACCACAGTAAAGCTTGCTTTAAATCAACAATAGTAGCGCCACTTTCGACTTTAAACCTACTTTAATGGAACCTGTATGATAAAACAACTTTATATCGCATGTCATATAATACACTATAAAGCGAAATTAATGCTCTATATCCAGCGTCATGGTTACTTGGGTAATGCATCTACTACAAATATCATTTGTTTGTTTTATTTTTGGTAGAAATAGTGCAAAATTGCCACTACCACCACTATTGGTACAACCTCCACTAAGGGAGTGTTTACCCTAGCACTTTACAGTCTTCGAAAAGTTGGTACATACAGGAGGCTTACGGAGGTTACAGGAGCGTTTTGAGATATTTCAAGGAAAATCCTCTAAAACTTCCTAAAATACCTAAAAAAAAACCCCTTGCAAGCTCTCGAACCCCATGTAACGCACCAGAGAACCTCCGAAATCCACAAAAACGCTTGCGTAACGCCTCTGAATCCCGCCGAAACCGTTCTGAATTTTCCTGAAACGCCTCCCCTTCAAACCCCCACGGACTCCATGTAACGCACCCGAGTCACTCCGAAATTCCCTGAAAACGTCTCTGAATCCCGCCGAAAATGCTCTGAAACTTCTTGAGATCCCCTTCTTCAAAATCCCCCTAAAATCCCCTCGGACCCAATGTAACGCATCTGAGACCCTCCGACAGTGTTTGGACGAAAAAGTGATCAGTGAACCACTCGGCAGTTTTTCTTCCCTTCTGTTGGTTCTGTTTCAATTACCAAGCGGTGTATGTTCTCTCGCCGAGTCGCATGGTTCACGAAGGAACACTAAGAAGATACTCCGATATAGACAAGATGCGGCGATGAGCGGGCATCGCTAAGTGTAACACTTACCGATGATCTCTCATCGTTGGCTTGGGGCAACTGTGTATAATCGTTATTTTCATCAGTATTTAATGCGTTTTCGCTTTAAAAACGTGAACTACTATTTAATTTAACTGTATTCATGACGTTAGAGGTTGTGTAGTCACAATAAAAAAATAATTATGACTATAAAATATTCTTACCGAATGCATCGCTTTCATTAGCGTCATCGAGCATCTTCTCTCTTGATTGCGCTCTCGTATCGAACCGGACAAGAGAATGAACAGCATTTCGGGGAGCGTTCCCGAGCATGTTGGTTCACGAAATGTTACATTCGCGAATGTATCACTTGCTGAGCATGGGCCATTCAGTGGTTCGCGATAAAAATCCACACACTGCCCTCCGAAAATTTCTTCGTAATGCTTCCGTAAAGCCTCAGAAATTCGCCGAAAATGCTCTGAAACTTCCTGAAATGACTCCAAAATCCCCCTTAAGGCGAAACTGGATCCATTTCCTCACTTTTTGGTTTTTTGATTTTTTATAAAATAACGAAGCAATATTTTGAAAATCGGTTTTCGTGCACATGAAGAGTATGGATCAAGGTATCTCCTGATTTTTTTCCAGGTGTAAAATGTTTTTCTTTTTTGCAGAAACCATTCTTAAACAAAATTTCACAAAAAAATGGTTTCTGCAAAAACAAAAAAAAATTTCCACCTGGAAAAAAATCAGGAAATACCTTGATCCATACTCGACAGGTGCACGAAAACCGATTTATAAAAAAATCAAAAACCAAAAAATGAGGAAATGCTTCCAGTTTCGCCTTAAGCTCCCCCGTTACATGGGTTCCGAAGGGAGTTCTACACTGAAATAAATTTTGTTGTGGGTACTACCGATTTCATAGTAACATTATTAACCGTGCCTATGATTCTCAACCGACAACAATTTCCAGTAGATTCAACTGAACCACCGTGAATTTAACTAAAAGTGCAGTTAACATTACCAAAAGTTATCTTAATTCAACAGCTGAGCTTTTAATTTTTAACCTTACTGTGTTGTAAGATGCGTCTCCAGAAAAAAATGACCATGTGTTGTTGTTGAGGCGACTACGCTTTTAGTCAAATTTACTGCAATGTATTGTAACTTCAATTATATGTCAGTGAACTTCGCAGACTTTGTTATCGGTTGAGAATCATAGGTATAGTTAGTAATTTTACTATGGAATCGATAGTTTCCACAACAATATTTATTTCAGTGTAGAACTCCCTCGGACCCCATGTAATGCACCTCCCGAAATCCCCGAAAACGCCTCCGTAACGCCTCTGAATCCCGCCGAAAACGCTCTGAAACTTCCTGGAACGCCTTGAAATCCCTCTAAGACCCGCTCAGACCCCATGTAACGCACCTGAGACTCTCTGAAAGCCCCGAAAACTTCCTGTAATACCTCTGAATCCCATCAAAAATGCTCTGAAACTTCTTGATATGTCTCCAAAATCCCCCTAGAATTCCCTCGGACCTAATGTAACGCATCTGAGACCCTCCGAAACCCCTGAAAACACCTGCGATACGTCTCTGAATTCCTCTAAGACCCACTCGGACCCCATGTAACGCACGTGAGAACTTCGGAAACTTCTGAAAACTTACTTGTTACGCCTCCAAAACCGGTCGAAAATCCTCTGAAACAATTTGGAATGCTTTCGAAAACCCCCTGGAGCAAATTGCAGCCCACCAAAGCCAGTAAGTTGGCTCTGACATGGAATACCGCATACTTTATTCAACGCATTGTATATTCAAACTTCATAAGAAGCACGCTTCCTAATTTTATATGAAACACTTTTCATGCAAATTCCTTCGTATAGCATAACAGAGAAAGCGATCCCCACGGTATCAACGCACAGAGAAAGCCAGCCCAAACCGCCTTTTTGACGTACCGATATCCAGTCGTCCGTCATGCCGAAAGAGATCCTTTCCCATCCTTCCGTTCCGCCGCGGAGCGGAGCGGGTCCTTATCGAGAGTACCGATGATGAGCCACTCCACTTCGCTCCCCGGAGGGTATTTTATTTGAATATATTTCGTACGTGTCTGTCCCGGTTAACGATTGCCTTATGCGCCCTTTTCCTAGTATTTCTTCACGGTTCGCCGGTAAACCTCCCACTTGACTTGAGAAAACGCACCGGGGACGGCCACCGGCAGGCAACGAGTGAACAGATTGAAAGCTTATTCGCACCTGGAAGGTGAAAATGCCATTACGCTGCTGCTCTTCGGTCGAGCCAAACCCGTGACGGGTTCCGTTTGGACGGATGGACGGTCGGAAGGATTTTTAAGGTGGAATTTCAAACAGCTTTCAAAACGAAGATTAATGGATTCGGCAGAACACGCGCGCCCGGGAGATCCATTGCAAAACTGCAAACTCGATTGTCTGAGCGTTGATTTGCGATTTACTTTACGCTTGAGGCTGGCTAATAGCTATTTGCTATTGGCGAAGTCGGTGGTTCTTGATTGGATTATCAGTAAGTGGGGTAGCTAGTAAGCTTTGTTGATTTCTCAGGGCGTTCTTTCTGACTACTATATGCAAATGGTCAATTGAAAATGAAAGTGTTTAGCTGAGTGTCGCGGACTGACTCAATATGCTCTCTCATCGGGAGCCAAACATCGGGAGCCAAACATTGAAGATGGAGGTTATGTTAAACCTTGTTGAACCTGTGTGATTGATTGAAGAGTATTGTTATCTAGGTGCTGCGGATATAATCAAAGCTGTTGTCACGATATCTCCATTTGCCGCTGCCAAGCCATTGGAAAGCGAGGAGAAGGATAAACATTGTTTTGAACCTGTTTTAGCTAATTTTGTAACAACTATCCATCAAAATTTCCATCGCGAATGGAAAATAATAAACTTTGAACACGAGAACAAAATCGGAATAATGGTGGATTGATCATGTTTACCATTTCCGAACAGCGTCGCGACGGCGTGTTTGACAACCGCGCTGAGAGAGGTGGTTGCAAGAAAATTGAACGCTCGTGCGTGTTTACAAGCTGTGTGCCGGGAGTGTGTAGGTGTGTGTTAGCTAGCTTGAAAAATAAAACCGCTTCTATTCGCACCACCTAGGTGTTTAGTATTTAATTATGACTCTGTCGCTTCATAACTTATCATATCCATTAATATTATTCTCAGATTTTTACTAAGCCAAATTGTTTGCAGGAATTACTGATAATAATAGTCATCGACTAGTAATCAATAAACTTCTAACCGTGCAGCAAATTGAATCTGCATTTGAATTACGACATAATCAGAACGATTAAAAACGAAAATCCCATTTCAACCGAGCGCAATAATCCAGCTCTTTAGCTCCCAATTTGTTCACAAATTGCATTCAATATCGAGTGTTACTGAGTTGCAGTGATCAAAATCTTGGAAAATTTATTCACCTGTGCGAGGCAGACATCCAAAGCCCAAAAACCGGGGAACCCTGGCTCCCAGTCGCAGAGAGACAAGTTTCCGCGACGGATGCGCAGCCCAAAACTCACATTATATTTAATAAGTTTCATTGGAAATTCAATGTTTTCATGCACATTCAACTGCAAACGGGTCACAGACACACAAACGCATGGAGATACGCATGTTGTGCATCCGTTTGGGCGCGGCGGGATTTGAATGTTTAATTAAATGCACCTCGGGATGGGTTCTATAGGCGGAAAAAGCCAACTGTTCCGACGCGCAAAACCATATCCTAAACGCATGCACAACAGCTCACACCGCCGGTCGGTGATGATCGGTCGTTACACGGTGGGATTTCAGGAGGGCAAAATTTTCCTCGTTCTTAGAATAAATCAATTACCTTAATCCGTTAACTTACCTTACTTACCGGTCAGACTAGGGCCTGAGTGTCCTCTACTGTTTAACGTCTCCATTCGACTTGGTCCATGGTTGTGCGTCTCCAGTTGCGCACCACGTCTTCTTGTACCGGTCGGATGACTCTCGATAACCATTTTAATCGGATTGCAATCTGACATCCTGATGACGTGACTTGCCCAGCGTAGTCTCCAGATTTTCGCGGTGTGAACGATGGTTAGTTCTCTCAGCAGCTGATGCTGCTCGTAGTTCATTCGCCTTCTCCAAGTCCCGTCTTCCATCTGCACTCCGCCGTAGATGGTACGCAACACTTTCCGTTCGAAAACTCCAAGGGTGCGTTGGTCCTCTGCATGAAGAGTCCATGCTTTGTACCCATAGAGAACTAGCGGTCTAATCAGCGTTTTGTAAATAGTGAACTTAGTGTGACGGCGAACTTTGTGTGATCGTAGAGTTTTGCGGAGTCCAAAGTAAGCTCGATTTCCTGCCACAATACGTCTCTCTGCCATCATGTACTTTGTCTTCGACGTATTAATGACTAATACGAATCGCCTGCCAGCATTCTTTAGTCGCATGTACATTTCCGCCACCGTCTCAAATTTTCGAGTGATAATATCAATATCTTCGGCAAAACCAGCTGAAAGGACTTCATGAAAATCGTCTAAACCTTACTATGGCCTAATACCTTAAAATGAGTTTCCCGTTGTATTTCGGAACAACAGCGGGCAATAGCCGCAAACGTTGATTCAACGGCAAAGTACCATGAATACCAACTACTCCAAACCTCAAACGTAGATTGAATGGTTGATTGTGGTTGGTTTTATACGTCTTGAAAGCCACGAGCTTTAGGATATTTTGCAGACCTTACCTAGTAAGACAATCATAAATGGACTTCTCGTTGGCTTGTGGATATCCATGGATTACAGTGAATAATAACAGTCAACGTACATTCAATGGCGATTAAAGGGATTCTCATTAACATGGACAGTATTGATCAGAAACCTCAAGCACATATTGGACAGTATTGCGGTTGATTCTGTAGAGCTTGAAAGTTCTGAATTTCAGGATATTTTGCAAACCTTACAATGTCCGACGATCATGAAAAGAGCAGCTTGCTGCATTGCGGAGGGAGCACCATGGATAAAAACGAAAATAAGCAGCAACGATCGACTAGGCTAACTTGAGACCCCTGTTAACCTACTGGTAACCCCTGGCTAACATGAGAACAACTACCCGTTTATGTCATGTGGCCCTAAGAGTATTCTAACATAGTTTTCCATTCGTTCAGCACCGTTAGTGATGCCTTCACGGAGCCAACTAATCGCTCCCAAACCCCACTCATGTGAGGTGCGCTGGGCGGGTTGCAGCGAGTCTTGGAATCCGTAAATACGTCTTCGTGACACTCGTCCACGATATCGTTTGGAATATGGAGCCGTTACCATGTAGAACTCGACCGACAGTAGTAGACAGCCCTCATTATTGTGCAGATAAACAGGCGGACCTACCTCATTCCCGGCAGCTACTGATTCAAACTCATCCAGAAGGCAGATTTTATCTCCATGCAATCGGTTTGGTACGGTCTGCAGAGAAAGGCCTCTGCCTATCATAAAAGAACTGCAAAATAAATAAAAATTAAAAAAACTGCCTTCTGGCGTTCTCTTTCTTTAGCGACACTACTTTCTTTCGCATGTTCTTTGTCACAATAGTGCTGACTCTTGCAGTGGCCGGTATAGCCTCAATCTTCAGCTCATTTCGCCTTCTTCTACAGTCCAACGCAAAACGGTAGACGCACGCTACCGTTCGAACTAAACCCTTCAACTTCAGATATTGCAGCGGGTTGGTGACTGAGAGCTCGTGGCGTAGAACTGCAGTCACGCGCGGATCTCTTTGGTAGTGTTTGGGCTACTTTTCTTTTCAAATGTGCAGTTGTGGGCTGCCGTATCCTTGGAGAAAACCCATCACGGAAATAGTTGAAAGTTCATCGACTTTCCCAAGTCTTCGGCTCCAGTTGTTCCACATCCTTGCTGTACCGCACACATTGATTTTCCTAAATACCATACCCTCATCCCAAGTAACAATTTTGATTTTATCGAAGTTTTTTAGCGATTCAAAACTGCTACCAATAAAACCATTGATGCAATAGAAATACTAGTTATTCTAATATTGATGCCGACTTGAAAGTCATCTCGAGCTCTTATATGCCACTAAAAACCCACGTTCTGGCTAGTTGGCCCAATCATAGTATGATCTACAGGATTTCGTATGCATACCGGCTTAGGATTTCGGGTTGTATCATAGTTTTATCGTATCCCCGATACAACCTTCTAAATAAAACCATCTTCTGACTTGTCAAATACTTGTTTTGTTTATTTTCCACTATCAATGTTCGATCGTCAGAATAAATTATGCTTGGTTATTTATCCAGCCATCAATTGGAAAGATGCCGATCTGGAATTCAGGTTTGATTTCCTATTTAATACGTGTCAGAAGACATGCCACAGGAAATTTGTGGTGAATGTGACTGCGATAATGACAAAAAATAAGTGCGCCACACAAACTGTGCATTAATTGGAAGTTAAATACATTTAATTTACTCGGTGAAATTGGGTACAAAGAAGGTTATCTTTAACATAGCGGAGTTTCAAAGACAAAAAGTTTTTTTTTTTAACATAAAATGACGGAAACACGTTAAATCGTTACGTTTGATCTTAAGCTGTTCGTGAAATCATAAAATTGAGTAATGATTTTTCAATATTTACATAAATTATCCCAGCTAGGCGACATGTTTTTTTTTCTAATAAAACTCTGTGTTCCTGATGATTTCTCCAATAGGGCTAGCTACCTGAGGGGGTCATAACTGACCTCATGATAGAACTGATGGTTTTATCACAGCATTTCTTGGTCTATGATACGGCCACGAAATCTTTTGTTAGTTTTAAGCATAACCACACAGTTTTGTATATTTGTTTACAAAAAATCTCTCCGACAACAACCGCAAATGCAAGTTTTATTGAAATGGCATATAATAAATGATAAACCAATTCAAGTCTTTAACTGACGATGTTTATAGCAGAAGTTATATGATAGTTTTATGGAAGAATGCCAAAGGTGCAAAGTAAAAAACAACCACATAAAACTAATATAGAACGACTAGTTTTTTCTTATGCTCGTATAAAACCAGGATAAAACATGAATAAACCTTCAAGGCATGCTGATTGTTACTTGGGAGTTGATGATCATGGAACAGACTTTGGCATCCTTTTCAGGCGTTTCTCCAGACATATAAGCCTGTTCACCGCCATGGGGCAGCTGTCGAGAAATTCGGAGTTGTCATCCTTCTACAGCCTGTCTCGAAACAATCGCCGATCATCCTCGTCGTATTCTACAGAATCTCTTTCGCTCTTCTATCTTCTTCAAGCTCCGGCAGCAAGACGATGGAAATGCCGGAATCCGCTAGCCTGTATTGGCTCTTCAGAAGATCGTACAGCTCCAAACTCCGACTAGAATTTGATGAGCGGCAGGATTGACGCCAATGATCGCAGAACTTGGAGGTGTTCGTATTGCATCACCACTTCGCTGCATTTCAGAAGTGGGGCTTGATTATCCCAAGTGGCGTTCTGCAGCATCTTAAACATTGAATCTAGAAAGTGGAATGCTATACAAAGCTGAAATTTTGAATGATTAATTAGGGTTTGTACAGCATTTCGTTCACTAGATATATGTTTGGGAAGCTTTAGAACTCCACTCTGGATAACCGATTCTGATCTGCAGATATCGTGTGCTGCGGAAGCTTCAAGCTCTCTGCACTCTTGAGCTGGAAACGTTGAGCGGATGCTCTCGCTGAGAGGAATACGCATTGCAAATCTTTCTTGATCCGGAAACTCCGGCGGTCCACGTCACGTGCAGTGGCTGTGTCACGCCTCGAACTTCTACCCAATTCATCAGTGCTCTTCAAACCACCGTATAAGACGATTCTACGTACAGAAACGCTATACCCGAGTAGGTGGAAAAATCTAATGAACAGCAAATTCATTTATTACTGAATAACAAATACTAATATTGGTTTGATTGATATAAGAGGTAAAAGATAAAAAAAATAGCAAAATCTAGTATGGTGAATTGCTCAATAATAGCTCGTTAAGATATTACAAGATCGAAACAGTAGAGACAAGATTTGTCGACCTTTTTCTTGAAAAAAAAAAGTCAACGTCCAGCATCGAACCTACGACTCAACTGCGGCTCACTGTTGTGAATTTCATGGTAACAAGAGCATGAGGTTCTTCGTTTCCCCAGCTCAGGAAGGGGCCCATGGCATTTCACTAACATTGAACCATCCCTATGGGTGTATGTTTATTTATTCGTCGTCAATCATATGTAGACCATTTACATTTACATTTACATTTATGTTTTCTTAACCTAATATTTTTTTAGTTACGAATTACATTCAATTGGCTTCTTTAACGGTGTTGAGATAATTCGATATTCTGAATCTGCATGTCAAACTAAGCCGAAATCCAAATTTTCATGGATTTTGGAGCCCGGGAACCTATTTAAAAATCAATTTGACGTTTGTATGGGAGCGATTTGTCGAATCACCCCTCGTCGCAGTTTGTACTGGTCGGAGCTGTCAAACAGTTGCCCACCTGTCAAAAGGTGATTTCAAAAAATCTCTTTGAAATTGATTTTAGGTATCAAAACAAAGTTCTAAAAATCTGAAAAAAATCATAGTGACTCAGAAAAATGTGCTCTTTCGTATAAAATCAAAAAAATATTGTCTCTTAAGCTTAGTTTTCGACATACCGAAGTCAATGGATTCACATTGTTCATTATATATCCTCATCATTTGATTTATAGGTCCAAACATGGCATAATTAGTACGGTAGTGATTAGTGGAAAAAATGCTGCGATTTCGTAATTGACGAGTAGGTGCATAAAAATTCAATTTTGATAAAATTTCCTGTGAATCAACTCGGTTGGATACGATGTCATTTATAAATGAAATCATGGCGAATTTTCGACCTTCTTTTAATGTTTGGATATCTAACAGCTTGCACTTTGCTTCATAAGGTGGCAGAGGCTGCCCTCTTTTCCAACCCAATTTGTGTATGGGTCGTGGAAATTGTAACTAAAACGTTTTATGAACCCAAGCATCTTATTGGCCTTGATAATGATTGTATTATAATGATCTATAAATGTCACTTTAGAATCTACTAGTACACCAAGGTCTCTTATTCTTTCTCATTTTTTGTACTGGTTGAACTCCCAACAAAACGGTTGCGTTTGGCGTGTTTAACTTTCTGCTAATGGAAATGAAGTTACATTTTTGTGCACCGACGAACCGACGTTACAGTGGTGTTTCAAAACTGCCCCCCCTCAATTTAACGGTCGACCAGCAGAGCGAGCGAACCCTTCTGTCAAATCAGCGCAGACGCGAACCTCTTCCTATATGAACACACGGGGGTTTGGGATCAAGCTAGCAAACCAACGCGAACCGTTATAGAGGTGGCGATAGTGTTCGGCTATTTTTCATTATGGCGTCACGGACAACAAATTTGAATTTGTTTGTTCTAGCTGACACGTCGATTCGTCGGTGGTGTGTGTTCCATTTCGTGGAGAAGAGCTAAATTTGTTCTTAAGTAGATTTTTTTGCTGAAAAAATCGAATTTTGCAACGAGTTCCATACAAAATGTTATGCAAAGATTTTTTAATTATACAACTAATTTAAGTTGCATAATATTCATAATGCAACTCAAATGAGTTGCATAATAACCATTGTGCAACTATTTTGCATAATGTACCGGTACGGAAAAGTTGGTCATTATGATCCTGAAAAGAGTAGTATAAAAGAAAAAAATATACTGAATTAAATTTGTGTAATTAAACTATTGAATAATAATTACGCGTATCGTTATCATTAATATTATGATACCTGAACAATATTGAATAATACTAATTTACGAACCCTAATAATTTTATACAAAACAATTATTACTTGTATCGTTATCATTTCATCAATCACTAGTTTATAATATGGCGATACTATGAATTGTATTTTTCTAAATTTGTCCACCAGACCACTCTCCCTTCATGTTATTGACATTTTAACCGCCTATCTTCATTGAACCCGCCCATAGTGCATTAGGTCAGATATAGCGCTCGCGTCCAACACATTATAGAGACCGTACGGATACGTGTATGTATGCCACCAAACCAAATGTGCGCGCACCAAAACGGTATTATTTTATCTATAATCACTGGTTTCGATATTTAGCCCGGTTCATAATGATGATATCGAAACGAATGTACAATGATACTCCCCCTGTGGCCCCCGGAGACCATTTGCTCCGCAAAGGGTGGAATGTTGCGAGCGCTAGCAGTGGTATCTAGAGAGGGAATGGCTCCTCCTGCAGCAACGCAATATTTGCCTAATTAGGTGAATATGCACCGTTTGGCAGCAGTTTTCCTTGTCACCACCGCACTCACTGCGACTGGGACACGGGAACATTGCGAGCAACTTTATGAACATGCATGTTTATGTTGTCAGTAGTTTAAATTTTGAAGCTAGCTGTCGCGAGAAGCAGCATGCACATAGACTGAGGCGTGCTAGGGGTTGGATAAATTTATGGAGGGTTGAGTCGTTGGCGAAACGTGGCACCAGCAGTGTTTTGGGCGCGATAACGATGGGACAGTTTTTTTTGTCGTAAAAGTTGTGGTTTGGGCCTGTAGCAGATTAGTACAGTAGAGTACAGTCGAGATCGGGTCATTATCATGTGGTTACTGAAGCCAAGCTCGAAACCCTAGTCTTAGAAGCTGAAGTTCAATGGAATTATTGGTGGGAATAAACTAGTTCTTATAGGGTATTGGTTCCCTTATGGGGCTGTCCATAAACCACGTGGTCATGAGGGGGAGGGGGGGGGGGTTCGGCCAATGACCATTTTGTATGGACGAATAAAAATTTTTGTATGGACTAATGACCACGCGGGGGGGGGGGGAGGTTTGAGAAGTCCCATAAAAATGACCACGTGGTTTATGGACAGCCCCTATTAAGCATGTGGCTCCCATTTTCATCCTACGAAAAACAAAGGATTGAAGCGCTGTTTGTTTTGTTTCTTATTTTTGTATATTTTGTTAGAAGTGAGCACCCATGAAAACAAAAAGAACGGAGTCAATCGGTGCCGTAATCGCTTGTTTTCGAATAGGATGAAAATGGGAGCATGAGATTACTGATGGCACACATACCCTATAAACAATATTATGTGAACTGTAACTCAAGATGTAGAGTATCACTTAAAACTGTAACAATCGCAAAGTCTCCTCAGGATACGAATTTCGTATTACGAAATATTTTGAACATGAATGTTGAAATGAATGGAGCAGTTTTAACGCGACTCTCTCTCTCTCTCTCTCTCTCTCTCTTCTTGGCGTAACGTCCTCATTGGGACAAAGCCTGCTTCTCAGCTTAGTGTTCTATGAGCACTTCCACAGTTATTAACTGAGAGCTTCCTCTGCCAATGACCATTTTGCATGCGTATATCGTGTGGCAGGCACGAAGATACTCTATGCCCAAGGAAGTCAAGGAAATTTCCTTTACGAAAAGATCCTGGACCGACCGGGAATCGAACCCGTCACCCTCAGCATGGTCATGCTGAATACCCGTGCGTTTAACGCCATCGGCTATATGGGCCCCAACGCGACTAAAGTGATTGAAATGTGGAAGCAACACTTCGATAAACACTTGGATTGGATAAGGAACATACTCTTAACTAAAGCCTAATAAATATGATTATTTTTGCAAGAATCTCAAAATACTTTGCATTATAATAGAAACATAACGGTACAACGTTCGGAAAAACAAATGTGAGGATCGCCACTAATCTACTCTGAAAAAATAATTCCATTCATTTTCAGTTCTTATTTCCAACACGCTTCAATCCCATCCATCTCGCAATGAATGAGACAATTATTGGATAAAAATCATTTCCCCATCAACTGTCTATATCATTGTCATTTGCAGTTGAAAGGGAGCTCTCCATCGTTCGCTCCGTTTAGTCGAGCTTCTATGCGCCAGTCGAAGCGGAAGCCGATTTCAATTACGCTCTCTCAATGTCCAATTCATCATGCTTCCGGTCCGATTAAATTATGATCTCACAGATTTAGCTATGGAAATCCTCTTGTTTCGAACATCGACTGCTGCTGTTGCTGCTGCTGCAAGTATAGAACCAGAATTGCCATCATTGTCGTCTCATCGGTCAGATGGCAAGGCACCAGCTAGCCGGCCAGTCAGCCAGCGGCCACGTTTCATTGTCCATCCAGTGCCGTTTTTTAATAGGATTTGAGTGCGGCCCGCCCCCCGATGATGGCCTCGAAGGCAAATTCTCAGACGGATTGTGATTCATTGCTTCTCGGCTTACATTTATTCACTCGGGAGATGCGGACGACCAAACGGGACCAGAAGATCACAGGCAAACGGAAATTCCACTTGCCTCTATCTCTAGTAAAATAATCTTCTATTTTCTATATTATATTTTTTATCTACTATCTTCTGTTTTCTATCTTCTATCTTCAATATCCAATCTTCTATCTTCTATCTTATATCTTTTATATTATATCTTCTATCTTCTATCTTCTATCTTCTATCTTCTACCTTCTATCTTCTATCTTCTATCTTCTATCTTCTATCTTCTATTTTCTATCTTCTATTTTCTATCTTCTATCTTCTATCTTCTATCTTCTATCTTCTATCTTCTATCTTCTATCTTCTATCTTCTATCTTCTATTTTCTATCTTCTATCTTCTATCTTCTATCTTCTATCTTCTATCTTCTATCTTCTATCTTCTATCTTCTATCTTCTATCTTCTATCTTCTATCTTCTATCTTCTATCTTCTATCTTCTATCTTCTATCTTCTATCTTCTATCTTCTATCTTCTATCTTCTATCTTCTATCTTCTATCTTCTATCTTCTATCTTCTATCTTCTATCTTCTATCTTCTATCTTCTATCTTCTATCTTCTATCTTCTATCTTCTATCTTCTATCTTCTATCTTCTATCTTCTATCTTCTATCTTCTATCTTCTATCTTCTATCTTCTATCTTCTATCTTCTATCTTCTATCTTCTATCTTATATCTTCTATCTTCTATCTTCTATCTTCTATCTTCTATCTTCTATCTTCTATCTTCTATCTTCTATCTTCTATCTTCTATCTTCTATCTTCTATCTTCTATCTTCTATCTTCTATCTTCTATCTTCTATCTTCTATCTTCTATCTTCTATCTTCTATCTTCTATCTTCTATCTTCTATCTTCTATCTTCTATCTTCTATCTTCTATCTTCTATCTTCTATCTTCTATCTTCTATCTTCTATCTTCTATCTTCTATCTTCTATCTTCTATCTTCTATCTTCTATCTTCTATCTTCTATCTTCTATCTTCTATCTTCTATCTTCTATCTTCTATCTTCTATCTTCTATCTTCTATCTTCTATCTTCTATCTTCTATCTTCTATCTTCTATCTTCTATCTTCTATCTTCTATCTTCTATCTTCTATCTTCTATCTTCTATCTTCTATCTTCTATCTTCTATCTTCTATCTTCTATCTTCTATCTTCTATCTTCTATCTTCTATCTTCTATCTTCTATCTTCTATCTTCTATCTTCTATCTTCTATCTTCTATCTTCTATCTTCTATCTTCTATCTTCTATCTTCTATCTTCTATCTTCTATCTTCTATCTTCTATCTTCTATCTTCTATCTTCTATCTTCTATCTTCTATCTTCTATCTTCTATCTTCTATCTTCTATCTTCTATTTTATATCTTCTATCTTCTATCTTCTATATTCTTTCTTCTTTCTTCTATATTTTACTTTTTTCCATCTATCTTATATAGTTTGTCATTCATCCTTTATCTACCGCCTTCAATCTGCTATCTTATATTTTCTATCTATCTTCAATTTTTATTTTCTTCGAGTGATTCTATTCGATCAGCCACATTTCCTATTGATACTCAAACATTTGTCTGCCTGTCTGTGGCTAGAAGAATGATGAAGGATTGCCAGCTTCGAGAACGGACGACTTGGTACAATAGCAGCTGTCTGTTGTTGGACGACCTTTTTATTTCTTTTTATCCCGCGTTAGTGCACCTAAATAGCATCCATCTGCCAGGTCTTTGGGGCGATCGTTTCTTTGGCCGGTAGCCCATTATGGCGGTCCAGTTATCAAAGAAAAGTGGAGAATTGGCGCGTGACTTTTTGATCGTTTCATTAGTAGAACTAGGTGGATGTGAGAAACATAATAATTCGACTCATTAGATGTACTTAAGTACTCCAACAACATTGTAAAAATAAGAAACGTTTCCATATCAGAAAAAAACGCCGCAATGTAGCGCAAGGAGTATGAACCGAAACAATATGCGGGGTCTCATTCAACAGCCAATGGTACTCGATGCAGCATTGCGATGACACTAGCTATCTTCAAGCATTCGTAGGATGACAGAAGACTGCATTTTATACAAATTGTGGATTTTTTGCTTGGTATGTATGGAAACAACTGCCTATAGGGATTCCTGATGGAATTCTTCCGGGGATTGCTACCCGGATTCCTCTAGGCATTCCTACCGGAGATTCTTTCCGGATCTTCCGGAACTTTCCAGACTCCATACAGGATTGCTTCAGGGATATTCCCAAGCATTTTTACCTGGATTCCTCCCGAGTTTTCTCGTTTCAGGATTGCTCCGGATTTCAACCGAAACTCCAACCAGTATTGCTTCAAGAATTCCTACCGGGATTCCTCCGGTAATTATCTTGAGATTTCTATCACGATTGCTGCAGTGAGATTCTTTCAACGATTCCTATACTGGGTTTGCTCCATGGATTCCTACCGGTATTCCTACTGAGAATCTATCTTACAGGAAATTCAACACGTTCAGTTGCGTCTTCTGAAAATTCCTCCAGATTCCAAGAAGAATTTTGTCAAGGATTCCTACCAGAATTGCTTCATTGATTCCGACCAAGATTTCTCCAAGGATTCTTACCGGGGTTATCCCTACCAGTCTGTAAGAATACTAGAAAAATCCCAGGATGGCGATCATACTGGCGTTGCTCCAGGCATTCCATCCAAAATTCCTCGAGGGATTCTTTTCTAAACTCTTCTCGGATTTTATCCCTAGATTTCGCCAGGGATTCCAACCGGAATTTCTACCAGGATTTAGCCAAGGCTTCATTCCTCTGGTAATTTTTCTAAGGTTTCTATCTGGTTTGCTCCATTATTGTTTTCGAGATTCTTTGAACGATTGCTACGCTGGGCAGGCCCGCGCACAGAAGTGGCACCAAGGGAGAGGTTTTTCCCAATTTCGGCAAAAGGCGGAGGGGCGCCTAGTGTATGGAACGTCGGTAATGGGGAGGAGGGGGATTAACACCCAACCCCCACCAACCAACTCCCAGAAGAATCCAGGAAGGAATTCCTGAAGTAATACAAAAAAAAACTCCTGGAGAAATCCCAGAAGCAACTCCTGGAGAGGTTTCGAAAGAATGCCGAAGGGGTTTCCTGCAGGGATCTCGGAATAAATATCTGAATGAATTCCTGAAGGAAACCAAGAACGAACTCCTGGAGGAATTCCGAAAGGGATTTCTTTAGGAAACCCATAAAGAAGTTCTGATGGAATCTCAAAATAAACTCCGGTCAAAATCCCTGAAGAGATGTCCGAAGAAACTGCTGGAGGAACAAAGGAGAAGAAAACCTTGAAAAAACTTCCGAAGGAAACCATGGATAAACTTTAAGAAAAACCTTAGGAAAAAACTGCCGGAGAAATCTCAGAAGGAACTTTTTGGTGGAACCTAAAAAGGAACTCCGAAAGGAGTTCTTGGGGAGATCTCTGAAGAAACTCCTGAAGGAATACAAAAAGGAGGAAATCTCAAATGGAATCCCAAAAGAAATTCTTGGAGAAGGAAGTGGGGAGGAATTCTCAAAAATGGGATTCCAAAAAGAAACTCCTTGAGGAATCCCAGAATGAATTGCTGAAAAAAATTCAGAAGAAACTCCTACAGGGTCCTTTAAATGAAACTGAATTGATATTCTTAATTAGTGAGCAAAGCAAACTAATATCTTCGAAAGAGCTCCTAAGCTAATATGGTATTGAACTGTATTGGGAGCATCAACTTCCTGTTCTTCGGCATTAAGCAGGTCGATGGGTGGTTTATTGAGTAATTGCTTTGGTGTTAATCTCCTCTGGTTGCACCTATGGTCTTGATATTGGCGATCTGAACTGACACAGTCGGCGATGCATTTTTTTTTTCCATTTATAATAACGAGATTTTTAGCCGTAGGCTAGTTCATCTCGGGACCCACGCTTTACTTCCCTCCCGAAGAAAGAACTCACATTTTGCGAGTTTGTCGGGAGTAGGATTCCATCTCAGGTCCTCGACGTGATAGTCACGTGCTTTAACCATCACACCAGATCCGCTCCACAGTCGGCAATGTTTTCTTGCTATGTATTGTTGTTTTTTTATAATATTCATTATACATACAAGTTAAAATTGAAATCAGAACTAAGTTTCGAGTTTTTTTTTCGTTACTTGCTTTTTGACGAAATTTTACGAGGAGGGAGGGGGGTATTAAAACCAACCGGCTGCGATGCGGCCATGTTTTTGAAGTCATCATCTGTTTCAGGTCAAACATTTGATTTAGGCGTAGTTTACGAGTGATATTTTTTCTTTAACAAAAAAAGTTCTTTACATCCCCAATTGCGGCCTAATTTGAACACATTTTTATTTATTGTAACATATTTCAGCTAAGAGAATTAGATTTTTTCATAATTCTTCTAGTATTTTCGAAAATTTTCTTTTTTGTTGTGGAAAATATTACGCGCTTTTCAAGTGTTGGTCCAGAAAAGTTTACTGTTTACAAATTTTGCTGTCAAAATGGGGTTCAACGCACAATGGGGGTCAGAGATGTTGGCTCGCTTTTTTACTGTGGGGATGACAAGTGGCTGATTAAAACTGCTTTAAAAAGCTACGTCATTTATGGGCGCCCCCTAATATAAAACATATAACATTGGGTCGTATGAATAAAAATAGCGAACGTTACTACTCATTATACTCAGAAGTAGAGTCTACGCAGTTCAAAACATGAGTTTTTGTACCCGTGTTACACCTCTGTTTCTCTATTTTTCTCATATTCTCCCACTCTCATTAGCTGTAACTCACGAAAAATCCTTGAACATCACAAAAGAAATTCCGTTCAAAACTCCTTGTTAGATCCTCAAATAAATCACGGAAGAAATTCCGACTGAAACTCGGCAGGATTCCCTGGAAGAATAATTGAAAAAATCCCGAGTGGAATTATGGTTGAAATCCCTTGAGGAATGTCAAAACCGAGAAGAATCTTTAAAGGGCGCACAGCAATGAATACCTGAAAGACTCCCGCAAGATTCCTTGAAGGATATAATGAAAATACATAATCGATCGTCAATCAGTTCGGACGCGTTTTTTAATCGCTCCCGGTCGCGCACCTATTTAATTGTAGCATACGTTTCATTTTCATTTTCGGTCGTACGTATCGGGTAATCAAGTGTAAGTTATAATGAGCTGCGAAATTTGTCTGTCAGAAACTGCCGCTGACTTAACTCTGTGGTCATGCATAGGGTGTTCGCGTCAATTTCATCCCGCGTGCATTGGCATAAATGAGCAAAGATGCTCGCTTCGTAAAAAGGACAGAAGGGCGGATACCTCATCGTTCGTGTTGCCGTGCTGCAGCTCCTGCCAAAACATTGTAGCCACTAGTTTAGATTTGAAGTCACTTGTAGATCAACAAGAAATACTAACTGCACAGATCAACAAAAACACGGAGGTGATTCATCGCACCTCAATTAAACAAAGTAACATGGGCGTAATCGATGAAGCCGTTGACCGGCTGGAACTGCTAGTTACGGATATAAAAAATCAGCTTGCGATGGCGAAAAGCAGCTGTTTCACTGGCAACGTGAACACCGTCAAGAATCATATTACCGCACTGTTTGATAAGGAGCGTGAGTCATCAAAACAAAACATATCTACGGCTGTGAAATCGATGGTAACAATTTTATCCGACGAGGTCAAAACTCTGAGCAAGGACGTAAGGGAGCTGTCGTCTTTGACTTTGGACATCACTTCTTTGGAGCCTATGCGGAGTAACCCGATGTTTGAACTTGACATAGGGAATCGCGCCACTTGGGCGGTGGTTCTATATTCGTCTGTTTTCCACTATAACTCAGTCAAATTTGAACCGATTGGCACAACTTTTGGAGTGTGGTGAGATAGGTATATAGTATCTACCCGTGTACAACATTTCAAGTCAATTGGTTCAAAATTGACTGAGTTACAGTGGCAAACAGACGAATATAGAACCACCGCCCAAGTGGCGCGATACCCTATTAAACGAGTTGAAAGCGATATCGGCGAACATGATATCAACACCTAACGCAGACATTGCATCTATAGATACCTCCCCCAGTCTACATGCCGAACTCAATGCAGTAATGACCACTAACCAAGACAATTCCGGATGGCGCAAACTTGGCTCAAAAAGTATTTGGAAAGCTGATTGGACGGACTACGACAGGCGAGTATCGCATCGGTCAATTCAGCAGAAACAAGCTGATAAAGCTAAGAGGCGCAAGAGACAGGCCCGACGTAATGAACGAAAACAATCAAATCGCCCAGCACCCCCGAATAATGGCAATGGCAGACCTGACCGACAACGGGATTACAATGCGCGTACTAATTATAATCAACGGAATCGTGAACTACTATCGGATAGAGAACTGCTTGCGGCAGCGAAGGATCGTTTTTCAAGACCGCCAACGAGCTATCGACCGACAATCCAGTTTAAACGAGGAGAAATTTTAAACCCATATCCATCGAATGAAGCACATCAGCGTCCCGTTGCAGTACCTCCCCCGAACCGGATGGCACCAAGAACTTCATCAGCTGCAACCTGCGAAGCATGCGGGGCATGCAGCCATTCGTGTTTTCAATGGAACTGACGGAACCTTCGAAGGTTGACAACGATCCTACACTAGAACTCGGTGAAGCTGAACTAGACTTGAGCACTTCTCTTCAGCAAAGAGAGGTAATTAGTTTTAATTATGAAAATTCACCGTCAAGTTCAAACGTGAATAGCATATTACCATTAATTTCTTCAGTTACAGAAATCTTAATTTATTGTCAAAATTTTAATCGCATGAAAAGCGCATCAAAAATGAGCGAAATTCATAAAAATATTTTAAGCTCCTCATTTTCGGTTATTTTAGGAACCGAAACAAGTTGGAATGACAGCGTTAAAAGTGAAGAAATTTTTGGTAGTAACTATAATGTTTTCCGTAGTGATCGTGATTTAAACTTGACACAGAAAAAATCGGGTGGAGGAGTACTCGTTGCTATCTCCTCCAATTTTAATTCCGAAATCATTATCTCACCCAAATTCAGAGAATTCGAACATGTGTGGGTTAAAGCGAATTTTAATGGTGATATTCATATTTTTGCAACAGTTTACTTTCCCCCAGATCAAGCTTGTAAATCTACATACGAAGTCTTCTTCCATGCAGCGGAAGAAATCCTATCTAAACTACCTCCCGAATATAAAGTACACCTTTACGGTGATTTTAATCAGAACAGTGTCGATTTTACGAAAATGTTTTCGATTACAGCAGAGCAAATTATTCTAATATCAGACAAAAACTAAATAGGGCAAATTGGCAATCTGTCTTTAAAAATCAACAGAATATTGAAACTGCTGTTGAAGTTTTTTATAAGCTGTTACGGGAAATTATTCAGGAAGAAATCCCGGTTATTAGGAAGCGTAGAAGTTTCGATTCGAAGAATCCCATTTGGTTTAACAGGCAAATCATTAATCTTAAAAATCGTAAGCAAAAAGCACATAAAGCTTACAGAATTATTGAAAATCATGCCAATTTGGTGCAATATTTGGATATATGTGATCAACTTAATGTTGCTATTTCTACAGCCTTTACTGAGTACAATCTAAAAACAGAAAATGAAATAAAATCATGTCCTAAGAACTTCTTCAATTACGTGAAGACTAAACTAAAATCATGTAGCTTTTCATCAAAAATGACATTAGATGAAAAAGAAGGAAATAATTCTGAAGAAATTTGCAATCTTTTTGCAACTTTTTTTCAAGAAACGTATTCGAATTTCTCAGACAATGATCGTGATTTCGCGTATTTTTCACATTTTCCTGAATTTTCGAGAGATGTTGGTGTTAGCCATATTAATGTTCAAGACATTTTGCTAGGTCTTAAGAATTTAGACGGCAATAAAGGGCCAGGACCAGATGGAATTCCACCATTATTTATGAAAAATTTAGCAATCGAGCTCACAACTCCTTTATTTTGGTTATTTAATATGTCACTCGATTTTGGTGTTTTTCCTAGGGAATGGAAAAAATCCTTCCTAATACCAATTTATAAGTCAAAAAAGCTGATGTCCGCAACTATCGTGGCATTGCAATTATTTCATGTATTCCAAAACTTTTCGAATCAATCATTAATAAAACTATGTTTGGCCAAATAAAAAATCGGATAACAAACGCTCAACACGGATTTTTTAAAGGCCGTTCAACTACTACCAACCTTTTGGAATTTGTAAATTACTCATTGAATGTAATGGATAACGGTAATCATGTTGAGGCACTCTACACTGACTTTAGTAAAGCCTTCGATAAACTTGACATTCCTATGTTGATTCACAAGCTTGAAAAAATGGGGATTGAAATAAGTCTCCTTACCTGGATTAAGTCATATTTAACTGATCGTCAGCAAATAGTAAAATTCAAAGAGCAAAAATCTAATCCAATTCAGGTTACTTCGGGAGTACCCCAAGGCTCACATTTAGGTCCTCTTCTTTTTATTTTATATGTTAATGACATTTCTTTTGTTTTAAATAAATTGAGGATTCTTATATACGCTGATGATGTGAAGCTATTCTTGGAGATCAATAATGACGATGACTGCATAGTTTTTCAGAATGAAATAAAAGTTTTTCATTTGTGGTGCTGCAAAAGTTTATTGGAGCTTAATGTAAAAAAAATGTAATATTATAAGTTACAGTAGGAAACAAAACACACCAAGTTTTCCAGTAGTATTAGGAAGCGAATATGTTACA
Source organism: Aedes albopictus (assembly GCF_035046485.1). Classification (NCBI taxonomy): domain Eukaryota; kingdom Metazoa; phylum Arthropoda; class Insecta; order Diptera; family Culicidae; genus Aedes; species Aedes albopictus. Next base: position 50,503,863 of record NC_085138.1, on the reverse strand, counting down.
CGTTGTGAGAAAATAAAAGATCTAGGGATTGTTTTAGACTCCAAACTAACATTTGTGGATCATTATAATGCAATTACTCATAGAGCAGGCAACATGCTTAATTTTATAAAACGTTTTGGCTATCATTTTCAAGATCCTTATACACTCAAAACACTTTATGTTTCTTATGTACGTTCAATTTTATAATACTGTTGTGTTGTTTATACTAAAAAATATGAAGAACGTATAGAGTCAATTCAACGTCAGTTTTTACTATATGCATTACGTAACTTAGGTTGGTCTGTAATGCCTCTGCCATCGTATGAATCACGTTGCTTGTTAATTAATCTCCAAACATTGAAAAGGCGCCGAGAGTGTGCGATGGTGTCGTTTATCAATGATGTTGCCACTCAACGCATTGATTCGTCTAGTATATTGTCAAAATTAAATTTATATGCTCCAACTCGCCAACTGCGTAGTAGAAACTTATTTGCTGTAGATTTTCACCGTAGTAATTACGCTAAATTCGGTCCTCTAAATCAGATGATGTCCACTTATAATCAACATTGTGAAAGGATTGATCTTACCATGACGCGGACAAAATTGAAAAAATACTTTTATGATACTCAAAACCAAGGAACTTAATAAATATTGTTAAGTGGGATAGTGCAATATAAAATGTACAACTAAGCTGACTTATGTAACTAACGGTCTACGAATGATTGACGTCAAATAAATAAATGAATAAATACAAGGAGGAATCCCTGACGCAATCCTAGCAGGAACCCCTAAAAATCCCGGAAGGGATCTTTGGAGCAATTTCATCAATAATCCCTGAAGAAATGCCGACTAGAACATTTGCCAGGTCGAGATTTTCTAAAGCAAACCCGGCAGAAATCCCTAAAGGAATCCCGGGAGGATTTCTTACAGGAGTTCTGGCAATCACATCTGGTTGAATCCTGATAGGAATTTCAGCTGGAAGCTCGACTGAAAGAATCACAGTAGAAATCCCGGATGAATTACTGGAGAAATCCCAAAAGAAATCCCTGAGAAAAAAAATCAGAGAATAAACTCACAAGGAATACCAACTGGAATCCCGGCACGTATACCTGATGCTCTGAATATAATAGAAATCTTTGAAAGAATACCAGGAGGAATCTGTGAAGCAGTTCCGGCAGAAATCCTTAAGGAAATGCCGGCTAGAATTTCTGATAATTTTTTTTTCAAGATTTTCTAAATCAAGGATTACTTTATTCCTGAAGGAAACCCGTAGAGAATAACTGAGGGATTCCCTATGGAATTCTCTGAAGGAATCATGGCAGGAATCTTAGATGGAAGCGCATTAGGAATCTCTGAAAGAACCATAGAAGGAATAAGGTGTATTGATGAATACCGATAGTTTATTTATTTTTCGCTGAGTGTATGGTATTTGAACCAATAGTAAAACCCTAAGGGGCTGTTCATAAACCACGTAGACTAAAATTTGGCCATCTCAGACCCCCCTCCCCCCTCGTAGACTTTTGTCCATACAAAAATTTTGAAATTTGTGTGGAGCGTAGACTTTGGCCAAGAGTTTCTCCAAGAATTCTACGTGAAATTCATACAAGAATCCCTCCAGAATTTTTTCCAAGAATTCTTTCAAGAATTCCACCAGAAATTCAAGAATCGCTCCAGACATTACTCTAAAAATTCTGCCAAGAATTCCCCAAAGAATCCCTCTAGGTATTTCTCCAGCAATTCCTCATAGACTTCTGCCGAGAAATTCTCCATGCATTCCTCCAGGAATTCTTCCTAGCGTTTCTCCAGAAATTCTCCAAGAATTCCTCTATGATTTTTTTCCAAGAAGCTCTCAAAAAATTTCTCCAGAAATTCCTCAAAGAATTTTTCCAGAGACCTGCAGGAAATCGTCCAAAAATTATTCAAGAGATTCATCCAAGATTACTTTCAGGCATTTCTCTCGAAATTCCTCCAGGAATTCGTGAAAATTTATTTCAAGGAATTCCTCCAGGAACTTCTTCAGAAATTCATCGGAGATTTCTTCCAGGAATTCCTCCAGGGAATTTTAAGGATTTTTTTCAAGAATTCAGTTTCAGTTTCAAGAAATTCTTTCATGAATAGCCCCAGGGTCCTTCAGGAAATCTTTAGTAATTCCTCAAGAAAATACTCCTGGGATTACTCTAAGAATTCGTCCGAAAGTTCCTTCAGGGATTTCCTCTGAAATTTCTCCGAAAATTGTTAGGGAATTACGCCAAAAATTCCTCACGGAATTCGTCCAGGAACTCCTTCAGGAATTCCCCCAGGAACTCTTTCAAGAGTTTCTTCATAAATTCTTCTTGGAACTCCACCAGGAAGTCCTCGACGAATTCCTCAAGGATTTTTTTCCAGAATTCATCCAAGAATTCCTCCAAGGCATATGCCAAGAACTTTTCCAAAAATCCCTCCAGGAATTGCTCCAAACAATCCTACACTACCTTTCCCAAGAATTTCTCCAGGGGTCTCTCTAAAACTTCTGACAAGAATCCCTTCAGGAATTTCGCCAAGAATATCTCCAAGGTTTTTTATGAAATTCCTTCAAGAATTCATCCAAAAATCTTTCAGAAATTCCTTCATAAATACCTGTAAGATTCTTCAGGAAACCTCTGGAAATTCCGCAAGAAAATAATCCTGGGACAACCTCAGGGATTCCTCCGCGAATTCTTTCAGGTAATTCTCCAGGAATAACTCCGAGACTTCTTTCCAGAATTCCTCCAAGAATTTCTCCACGAAATACACAAAGAATTCTGTTAAGAATTCCTCTAAGAATCTCATCAGGAATTTCTCCAAGAATTTCTCCAAAAAAATACTCCAACCTTTTTTTTAATAATTGCTCCAGTTATTCCTCCAAAACTTCTGCTAAAAATTCCTATAAGAATCCGTCCATGGATATGCTCCAGGATATATTCCAGAAATTCGTCCATCAAGTACTCCAGTAATCCCTTCAGGAAATCCTCCACGAATTTCTCCAGGAATTACTCTACGAATTCCTCCTGGAATTACTACGAGAATTCCTCTAGGAATTTTTTCGGAAAATACTCTAGGAATTCCTCCAAGAAATATTCAAGGAATTCCTCCAGGAATGGCTCCAGAGATTTCTCCAGAAATTCCTCCAAGATTTCCTCCAAGAATTATTCCAGGAAGTACTCCAGAAAATTAAAATTAAGAAAGGAAATTATTCAGGAATTCCTTTAAGAATTTCCAAGGATATTCTTTGAATATTCCCTCACAAATTACTACATGAATTCTTCCAGAAAGTACTCCAGGAGTTACTCCAGAAGTTTCTTCAAGAAATTCTTGAAGAAATTCCTGGAAGAATTCTTGCAGGAATTCCTGAATGAAATCTTCAAGGAATTCTTGGAGAAATTACTGGATTCTTAATGGAAATCTTGAAAAAAGTCTTGAAGGTATTCCCGAAGTAATTCATTGAAGGGAATTTTGGAAGGAACTATGGAAGGAATTCTGGATTGTTGGAGGAATTCTTGTGGGAAATCTTTGAGGAATTCTTGGGTTATTTCCGGAAGAAAATCTTGAAGAAATTCCTGGGGGGTTCTTGTAGGTATTTCTGGAGGGATTTTTGAAGAATTCCTGAAGGTGTTTTGTGAAAAAAAAAACAGGTATTCTTAGAGTAATTTATAAAGTAATCCCTGGTCACATGCCTGGAGGGATTCCCGGAGAAATTGACAGAATAATTGAAGCAGGTCTTGGAGAAATTCTTATCGGAATTCCTGTCGGAATTCTGGAAAGAATTTCTGGAGGGATTCCTGAACAGATTCCTGGAGAAATTCTTAGCAGAAGCTTTGGAGGAATAACTGGAGGAATTCTTGGAAAAATTCCGGATGGGATTCTTGGAGGAATTCTTAGCAGAATTCTTGGAATAACTCCTTATGGAATTCTTAGAGAAATACTGGGAAGAAGCCCGGAGCAGATCCTGGAGAATTACCTTTAGGAATTCTCGGAGGAATTTCTGGAATTGTCCCAGGAGTATTTTCTTGAGGAATTTCTGGAGGTTTCCTGAAGAATCTTGGATGTATTCATGAAAGAATTTCTTGAAGTTTTTTTGGATGAATTTCTTGAAAAAATCCTTGGAGGTATTTGTGGAGAAATGCCTGAAGGGATTGTTGGCAGAATTTATAGAGGGACCCCTGGAGAAATTCTTGGGGATTTTCCTGAAGATTTTTTTGAAGAAACAAATATCCTTAGATTTACAGATATTGAGACCCATACTTCAAAATACATTGGGTCTATTTGTATGCCAGTGGACATCCAAATAGCAACACACAGAGATACTCGTAATACTAAGAGGTGCAACAGACACAATTGTGAAAGAATTATGCCGATAGAGTGAACAGAAACAAGAGTAGAGCCTGTACACCCTGAAGGTCCTAATTCCAGAATAGTTTGTAAAGCCTGGAATATCCTATGAATGTACCAAAAGCATTATAGTTGTGCAATGAGGCTCCATCAGCAGTATAGACTACATTCCACGAATATTATTTTACAATTTAAGCATGATACAGGATGTAGATATCGTAACCCAAACTTCAAAGTATTTTGACTAAATTTCTTGAACAGAGTGAACACAAATGATGGTAGATGTTGTAGATCTTAAGAAAATGAATTCCAGAGTAGTTTGGATGACCTAGATCACCCAATTCATGTACCATCAATTTTCTAAGAGTGCTTTGGGGCTGTCCATAAACCACGTGGTCATTTTTTTGGGACTTTTCAACCCCCCCCCCCCCCCCCCGCGTGGTCATTAGTCCATACAAAAAATTTTATTTGTCCATACAAAATGGTCATTGGCTGAACCCCCCCCCCCCCCCCCCCTAATGACCACGTGGTTTATGGACAGCCCCTTTGAGGCTTTCTGAGTAGCGTAGACTATGTGCTGTGATGATTCATCGTGTATCAAATTTGATTTTGAATGTTGGATTTGTGACGCAAACTTCGGAGTACTATGGAGGCCTTACAATAGCTCTGGGATCAAAACTTCAACAGACTATGATGGGTAGTAATAAATGACATTAATTCAGTTTTGTTTTCAGGATTAGTTGAAAACCCAAGAAACAGAGATAGCTGAATAACAGTTTCTTAAACTGAAGTTAGCTTAAAAAGTGTTTGTTCAACTCTTATACAGCTAAAATGTTTGTTGGGAAACCTATTTTAAACTATTATTTTCCTTAACTTTTTTGCGCCTTTGCATCTATAGTGGTGGTGGTGATCCTATAATGGTGGGTCCCATAATAATTCAATGGGATGCACCACTATAGGAACCAATGTTAAATTTTACCCCCATAATAGGAACCGTGTACCTATAGTTGGTGCAAGTAATTTATTACAGAAAACTGAAATAAACGATGGTTTTTACATTTTTCTTAGATAACTTAAACGAAAAACTATGGATTAACGTTTGCAGACTTTTTATTTGGTGGTATTATCAATTTTATTCAGATATTTCACTACAATGAGCTACTAATTGCACCACTATTGGTACATTTACCCTATTATATACTCACGTACTTGAATGCTTGTGATATGTGCCAGATCTCAACACCAAAAACGTCAATCTGTACCAGCAGCCACTTCCCACCCTCACAATAACGTTTTACGTATAGTGAACCCATTCGGATCCAACAAGCAAGAGTCGAAAAACTTTGGCGAAAAAGTAATTACAGCTCAGGATCTCAGCATCCTTCTGCACCAGCACCTACGTTCGAAATCCGGTCGGTCAACGAAACGAAGAGGGGATACCACCGAGCACAGGAAAAGGTTGTCATTTTCTTCCACTCACCACCGTCCATGGTGCACTTATGGTTTGGCTTATCTGACTATTTTCACCCCTTCATTGACGTACTGCATATCTGCTCCACGGCCTGACCGTCTCTTCGTAACTCGTTCTACCAGATTTGTGGCTTTGGTTGCCCATCAACAGGGGAGTTTTTTTTTCTTGCAACTGTTTTTCTCTTTTTTTAAGATTACCAATTTTCCTAGATGTATAGAAATAATCCTGCTGAAATTGATGCTTCAGGTCTCTTGGGAAATTGTCTGGTTCTTCGTAGCGAAAACAACACATGTCAACACGTGTATGTCAATTCTGTCTCGGCGAGGGACTTTGGCAAATACTACTAATTGGAGCATGAACTCCCGAGAGCCGGGCACAGACTTCGGCTTGGAGAAGCTGACGTAGTCAAGACCACCACCACAGCCAGTCAGCGGTTTGGCACCGACAAAAGAGCGAGGTGTGACAGACTGCGCGTCGTCGCATCGATAAAGCTTCATTAAAACTTTTCTAATAAAGCGTGACGAAATTCCTTGCCTGGCGAGCGCACTCCGCATTGCAGCCATAGACGTTCCATGGGATGCGATCCATGACCTTCCAGCTCCAGGTGATGGTTCTGGGCGAAGGAGTGTAATCCTCTGAGGGAGAAAGTTTGCTGCTGGACGGCGATGTTCAAGTGACATACCAGCTTAAATGGATTAATGAACTGAAACTTATTTTGTCACTCCTTGGTGATGGTCGTATTTTCTATCGAGGAGGCGATAAATCTCCGAATGTGGATGAACTTTTATAAACCTTTCAATAACGACGTTATTCTATGAAGTTGTTTTGCAGTCTTGAAACAAAATGGAAACCACAGACAAACAGACGTAACACTCTTCAAAACGGCTTGGCACATGCATTCAACGATCAATTAAAATTTCATTTGATTTGCGCGATCGTTCCACCAGATGCGCTAGTGTTCGATCGCTTTGACGTTTACCAGTGTACACATTGCTGAATGATGCAAACGAAAATTACAGGCAATTTGTGTAGTAGTGTGCGTGTCAGCATAACGTCAAATCGAAATTCATCATGGCCGACAGTGTCACGCGCAGTTCTACCAACAGGTGGCAGTGTGCTCATAAAAATGACACCGGGCAAAATTTTTTGATGAATTTCCTCTAAGAGTTACGTTTGTTTGTATGTGTGGAAACTGTCTTAAATGGTATCTAATTATTAACTCAGAAAATTTAAATTGAGCACTGATTTATATTTTTTTATTGTTCATGAGGTAACATTAGCCAGAACACTCTTTGTATATTTGCCGCTCTAATGAATTTTAGCTTAAAGCCACACTTATGTTTCTTTTAACCACTGTAATATTCATTAGAGTCATAAATTGGCGTTCGGACAACCTTCTTATCTACTTGAACTACTGTAATGCTTCAGATGATGATAGGGTAAAGTGGACGATGGATTTACACTAAAACAGTCCTTAGCGTTACGTCTGTTTGTCTGTGAGGATAGTTTAGTGTACCAATGAAGAACATATATGGATCAGCCAATCAGTAAAAGAGCAACTATTCAGCAAGACAATATAGAGGGTGTATGTGTTCCATTACATTAAGACGAGAACTACCCCAAAACTCCATTTCCAATTCATTCCATTATTTCCTCATTTCCAACAACGTGTTCGAATGGTAGAAAAAAGCTCTCAACATCAAACATTGGAAGGGAGCTAATTACGACATAAGTGCTCTCAAAACTTCACCCTCCAGCTACAGTAAAATCGGGAAAAAAGGGAAGAAAAGCTACTGTTTTCCACAATGCAACAAAAGGAATGTATTTTTCCCCCAAGGGCACTCTCGGTCTCTCCTGCTTATTATGCATCAAAGTTCCCACTTCAAAGGCACCGAAACTATTTTTGTCGTCTTGGTCCATTCAAACCGTCTCTCGCGCAGTAAGCACAGCGCCTCTAATAGTCGACGTCTGCATTTTTTCTATTCCCTTGTTTGCTTCGTATACATTGTACTTTTTACCATAGCTGAACAGATGTAGACACTAGTTGCCGTTAGGGTCCAAATGTAAACCACAAACCTAATGAAGCAATCCACATGAAATTACCTTAATGTGGGTGTCTATTTGTCTGTGCTTTAGGCAACATAAGCTTTTTACTAACTAATGGTTCTCAAAAAACACTCCAACCCTCGGTTAAAAGTGTCCGGGAGCCTGCAGGGTGCTGCAAGGCTTATTAGCATTTGCAACGGTTGCGGTGGTCATGATTAAGAAGTACCCAACCCAACTTGTCTTACCACACAAACAAGTTGCCAAACAAGCAAGCGATAATGGAGTACATGAGAAGACAAAGGTTCTGCGGGAGTAAAAATGTAAACACGGTTCTTTTTTGTTGTAAACACCTCGTAACCGTTTCTCGAGTAGCACAAAATTTGCGAAAAAAATACTATTTCTGCACAGACTGTCTGTGATCTCTGGATACTCTAGAAACAAAAGCCGAACCGTCTCCCGAAGGCGCAATCGTGGTCAAGTGCATTCGTTTGACATTTTTGGTTTCGTACGGTAGTTTGATTTAGAGATGGGCGAACCGTTCGCGAACGGTTCCGAAGAACTAGTTCTAAGCAGAGAATGAATGAACTATCGTACGGTTGAAAAGAACGGTAGTTCTCCGTTCTCTAAAAAACGAGAAAATTGAATGTCTCGCAGAACTGTTTATCAAGCCTTTCCAATGAACGAATAATGCGTTCTGAGAGAGCAAATGCTGTAAATGATTAACACAACCATCTCGCAAAATACCTACCTACTCAGATGACATGCAGCCGGTCGTAAAACGGCAATTGATAAATAATGAGTCCCTATCACAAATCCCACATATTTTTGCGGAAACACTTTTGCTTGTGGTCAGGTAAATAATACGGCAACGTACACATTCGAACTACGGATCACAAACCAACCATAAAAAACTACTGAACGGAAGAACTGATCAAAAGAACTAGTTCTTTCCAAAGAACTATTCAATTGAGAATGGTTCCCCTAAAAGAACTGTTTTGCCCATCTCTAGTTTGATTGCTTGTGTTGCGAATGTCGGAGACAAAGGTAGCCGAATTGGGGACTACGAAGGTTGATGAGCCGGGAAACACTCTTCCTTCCTACGGGGTTTCTTATGGGAGTATGAGTGAAAAAAAAGCAAAAAATCTTCCCTCCTTCACTTTCTCACAGAAAACCGCAAACAAAATCATCACCTTCGTAGTCCCCAATATCGACGAAAAGGTGTCAATGACTGTGATCTCTAACAAGACTGTTCTAGATCTAGATTACATCTGTCCCAACGGAACATCTTGCAGTACAAATCTTTTATTCTTCGTATATATTACATCCAGTGAAGAGAATTGACAGATAAAAGAGACAGAAAACAACAACAAACTCATCGCGACGATTACTCTTTATCCCAGCCACTTGTCATCCGAATACTATCCCACAGTAAAAACACAGACAAACAGACATACTACTTAGAAGAAAATTGCTTCAAAAACATCGTTTGGCATCTCACTAGCACCCTCTATAATGCTCAATCCGAAGCATTCATTTGCAGGTGTTGTTTCCCTCGGCTCGATGTAAACATTTAGCAGGTGACCACTCCCCCGTGGCGTCATTTATTCATAAAATATGAATGAAGGTTCATGATTGAGTCATTTTATGTAAACATTGATCGGCGTCGCGTTCATTTCTTTCCAAAATTGAGAGGTGATGTAGGCACAGCAGCGCCACCATGACACATGCGAGCACAGTCCGAACCACACGTTATTTTCAAAATGACCGTTAAATCGTGCGATGATTTCGATTTGAGTAGTATGTCTGTTTGTCTGTGGTAAAAAAGCGAGCCAACATCTCTGACCCCCATTGTGCGTTGAACCCCATTTTGACAGCAAAAGTTTGTAAACAGTACACTTTTCTGGACCAACACTTGAAAAGCGCGTAATATTTTCCACAACAAAAAAGAAAATTTTCGAAAATACTAGGAGAATCATGAAAAAATCTAATTCTCTTAGCTGAAATATTTTACAATAAATAAAAACGTGTTCAAATTAGACCGCAATTGGGGTTGCAAAGAACTTTTTTGTTAAAGAAAAAATATCATTCGTAAACTACGCCTAAATCAAATGTTTGACCTGAAACAGATGATGACTTCAAAAACATGGCCGCATCGCAGCCGGTTGCTTTATCCCAACTGAAAACAGATAATAACATGATCTCGAAAATTTTTGTTGCAGACAAAATGGAAGCTGAATTTGTTCGTACTTTTCAACTCGTGAATATTCAATTTACTAATAGAAAATCGAAACTTCATAATGATAGATCTACAGCAGCGTTGCCATGTTTACTTACTCGAAGTTACCGCTCGAAAATCACAATGCAAGGCTTCAAAATCTCTAAACTCGTGGTGCACGATCTTATCAAATTTCGTTCATGTTGCGACAAACTTATGTCGCATTGGGTGAATTGTCGCAACAAATGCAGGTTGCGACATTGTCATTATTGTTGCTGATTACATCATTACATAAGGTCGTTTGGCATGAGGTCAATGGTATAATGGACATTTGGCATAATGGACGCTTTACATAAAAATAAGGGTGTCATTATGGCACGGTAAAGGCTGGGTATGCTGCGCAATTCAGATCCCATTGTGATCCACTAGCCTCTGCCCAGCAACTCCTATCCCTACCTCCACGCGGTACCGGCCGGAAACTATGAGCAACCTTAGGGAAGATCGGGTAACCAACCCCGGTGGGAACTTTGGTCGTAGGCTGACAGGGAAGGGGGGGGTTTGCTTCGGCAAACCTGAGCGTCTGTTCTCCAGGAGGAGCGGCTCACAACAGCGTCTGATCCCCATGTTAGGGGCGGCTGATCTACGTCCGAGTGCCAGGGAAGGACTCTAAGCTCAACTGTGCACTATGGTCCTCCGGAAAGTAGGGGGTTGGTGTCAGGCCCTACGAGCCAGCCGTAAAAAACCATTGTAACGGAAAATCAGCAACAGAATAATACGAACCGAGACCAACGGCAACGACCCCAGCGAACAAAAAGGACTTGCGATTGGAAACTCGGTACGTGGAACTGCCGATCTCTCAACTTCATTGGGAGCACCCGCATACTCGCCGATCTACTGAAGGACCGCGGGTTCGGCATCGTAGCGCTGCAGGAGGTGTGTTGGACAGGATCCATGGTGCGAACGTTTAGAGGTATTCATACCATCTACCAGAGCTGCGGCAACACACGCGAGCTGGGAACAGCTTTCATCGTGATGGGTGATATGCAGAGGCGCGTGATCGGTTGGTGGCCGATCGACGAAAGAATGTGCAGGTTGAGGATCAAGGGCCGATTCTTCAACTTCAGCATAATAAACGTGCACAGCCCACACTCCGGAAGTACTGATGATGACAAGGACGCATTTTACGCGCAGCTCGAACGCGAGTACGATCGCTGCCCAAGCCACGACGTCAAGATCATCATAGGAGATTTGAACGCTCAGGTAGGCCAGGAGGAGGAATTCAGACTGACGATTGGTAAGTTCAGCGCCCACCAGCAAACGAACGAAAACGGCCTACACACTAAAAAATCTCAATTTTAATAGTGACACAATTGATCGAACTGCCTGAAAAAGCTTTGACATAAACATAAATGTGCCACATTTTTACACTTTTTGTGACGTTCGTATTAAGTTTATATTGTTTGAGTTTTTCCAGCCATAATTTTAAATCACAGAACTGATAATTTAGTTCTCTATGCTGTAAATTTACGCGATATGTTACAGAAACATAATGTTTACTGATGTTGAACTGTCAAACAGCACCTTACAAAATCAGATGAAGACTGCAGTCGATTGGAAATTTGTTTATTACGAAGGTGAAACAGCATGTAAACCGCTCATAAATTTAACACCGAGTTGAGCCACAAACTTGGAAATGACAATCCGTTGCATCAGCCGACGCAGTGGTAAACGAAAACAGCCACGCTCAGTCAATCAGAAGGCGGCTTTGTCTGCTTGGCTGCGATGACGGCTGTCTCAGTATGAGCCTCTGCACGAATCTGGCGTACTGCTCACTCCCACAGAAAATTTGAAAACAGTTCGCACAGTAAAAGTCAAATGTGACTTTTACTGTGCGCGGTGTTTTCAAATTTTCTGTGGGAGTGAGCAGGACAGGGCAAATTCGTACAGAGGCTCATACACTCAGGCAAATAAACCTAAGATTATCATAAGGTCTAACTTATGAAATGGCCTTTAAACAATTCATAACGGCAGGAACGATTTTCATAAGGTCGGTCTATGATGGAGAATCGACTCACAGTTTGGCTTTTATACACATTTAGCAACACGATATTCTCAAGCGTCGATAGCCGCGTGGGTTGAGCACGAGCTCAGTGATCTCGACGTTCATGGATCGATTCCAGTCTGCATCATTTTGTGATTTTTCTGCTATTTTCATAAGTTTATCTTATGTAATTAGGTCATAATAAGCATGTTCAATCTTCATAAGGTATTCTTATGGCATCCATACTTTACAGTTATGGCTAAATTTCATAAGGTATTTTGATGAATTTCGGTAGTTTACTTCGCTGAGTGTACATACACTCCAGCAGTGACGACGCGACAGCCGAACCGGCAAGTTCGTTTATGGTAGAAGTAAAGTGTCTCGAGTATACCAAAGTGGCGAATCCTGGTCGTTTTGACAGGTCTCCTGCTCGATTGGAACTATGGGGATGACATTAAATCGACTGTTCCAATTTTGACGTTTCTCCTCTTTGTTTTATCCAGGCTCGTTAGGTAGAAGTTGTTCATCTTCGACTGCCATCTCTTCAACGTGGTGAGTCAGCCGAGAGAGCAAGATCGAAAACTGACACTCTGAGGATCGAAGTTCGATTCCCGAATGGAACTTTTTTGTATTTTTTTTGTTTCAATATTCGGTGCTATAAATAGCACAGTTCTCAATCATGTATACAAGCAGCCGACGCGCTGAGCTGTTGCGGTAAAATTACATGAGTCCAACATTTTCCGTTTCCTGTAAAAATAAGATCGCACACAATTTCGCGTCAAATGTGTTGCTTTTATATGTCGGACTTATATGACACAAAGATTTTTTCGAAGTGTGTACGACTCATTGATTTCGCCGCCTCCAAAAATATGGCCATACGTAGCACCTTTTTCCAACACAGCCTCCCTTATCGTTACACCTGGAGATCACCACAGCAGACGGAATCTCAAATCGACCACGTTCTGATTGACGGACGGCACTTCTCCGACATTATCGACGTCAGGACCTATCGTGGCGCCAACATCGACTCCGACCACTATCTGGTGATGGTCAAACTGCGCCCAAAACTCTCCGTCATCAACAATGTACGGTACCGGCGACCGCCACGGTACAACCTAGAGCGACTGAAGCAACCGGATGTCGCCTCAGCATACGCGCAGAACCTCGAAGCCGCGTTGCCAGACGAGGGCGAGCTCGATGAGGCCCCTCTAGAGGACTGCTGGAGTACAGTGAAAGCAGCCATCAACGACGCAGCCGAGAGCACCATCGGGTACGTGGAACGGAATCGACGGAACGAATGGTTCGACGAAGAGTGCAGAACGGTTTTGGAGGAGAAGAACGCAGCGAGGGCGGTAATGCTGCAGCAAGGGACTCGACAGAACGTGGAACGTTATAAACAGAAGCGGAAACAGCAGACCCGCCTCTTTCGGGAGAAAAAGCGCCGCCTGGAAGAAGCGGAGTGTGAAGAAATGGAACTGCTGTGCCGTTCCCAAGAAACACGGAAGTTCTATCAGAAGCTCAACGCATCCCGCAACGGCTTCGTGCCGCGAGCCGAAATATGCAGGGATAAAGACGGAGGCCTCTTGACGGACGGACGTGAGGTGATCGAAAGGTGGAAGCAGCACTTCGATCAGCACCTGAACGGCGTGGAGAACGTAGGCACGGGAGCCCACGGCAACAGAAGGAACGACGACGCCAGTGCAGCGGAGGACGGAAATGAACCAACTCCCACGCTGAGGGAAGTTAAGGATGCCATTCACCAGCTCAAAACCAACAAAGCAGCTGGTAAGGATGGTATCGCAGCTGAACTCATCAAGATGGGCCCAGAAAAGTTGGCCACCTGTCTGCATCGGCTAATAGTCAGGATCTGGGAAACCGAACAGCTACCGGAGGAGTGGAAGGAAGGGGTAATCTGCCCCATTCACAAGAAAGGCGACCATTTGGAATGTGAGAACTTCAGGGCGATCACTATTTTGAATGCTGCCTACAAAGTGCTATCCCAGATCATCTTCCGTCGTCTGTCACCTAAAACAAATGAGTTCGTGGGAAGTTATCAAGCCGGCTTCATCGACGGCCGGTCGACAACGGACCAGATCTTTACCGTACGGCAAATCCTCCAGAAATGCCGTGAATACCAGGTCCCAACGCACCACCTGTTCATCGACTTCAAAGCGGCATACGATAGTATCGACCGCGCAGAGCTATGGAGAATCATGGACGAAAACGGCTTTCCTGGGAAGCTGACTAGACTGATTAAAGCAACGATGGACGGTGTGCAAAACTGCGTAAAGGTTTCGGGTGAACTATCCAGTTCATTCGTATCTCGCCGGGGACTGCGACAAGGTGACGGACTCTCATGTCTACTCTTCAACATCGCGCTGGAAGGTGTGATGCGACGAGCCGGGCTCAACAGCCGGGGAACGATTTTCACAAAATCCGGTCAATTTGTGTGCTTTGCGGACGACATGGACATTATCGCTAGAACATTTGGAACGGTGGCAGAGCTGTACACCCGCCTGAAACGCGAAGCAGCAAAGGTCGGACTGGTGGTGAATGCCTCAAAAACAAAGTACATGCTGGTAGGCGGAACCGAAAACGACCGGATCCGTCTGGGTAGTAATGTTACGATAGACGGGGATACTTTCGAGGTGGTGGAGGAATTCGTCTACCTCGGATCCTTACTGACGGCTGACAACAACGTGAGCCGAGAAATTCGGAGGCGCATCATCAGCGGAAGTCGGGCCTACTACGGGCTCCAGAAGAAACTGCGGTCGAAAAAGATTCACCCACGCACCAAATGCACCATGTACAAAACGCTAATAAGACCGGTGATCCTCTACGGGCACGAGACATGGACCATGCTCGAGGAGGACCAACAAGCACTCGGAGTTTTCGAGCGACGCGTGCTAAGAACGATCTTCGGCGGTGTGCAGGAGAACGGTGTGTGGCGGAGAAGAATGAACCACGAGCTCGCTGCACTTTACGGCGAACCCAGCATCCAGAAGGTGGCCAAAGCCGGAAGGATACGGTGGGCAGGGCATGTTGCAAGAATGCCGGACAACAACCCTGCAAAGCTGGTGTTTGCAACGGATCCGGTTGGCACAAGAAGGCGTGGAGCGCAGAGAGCACGATGGGCGGACCAGGTGGAGCGTGACTTGGCGAGCATTGGGCACGACCGAGGATGGAGAGCGGCAGCCACAAACCGAGTATTGTGGCGTACTATTGTTGATTATGTCTTGTCTTAATGATGTTGAACAAATAAATGTATGTCAGATTATGTCAAATAGACATTATATTATACACTGAAACCTCCATTTAAGTCGGTGCATGGCTGATCGAAAATAATTTTTACCGTACAAGCAGTGACAAAACTAAAGACTTTTATATTTTTTAATACTCCGCATGACATAAAAGATTTGTCAAAAAATATAAAACTGTATAGTTTAGTTATTGCTTGCACGGTAAAAATTATTTTCGGTCAGCCATGCACCGACTTAAATGGAGGTTTCAGTGTATTTGTTTTTATTCAAGGGATGATTCCACGGTATCCACAAGGTTCATAGAACCTGCCTCCGTGAGGTGATTGAAAGGTGAATGAAGCACTACGATGAGCAGCTGAATGACGTGGAGAATATAGGCACAGGGAGACCAAGGCTACGAAAGGAAAGACTACGTCAGTGCAGTAGAGGACAGAGATGAATTGAACTGAAGGAAGTGGTTATCTACCCCATTCACAAAAAAGGTATATGCATATGGGATGCGTCAGTGCGTTCACCAGTTTGAATGCCGCTTACAAAGTACTGTTCCAAATTTCCTTCCGTCGTCTGTCGAGTTCGTGGGAAGTTATCAAGCCGGAATCATCGACAACGAACTACACTGAAAGAAACCCCCATCCCGAAATCGACTGATTTGTCCGACCATCCATTCCAAATCATCAAAATCGTGTTTTCGAATGACTAATCAGTCGTATAGCAATCTTCCTAAAACCGAATGACGATCATCTCATACGCACAGGGATGCCAGATGTGAAGACATGTCTTCAAATTGAAGACATTTGAAGTCCTGTGAAGACATTTGTTATTGTGAAGACATATGGAAGACATTTCAAAATTTGTGAAGACTTTTGAAGACTTTTGAAAGCTGAATAATAATGTTTATTTATGTTGTTAATCAAAACCATTAATTCAAATCTTGGAACAATTTCAGATGAAATGCGTTTCAGTTTTTGAAGATAAATTTCAAACTTTTAAATCCCTAAACTTACAAATTCCTAATTTATCGATCTTTATACTGGCGGAAATTTTGAAGCAGTTTTTAGTTAAAATACGCATCAATCAATTCCACCACTTCATAGAATCAGCAATAGTTTATAGAAAATAAAATTTTCGTCAACAGAATTCCTCTGGGAATTCAACTGGGTATTCTCTATTTTTTCAAAAATCTCCAAAAACAGAGGTTGCTTCTAGAATATTAGGGTAAATGTACCAATAGTGATACTATTAGTAGCTCCTTGTAGAAAAATAATTGAATCAGGGTGGCCACTCAATTGAAATTCCCGCATTTTTTCCCGACTTTTTCCCGCATTAATTATTCCGATTTTTTTATATACCTATGGATCATGTAAAACATCTTAGAATCCAAACTTTTAAGTGGATCTGTAAAATTTAAATATTTACAGTGTCATAGGACCGATTTCTTCACCCTGGCACGGTGTGTTGAAACAGGATTATTATCGCACTTTCATGAACCTAAAATATTTTTTCGTTATAAGTTAGCCTTAGCTGTATATATTAAGATTCTGGAGGTTAAAAAATCTTTCATCGGGGAAAATTAAAATAAATTCGATTTTAGTAGTTTGCCACTTTTCCCATATGATATGGTATTACGCAAATCTGATGAACCTAAACTCCGCTAGAAAAACACCCCTTTCTAATAATATTTTTGAAACCATTTAGTGAGAAACGAATGTAAAAGTCTTTACAACGAGTTTAAATTTGTTTGGCGTTCGTTTCATGTGTCCAGCCCACTACAGTCTGCCGAAAGTCATACATCATAAAAGTCTACATTTCTTCCATTTGTCTGGCACATAGATATTTACAATGGAGGTAAACAAATACCTCCCATTAGTGCGACTCATACATTCGAAGAAGTGCCATACACCTGTGACTCGTAGCATGTGCAGCACATACTCTTCATGTGCTAATTTGCCTGAAATGGTGGGTATTGGTTGCACATACTTTGCATGCCAAACCATGTAACGATACACCTAAACCACGATCACATGGCCACGAAAGATGCTTCGATTGGGAAATCATTAAACAAATATGGTGACTTAATCACGCGTATTTTTAACATTCATGTTAACTGTACATTTACTTGTTTTGAGCTAGTTTAGCAGAAATACTGGTAGCTCTTCGAATATAATAAGAACTTTTATGTATATTGTGCTCTGTTTTTGCTGGGCCCGATGTTTTACTAACAAGTGAAAATTCATCCTATGAATACTTTTGTTTGTATGTAGGACACATAGGGCCGATTTCTTCACCCTGGCTTAAGCGTTAAACCAGGTTTAACTATATGGGTGAGCCTGGTTTACCGGTTAATCCGAGGTGAAGAAATCAGCCCTTAGAGAATAGCTTTTGGTTACTCTTTCGGCACACGCCCTTGATACACGTATATGCAATCACTTTTTTGTTGTGAAATCAATCAATGTTTGAGTGAAACAGTTTTAGATTTGATGATGATGAACCTGGGCATGTTAGCGGAATACATGTACGTAAACAGAATATCGGATTAACTACGAGACACTGAAGAGTACCTAACAGTTGAGCTCGAAATACGTATCTATCAAAGAATGCAAAATCGTAGTGCAATTTAAAGGAACAGCCCTTAGCTCTATTTTCTTTTTTACTTAGTTTTAAATATGTTCATTGTTGTTTATGCTTAGAACAAATTTAACTAAATCTTCAGATAAAATGAAAATTGAAAATGTAGAACAATATTAAGAAGACATAAATGTTCTGGGAATGTCATAAACAACATT
Organism: Aedes albopictus; assembly: GCF_035046485.1. NCBI lineage: Eukaryota > Metazoa > Arthropoda > Insecta > Diptera > Culicidae > Aedes > Aedes albopictus. The sequence continues at coordinate 50,485,721 of NC_085138.1, read as the reverse complement.
AAAAAAATAACAGTGATGTGTAAATGAGGCAAGATTGACGCAATTTGAGGCTTCTATACAACTTTTATTAGTTATTTTATGCTTCATTTCGGAATCATTGGATAGATTTTGATTGCTAAATAGTTATAACACATAGAATATGGTTGGAAGGTATCGAGTGTACGGGTGACTTTTTAATTCGTTTTTATCACATTTCTCCCCATACTGAATCTGTTGTCAAATTCACTTCGTAAAAATGAAAGGATTTTACTAGGGAAAAAGAAATTTTATTTTATGCAGTCCTAACATTGAAACCATTAAAATGCATGAAGTTTATATCAAGACCAAAATGTCTTATAAAATAGAACTACAGATAACCCAGACGAACATAGAAAAAAAATCACTGCACGAGACTATCATTATTGAAATTCATCAGATTACTTGCAAATTGATATGTTTCCAATATATTCTAGGCTTATACTGTTAGATGTCATTCACATTGACATATATTAAGCATGCGTTGCATTTGATAAATTCTTAATAAAAACTTGTGATGTTTTGAAAAAGATTGTTTGATTAAAAAAAAATGTTATGACATTCAAATTTCTTATCATGACTAGATAATATCACGTTAACCCGCTGTTTCTTCTTACCCCACCCGAGTGTAGAATTAGCAACTAGTTAAAATACACAAAAATAAAAACAAAAAAAAATCTTACCCCACCCGTTTTAACTTGGCCCGGTGTGCCTTATTTTAAACCAAATGTTGAATACTAATTTTTGAATGCATTAACATAATATGACAACGCCAATCTTATGTATTTTGCGTCAACTTTTTGTTGTTTGAGACTCAACAGCCCACTTAACCCTAAAGGTATTATAATTTTAAGATTTTGTATGGACAAAAGTGCTCAACAGATCAGAGGCAGAACTTTTACAAATGCACGCTCAGTATAGTCGACTCATACTTTTTGGCAAATATCCATGTGGATGTGGTTTGACATGCAAAGTATGTGCAACAAATAACCGCCATTTCAGGCAAATTAGCACATGAAGGGTATGTACTGCAAATGCTACGAGTCCCAGGTGTATGGCGCTTCCTCAAATATATGAATCGCACTAATGGGAAGTAATGTTTACCTCCATTACAAATATCTATGTGCCAGACAAATGGAAGAAATGTAGATTTTTATGATTTATGACTTTCGGCAGACTGTAGTGGGCTGGACACATGAAACGAACGCCAAACAAATTTATACTCGTTGTAAAGACTTTTACATTCGTTTCTCACTAAATGGTTTCAAATGTATTATTAGAAAGGGGTCTTTTTCTAGCGGAGTTTAGGTTCATCAGATTTGCGTAATACCATATCATATGGGAAAAGTGGCAAACTACTAAAATCGAATTTATTTTAATTTTCCCCGATGAAAGATTTTTTAACCTCCAGAATCTTAATATATACAACTAAGGCTAACTTATAACGAAAAAATATTTTAGGTTCATGAAAGTGCGATAATAATCCTGTTTCAACACACCGTGCCTGGCCTGAGCATTAAACCTGGTTTAACTATATGGGTAAGCCTGGCTTACCGGTTAAGCCGAGGTGAAGAAATCGACCCATAGTGATATATACTGAGACAGTTTTAAGATATTTTAGAGACATTAACTTCAAAAGAAATTTACATGTAACATATGCTCGAAATTTGCTTCTTATACTGGATGTCTTGTGAAGTGTCTTGAAAATATGTGTTTCGGAATTCCCAAAAGATTTTTGTAAACTCCTTAAGAAATGCTTGATGAAGTTCCAATAAAACAATCTAATCGGCTAACTCAAATACTTTTTGATGAATTCTTTATAGGAGTTTTTTAAAGCTATCGCAGGAATTCTTAAAGTGTGAAGGACGGCATTCTTGACATAATTCTGTTATAATCAGTGCTGAAAAAGTCATTTCGTCATAACTAAATTCAACCGCCTACAGCTCATTTTAGAAGCTGAACCTGAGATTATGGTATATGAAAAACTTGTGCGGCTAAACCAGTTCTACAAGAAAGTCACGGAAAACCCGCTCTTTTTCGAATATTTAAGGTAAATGTCACGGACTATCTTTGAAAAATGCAAATGATATTCATGGTGAATATCAATTGGCATTTTTCGAAGGTAGTCCGTGACATTTACCTTAAATATTCGAAAAAGAGCGGGTTTTCCGTGACTTTCTTGTAGAATTGGTCTAGCCGCACAAGTTTTTCATACACCATATTCTCAGGTTCAGCTTCTAAAATGAGCTGTACGTGATTGAATTTAGATATGCCGAAATGACATTTGCAGGACTGGTTATAATTACTATAAGCCAAATTATTGGAGTGTTATCTGGTGAAACTCTTCGAGGAATTTTCATACAAATTTCTTGGAAGGAGTTTGTTGCACAAATACTGATTAAATGTCTGATATTTTCTCACATACTCTGCTGGTAACAAATTAGGAAATCTATTCAATAATTGAGTTAACAAATAACTATTTAAAAAATAAATTTCGTTATAATAACAGGTTCATATGCAAACCACCAGATTCAAAATTAGCCATTAGATTACACATAGTTTAATATTTTGTATACATAAAGGATTTTTAAAAGGACTCGCTGGCAATTTATGTCAAAGCTCTTGAAAATTTTCTAAAAAAAACTGGCTTCTGAAGATACATTTAGATAAACAAAATTGCAGAACTCAGATAAATTTCTGTTGGAGCTTCTCGAAATACCTCGAAGTTCCTGTTTAGTGAGAATTGGAAATTTGAAAAAAAAATAAAAAGAAAACATGAGTTTTGCTATGAGACCACTAGCGATGAATTTCTTAGCGGAATTTTTCTCAAATTTTGAAAATATCTACGGTTTTCTATTCATTAACAATTTCTAGCTGAATTTGTAGAGAAGATGTCAAACCCTGAAAAACAAAACTTTGACATTTCTGACAAAATTTGTAAGGCTCATTTTAGATATTTAAGGAAAACATCGATATTCTGGGCTTAATTTCCAATCCCAGTGTTGAAGAACTTACTTGGAAACTCGTGAATATTGATTTTTCAGAACCAATCAAAAAGTGCACACTTCCCTGGAGACACCAAGTTCCCGGGATATCCTGAGAGGTTGCCATTTTTATTTTATTTTATTTTATTTTATTGATGCACAAGAGGGTCATGGAGCCAAGTCTCCAATGTATGTCCAAGAACTCACATCGTCCATAATACACCGTGGAATTTGGGAGTAGGCATTGCAACCTGCCATACAGCTTTTTAAGTTTTGCGTGACCTTTAGGATGAGGAAAGGTGGGAGATTGATTTTGCGTATTGAGCTGTGAAAGAATGTGTTGTTAATTAAATGGTCAACGCTATTTACCTTTGCGTATTTTCACACAAAATGAAAAAGTTTGACTATATGGTGCTTGATTTTCAGTGAACCGTTTATGCTAGTTCTTCTTGTGATTGTTGTTCTTGTGTCTTCAATATTGGAAGCTTGGCTAATAATAATTTCAAAAAATAGAAGGACCTATAGTATATACACTTGCTTCCTGCAAATAGAAATCTAAAATATCAAAAAACAACAAAAAAGGATCGTGGCGCTTTTTCGTTTGATCACTAAAAGTATCGATTCTTGTTGGCACCACGAGTGTGCATCTTTCTCTATAGAGTAAAGATACATTTAAGCCCCGAGACCTGACAGCAATCAAGCTGATCACAAGGTTGTGCCTTTGCCCAGGGATATCCGGAGAGGTTGCCATTGTACCCGAAATCCGTAGACCCATATTCGAATAGTCTTGTTCTGCAAAATCATGAAGTGTGATATGCTGCATGCTAGGTTCCAATAATGATCAAAAAGTGGTCACTTTCCTGTGGGCACCAGGTTTCCGGAACATCCGGTGACGTGGCCAGTTTGCTCGAAATCCCTAGAAACACATTTTAATACTCCGGTTTTGCAAAATCATGAAGTTTGACGTGTCGCCAGCTAGTTTTCGAAGGCGAATTAAAGGTTGCACCACTACCTGTTAAGGAGGTTACTCCAGTGCCCTCGGCCATAAATCCGGAACAACGATAAAGTCCAGATTTCATAAACTAGAAGGACTTTGTGATAAACTGTCAAAATTTCACGAATTTTCGTTGAGAACCACATTTGTATAGTTTGAAAATTGGGTGCAAAATGAGGCTTAGGCACATAGGTGTTAATCCAGGGAAACGCAAAAATACATCAGATATACCTACAAGGGCTCAAAATTATTTCAGTGTAAGTCATATTGGACATTCAAGATTTCAGGACATGTTTAAAATGCCAAACTGTTAGTACCATGGCTTTCGTGAATGCAGGGAGCTATTCTATGAACTGAAATTTCTAGAAATAGTGTGTGTACCAATTATGGCTATGGTACCAATTATTCGCCATAGTTAAATTTCATCCTTTAACGATGTAAATAAACAAGAAAAAAATTGTGGACAACAGATCACGCTCACAAAAGATAGTCGCACTCATTTAAACTTCACATTTTCCTCAAATCATGGTAGAAATAAATCCTTTTTCTTAAAATTTCGCCTTCCTTGCACCCTTTTTTGCCATAGTGTACCAGTTATGGTTAACCCCATAAGGAATGCATGCAAATAGTGCGAAAAGGAATCGAAGTCAAAAAATGAAACCATAACTGATACAGGGTTCCGATCATTGGCACACGCTGTAATCAATACTAAAATTAGTTTTGGCTCCACTTCAATATTTTTCCTGTAAAGTATGGAAACTAAGCTGTCTTTTAACTTATTCATGACATTCGTTGGTCTTCTCGTTATTTTTGTATAAATAGCTTTCCTTAGGTAGTGCCATAATTGGTACACGGACCCTACCGTGAAAACTCCGACAAAGCAATAATTTCAGGAAGTCCTGCACCAGCGAAATAAGGAATTATTTTATAAAGTTTCTATGAAAACATTAATTGAAACTTGTCCTAAAGCTCATCCAGATATTTCGGCAAAAAATCCTAACTACTACATAGTTCCTACAGAAAAAATCTGGATAGAATCTCTAAAACCATGTCATTAATTTCTCCATTTTGATAGAAATGTACCAAGCTTAAAATTTGGTAAGAAAATGTTGGAGACGTATTTTATGGCATTTCTTATAAAATCATTCAAAATTTGGCTACCAAAATTATATTTTGCAATACTTTTTTCACGTTTTTTAGATTAGGTTATTTTTAAAAATTGTGATTTTAAATATGTTTGTGCCCAAATTTAAGGTCTTATCGTTGTTTTGAGCATCCGGGCAATAAAACCTGTCTTCCAGATAATCTTTATCAAACAAGAAATCACTCGTAATTCAGAAACCAATGCTCATCTGCTTAATTTGGATTTTGAAATCCCTGCGTGAGCCTTCCGAAACTGTGTAAGAATCTGGATTTGAAGTGAGTAGGTATAGGTAAATTTAGGTTTGAGTTTACATTCTGGAGGCGTTACACATAATTTTAAAAATTCCCGATCATAAACGAAATTCCCGACTTATTCCCACATATTTCCCGATGAATTTCAATTCCCGACTTTTTCCCGCATTTCCCGAATTTCCCGAGTCTGTGGCCACCCTGTTGAATAAAATTGATAATACCACAAAATAAAAAGCATGAAAACGTTAATCGGTAGTTTTTCACTTAAATTTGCTAGGAAAAATGTAAAAACCATTGTTTATTACAGTTTTTGCTAATAAATCACTTGCACTTACTATAGGTACACGGTTCCTAATATGGAGGTAAAATTTAACATAGGTTCCTATAGTGGCGCATCCCATTGAATTCTTATGGGACCCACCACTATAGGAACACTACCACCACTATAGGTGCAAAGCAGCCAAAAATTTAAGCAAAAATAATTGTTTAAAATAGGTTTTTCGGCAAATCCTGCAAACTGAATTAATGTTATTAATTAGTTATGTTGCATCTATTAAAAATGTCATTTGCAAGCTTTTTGTTTGAAATAGTGCTAAATTGGCACTACCGCCACTATTGGTACTACCTCCACTAAGGGAGCTTTTACCCTACCAGGGTTTTTTTTCGGAAATTCTGCCCAGAACTTTGATTGAATATTAAACAGAGCTTCATCTTGAATTTTCCTCACACTTGTCCGAAGATTTGTCCAAGCCTATTAAGATTTCTCCAGTAATCCCTCAAGAATCTCTCTAGAAATTCCATCGGACTTTCTTCAGGATTCCATCAGGAATACCTTCAAAAGTTTCTCAGGAATTCTTCCAGATGCTCCTCGGATATTTCACCAGGAGTACCTCAGGAATTCTTTCAGTTCCTTGGGAAATCCTCCAGGAGTTTGCCGATTTTTTTTTCAGGAGAGCCTCGGAAATTCATGCAGGAGTTCCTCGAGAATTCATCCTGGAGTTCTTCGGGAATAAGGTGCTCCTCGGGAATTCCTTTGGGAATTCCTCGGGATTTCCTCCAGCAGTTCCTCGGGAATTCCTCCAGGAGTTGTTCGGGAACTCTTCCATGAGTCCCTCGAGAAATCCTGTCTCGGAAATTGATCCAGGACATCCTCGGGAATTCATCCTGGAGTTCCAAGGGAGTTTCTCTGGGAGTTGCTTGGGAATTCCTTCAGAAGTTCCTTGAGAGTTACTTTAGGAATTCCTCGAGAATTATTTTAGAAGTTCCTCGGTAATTACTGTAGCAGTTCCTCGGAAATTCTTCCAGGAGTTCCTCGGGCGTTCCTCCAGAAGTTTCTAGGGAATACCTTTAAGAATTCCTCGAGAATTTCTTCAAGAAGTTCCTTGGGAATTCCTCTGGAGCTCTTTGGGAATTCCTCTACAAGTTCCTCGGGAATTCCTTTAAGGGTTCCTCAGTTAATCCTCCAAGAATTCCTCGGAAATTTTCCTAGAAGTTTCTCAGGAATTTTACCAGGAGTTTCTCGGGAATTCAACTAGAAATTACTCGGGAATTCCTTCAGGAGTTCCTCGGGAATTCATTCTGGAATTCCAAGGGAATTTCTCCGGGAGTTCCTCGGGAATTTCTCGTCCAGTTGCTCGGAAATTCTTCAAGAGATTCTCGGGTATGCATCTAGTAGAATACCTCTATGAGTTTTGGAAATTCCTCCAGGAATTTCATAATAATTCTTAAAGGAGTTTTTTTTTTATTTCTTTAGAAGCTCCTTGGAAATTCCTCCAGAAGTTCATCGAGAATCCCTCTAGCATTTTTTTTCGGGAATTCTTCCAGAAGATTCTTGGGAAATGTTTCGGGAGTTTATCAAAAATTCATCTGCATATAAAAGGAACTCCAGGAGGTTTTTCCCCCAAAAAATTTATTAAGGAATTCCTGAAGGCATTCTCGATGAACTTCTGGAGAAATTCCCGAGGAACTCCTGCAAGAATTTCAGAAGAACTCCCGGAAGGAATTTACCGTGGATCTCCTGTAGAAATTCCGGAGGATCTCTTGAAGAAATTCCTGAGGATCCTTGGATGAATTCTAAAGGAACTCCTGCAGGAGTTGTTGAGGATTCATGTCAATTTCCTCCATGGATCTCCTGAGAGAATTTCCGACAAACTCCTGGAGGATTTTTCGATGATCATCTGAAGGAGTTCTCGAGGATCTCCTGAAGTAATTCTCGTGGAACTCCTGGAAGAATTAGCTCCGGGAGGAATTTCCATGGAACTCCTAGAGTAATTCCCGTGCAACTCCTGGAGGAATTTACGAGAATCTCTTGGAGGAACTCCCGAGATTCTCCTGCAGAAACTCCCGGAACTCCTGGCAGATTTTTCGATTCGATTCGACCTCCTAGAAGAATTCCCGATGAAGTCCTAGAGAAATTCCCGAGAAAATCCTGTAGGGATTTCTGAGGAACTTCTGGAAGAATTGCCAAGGAAATCCTGGTGGGAACTTCTGCAAAAAATGCCGAGGAGTTCTTAGAGAATTCTCGCGAAAGTTCTGAAGGAATTCTTGTCAACCTTAAGAGGAATTCCCGAGGAACTTTTGGAGGGGTTCCTAAGGAACTTCAGAAGGAATTCTGTAAGAATTTCCGAAGATTGCCTGGAGGAGTTTCTGATGAATTCCTGGAGGAATTCCCGAGGATCTACGGGAGGATTTTCCGACAAACTTTTCAATGAATTTATGAAGGGATTTCCGAAGAGATTCTGGAGGAATTTCCGATAAACTTCTGGAAAAATCCCGATGAACTCCGACATAAATTTCCAAGGAACTTCTGTAAGAATTGCCGAGGACTTCCTGGAGGATCTCCAAGGATCTCCTGGATGAATTCTCGAGAAACGCCTGAAGGGTTTTTCGAGGATGTTCAGGAGGAATTCCCTAGGATCTTCTGGTGGAATTTCTAAAGAGCTCCTAGATGAATCCCTGATGAACTCCTAGAGAAGTTCCCGAACATCTCGTGGAGGAAATCCCTAAGAGATTCTGCAGTAATTCCCGAGGAACTCCTGTAGAATTTTCCGAGGAACTCCTGGAGGAACTTGTAGAAGAATTCCAGGGAGAATTCTCGTGAAACTCAACTCCTGAAGAAATTCTCGGGAAACTTATAAAAGAATTCCGGTGGAACTCCTAGAGGAGTTCTCAAGGAACTTCTAGCAGAATTCCTGAGAATCTTTTGGAGGAACTGCTGAGGATCTGCAGGAGGATTTGCTGAGTATCTTCTGCAGGAATTCGCGAGGAACTCCTGGGGGAATTCTCGAGGACCACTTTTGGGAATTCCCGAGGATAATCTGGAGAAACTCCACGATGAATTCCCAGGAACCTTTTGAAAGTATTCGCGAGGACTTCCTGGGAGAATTTCCGAGAAATTCGCGAAAGAATTCCTAGAGAAATTCCCGGATTTTTTGGGAACTCGTGAAAATAAATCCGAGGAACTTGTTTAGGAATTTTCGGGAAAACTCCTTAAAATTGCCATGGAAATTCTGGAAAGAACCATATATTATTGCTGGATGACCTCACGGTATATTCCTTCACTTTATAAGTGAGAGCAAGGCATAAATTTTGACTTCCAACATTAATTTCATACTTAGGGTGTCCCAGAAAGTATGGGCACAACTTTGTATAAAGAAAATTAAGTCATTTTCTTAACAAACAACATTTTTTATATTTTTGTATTTTTATTCAAAGTAGTTTCATTGATACCTGTTAAAAGTTTATACATTAAAAAGGGTTTTTGTATGCAGAATATTTATAATGAAAAAACAACTTCTAAAACTTCTGCACAAACTACTTTTTTACAATTTTGCCAAAAATCCAAATTTGAAATATTTTTTTCGAATTTTTTTGGCATGATATATTTGAAAACATGATTTCTTAGATGGTTGATTGAAATTTTTTATAAAAATATGTTTTGCCTGTGCGTACGCTGCCGTGAATCGCAAGTCAGTCCCATATGTAAAAAGTAGGCATTGAGAAAATGGCCTCTGAAGTTTTCAAATTTGATTTCTATGCGAAACTCTAAAAAATCGCCATGAATTGAAAACTTCTGCGATCATCATGAAACTTTCACATATTGTTCCAAACGTGAAAACGTAACAGTGAAAAATATAAAACTGGCTAAAATAGTGTTAGGTTTTGTACTGGAGGGTGCACAAGTTCGTAATGGGACTGACTTGCGATTACATTTCATTATGGGACAATCTGACTTGGTGTTGTTTTTCAATTTTACTGAACAAACCACATATTTTTTTGCACGCAGCTGAAAGATCATCCGAAGAAAGCTCGAAAACGGCCATTAACTCATTTTTGCCCAAAATGCAGATGGGACTGACTTGCGATTCACGGCAGTACGGGTACTTCAAAATTTTAAGAAAACTGAAAAAATCGCCTTTTCTATTTTTGGATAAGACATGCCCACAGACATTCGAGTTTTAAAGGATGTTTTAACAAGAATAAAAATAATTCAATCTACGCTTTATAAAGCTGGAGCATTTATTTAACTTATAATGAAATTTAATTATAGTTTTCTGCATGCTGTGATATTAATTCAGAAGCTTGTTTTTAACTATTAGAAAATCGGGGTTTCGAAAATATCGATTTTGGTGTTTGAAATCATTTTTCAGGTTCAAAAGCATATGTTATCAATTCAAACTAAGGGTTTTATAACAGATACGCATGTAAAAATACACGGCTTTATTTTTTTAAATTTTTATTGAGCTCAATTTCATGCGTAGAAAACAATTTGTTAAGCGATGCTATTGAAAAATATAGCATTTTGTGCAGAAGCTTTAAAAGGTCTTTTAGGGAATGTTCTACCCCATTCAAACGAAGTGTAAAATGCCAATTCTAATGATTGGCATTTGATGCTGATATATTAAGGCAGGACATGTGTGAAAATAAAGTTTGTTTATGCATCCATTCCCAAATGGCAGAGCTGCAAAGTTGTGCCCATACTTTCTGGGACACCCTATAAAGCCACAATATGGGGTGTGAAGACATTTTAGCAAGCCTTGGGAAGACATTTGAAAATTCACCTGGCATCCCTGCATACGCACGCGTATGATCCGACGTACGCTGTGTGAATGAATTATGGTTGAAAAGCGAAGGCAATACAATTGCGCTGAACACAGCCATCGATAGCGCAACCAGTTCTTTGTTCATTATACTGACGACATTGACGAATTCGCTTCGCATGTCTTTTTTCGGGCATGCCGATTTTTTGGAAGTGGGTATCCTCCGCGAGGGTACTCAATCCTTCACGTACATATCTTCAGAGTAGCTATTTTTTTTCGTCAATCGCTAAAGAACTAGGTTGGTCGACCATATGGTCGGCATTCCAATTTCATTCGACTGTCATCCGATTTTAGGATGACATCATTCGGTCGGTGGGTCATACGATTTTCTACCGATTGTCGCTAAGGGGCGTGACCGAATCGCTTCTCAGTCGATTTTGGACGGGGGGTTTCGTTGAGTGTAGATCTTCACCGTACACGGAGAAACGAAAGTACCCAAAAGTGAGTTCATTCCACCCAACTTCGAGGTTGCGTGCGGGAAGCCAATTTTGAGTTGATAGAGTCGATGTTGAGGTGGGTAGTTTGCATTTAGGCGTATACGGCCAAAGTACCTAGCGTCGAAGTTCTTTTTACTCAACCGTCAGTTAAAATTACTCAACTTTCGGTACTATCTCACTTACTCAATTTTGGCTTCCCGCATCGATCTCTCAAAGTTGGGTTGTTTTGCTCTTCACTCTTTGACAACAATAAAGAGAGCAAATGAAACGGGATGCAAAAAAGAACTCAAAAGTGAGTTTAAAAATACTCAAATTTGAGTTCTCTTGTTTTTCAGTGTAGGCAAATCCTGCAGAACAAAAAGAACGGAATCAATCGGTACCGTAATCGCTTGTTTTCATCGAATAGGATGAATATGGGAGCGTGTAGCGTGAGATTACTGATGGCACACATATCCTATCTCTTCCTTCGGCTTAGATGTCAATCTTCCGCAATATATTATCCACTTACTACGACCCCGGAAGAAGATCGATTACCTTGATAGTATTTGGAAAAATTTTATTTCATGACTATTTCGTTACACGCTTCTGCCAAGTAGAATGAGCGCCTAAAACTATAATAATTGTTTTGTGAAAACATAGATTTTATAAGTCGTATTACGATCACACAAATCGTAAACTTTTTTTGTGTTTTCTAAATTAATTATGTTGTATTCAATAAAGGGTCTTGTAGGGGAACCAACGTATTTTGGACACAGCGTTACGCCAATATATTTTGGACACTTCCATTTGTTTTTGCCGTAAGTGTCCAAAAAATATTGGCTCGTTGCTGTGTCCAAAATATGTCGATTCCCCTACCATTTGGCCACAAACCACGTAGACCAAAATTTGGCCATCTTAGACCCCCCTCCCCCCTTCACCCCTCGTAGAATTTTGTCCATACAAAAATTTTGAAATTTGTATGGAGCGTAGACTTATTCAGACCTCCAACCAGTAACGGGTAAGTCTGTTGCATTTCACGAGAGACTGATTGATATGCTTATCGAACTTCAGTTTAGAATCTAAAGTCAGCCCTAGGTTCTAGGTATTTTGCCTCGGAGGACCAAGGTACTCGATGCCCGTTCGCTCTGATCTCGGTGGCTGGAAGCAACCGAGGAGAGCGATTACGTGTGAAGTACACTGCCTGCGTCTTTGTTGCATTAATCTTTATTCTCCATTTACGGTGAAACCTTTCGATGTTGTCTTGTGCTTCTTGCAGCTTTTGCGTAATGACATGCGGGTCCCGGTGAGTCACAAAATATCCTGTATCATCCGCAAAGAATGCATGCTTGACCCCGTCAACCATAATTACGTCCGCGGTGAATAGGTTATACAGTGCAGTGCCTAAAAAATTCAGCCCATTGATCTTCAATCAGTGCGAAAACGCACACAAATAAACGAATGCAGTCTCCCACCAACATGACACAGAGAATGAACATGACAAAGAGAAAGCAAGACAATGAGAGCGACGCCTCGTAGTGTAATCAACTGTAGCTGAAGTTCTGTTTTGATCTTCAGTCCGAGCTCGGTGAATATGAATATGACTTTTTTAATTTGGAAATGACTTTTTGTGATTTTAGGCTATTTAAGGCACGCAAATGTCGATATGTTGCCCTAATTCTAGTAGTTATGCTTGTTTTAAGTGAATGGTATGCATCAGCAGCACTTTTTGCTTTTAAATCGTGCTTAAGGTGAAACGGGACGCCGTGTTATTTTTCCTATCTTGCCTCTCTTTCTAACAATTTGCCTCGCGATTTTGAAGATGGTAATCTCGAGTTCTATCGCACTGAAGATGCTGAAAAACAATCAGCATATGCACTCCAAGTGAGCATACACAGTGATAGGTTTTTGTTGCAAAATATGAAGTAGAATCTGAGATTACCATCTTAGTAGCAACAGAGCAATGGCGGATATTTCCCCGACCGTCCCGTCCGCCCTTAAACCAAAAAATATCAATTGAAGATGAATATGCTGACTTTGAATATCAGTCCGTGGTAAAAATTCAGCAGACAGCGAGGTAATGAATTTTTCATCGCTTGAACTTCAGAGAGTGGCGCAGGGGTTGTCGAGGCGATAATCAAAACAAAAACAAATCTACGACGTAAGAGGCTCTGGGCGTCGGTTGGGATGACTGTAATTTGACAAATTAAGACACTGTATTACAGTGTGGGGCTCAGAACCGACCCCTGTGGAACTCCGAATTGTATTGGATGGGGCCTAGAAAGCTCTCCGCTCACTGACACTTGAAAGCTTCTGTTTTTCAGGAAGGAGAGCACATAAAATTGACTTAGTTATCACGACAAGTGTCTAAAATAGGAACACCTGCCAAAATGGTTTAAGAACCTATTATTGAGCATCAAATAAATACAAAGAATTTCATATATTTGTATTTTTATTTGTATTTATTTAGTAAAACGTAAGCCTTTAGTTTAGGTCAAGGAAACACTTTCACTTTTGCTTGGGAAAATTTGACAATCTAAATGATTTAAAAGGTGCATCTTGCACCGTCTAAAAATCATGCTTAGGTGACCCATTTGCCCCGCCCATCCCTATAAAACCATCAACTAGTTGATGTTCATCACGTCTAGGGATTTTCGGAATTATTAAGAGAACAATCCATATTTACAAAATAAATGCTTCAAATTATTAAATCGTACTTTCAGATACCTTCAATATTCAATTGACAAAAAAAAAACATTCCAAGTTCACTTCAAGTGTCTAGCATGATAAGCCAGGTGCTCCCCAATGAAGGACGCGATGTAGAAGTAGCTGTGGTCGTACCCTTCACGCATGTTCAACACGCACGGGAACTGGGCGACCTTACACGCCTCCACCAGATTGTTGGGCAGCAGTTGACCATCCTTCAGGAAACTGTCCTCCGATCCCTGGTCCACGTACAGTTCCAACGGCGGTCCATTATATCCAGCAACCAACTCCGATGCATCCCAGTTCTTCCATTCGTCCTTGCTTTCCTCGCCGAAGTATCCTCCGAAGGCCTTCAGACCCCAGGGACACTTGGTCGGATTGCTAATCGGAGCAAAAGCCGAAACCGATTTGTACAGACCAGGGTTCTTCAGCGCACAAATCAGCGCCCCATGCCCGCCCATGCTGTGTCCCATGATGCTCTGCTTGTCCGGCACGGTCGGGAAGTTATTGTTAATCACGTCGATAAGCTCCTGGGTCACGTAGCTAAACATCTTGTAATGCTTGCTCCAGGGATCCTTGGTAGCATCCACGTAGAACCCGGCCCCGCTGCCAAAATCCCACGAATCATCCTCCCCGGGCAAATTGACGCCCCGCGGCGAAGTGTCCGGGCAGACCACAATCAAGCCCTGCTCCGAGGCATAACGCTGGGCTCCAGCCTTTTGGATAAAGTTGGTCTCGTTGCAGGTCAATCCGCTGAGCCAGTACACGACCGGAAGTTTTTCATCAGCTGCCGCTGCCGGCAGGAAGATGGCAAATTTCATCTCACAGTCCAGCTCCTTGGACTTGTGCGAGTAGATTTTTTGCAACCCGCCGAAGCATTTGTTGGACGAGATAAGCGTTATCACCGTCATTGCTTTTTTTTTCGGGAGCGGAAAGTACAAAATTTTAATCACAGATTGGTGGATTAAACTCAAAATGGTGAAGCTTACCTTTGATTTTATTCTGCAGCAGTTGAAAATACGCTAATCGAACAATTGTGAAGGCTTATGCGGAGAATTACCACAATTTTCACTAACTTTTCACAATTTTTAGGAAAACTCAAAATTGCCGGCTAAATTCGGCCGAATCTTCTTCTTCTTATTTCTGGCGAGCCGACACCGTTCGGCATCAGCTCTAGTTTAACGTCCGCCTATTTCTGGTACTAAGCCTAAACACGGACGGTCAGGGAGACATCCACTCCACACACACCTGACACCCTACATATCGAACCCATCAACACATGGGCCGGGACCTACGGCTTTACTTCCTATCCGAGGGAAGGCGTGATCAGATATTTTTGTCTCAGAAATACCGACGGCGTCGACTAGGATTGAACCTAGACCGACTGGGGTGAGAGGCAACCACGCTTACCACTACACCACCGACGCCGCTTTCGGCCGAATCACGGACCAAAACATCAATGTGATGATGATTCTCTTGAAAAATTGACCAATCATTGACAGGGAGAGAGACCAACGCGAGAGGATGACGGAGACTTTAGGGTCGCTCACAAATTATGTAACATCATGAAAAGCGATTAGGGTGGTGATTAAAATTATTTGCACCATAAATAAAATTTGAATTTTCACTTGCCGTTTCAGCATCACTGGCCTACTTTTCGTTACTGAATCAAACAATTGCATTATGGTTCAAAATGCAACTCATTTGGGTTGCATTATGAACCATAATGTAATTGTTTGATTGACAACCTCGGTGTCCGCGGAAAGAGCTTGGAAAACTGTGACGGTTATAGCACGGCAAGCCTCGTTGGATAAATTTACGACTCGTGCTGTAAAAATCCTCATTTTGCAACTCGTAGCATAAATAACTATTATTATTACTTCTTTAGCCGCAGGCTGGCGAACCTCCTCAAGTTTTAATTCATTTTTTTTCATCTTAAAACAGTAAATATGTGCGGGGCTTGAGGACAAACGTCTTTAAACCCCGCTTCAACAGTGCATCAAAACTTTGACGCACGAATCTCAAGAAGCAAGATCCCGAATAAAACGGTATGATACATTAATTGTACAGCGTATGCTTTAGTAATTATTTGTGCTATCATAAAGTGGATTATAAATCAATGATAAGACCAATCGTTTTGGTGATAGCATTTATCATTCCGGGAGTTTTGATGATAGGCCGAATGGGTTGTTAAGTATCGTTACCATTCAAAAATGCCCGATTTCTCAAACAAAAATTTTGCAGAATCAAACATGTTATAATCACTGTATCATCTATTTTATGATACGACGAATAATAAAAACAAAACGGAAATATTTCACCAAATCTACTTTACCGACAGGAAAAAAGCACACCCCTGCGGGCACTTGTCGGACACTGTCAAGTTTGGCGACGATTATGTGAATCGTTGTTTACTTCGACGGCGTTTTTTATTTGAAGGATCGGGAATCGAACCTGATCAATCGGTCTTGATAGTTTCTCGTGTGGTGTTAACGCACGACACCAAACAGAATCTGTGCTCGCGGTTGACCGAAATGCAGTAATGTTCTGAAGGCGCGAAGGACGAAAAATTCTAGGCAGGAAAATTCTTTGATCCATCGATTTAGTAACTTGACCTCAGAGAAAACCCATGCCGGAGCCGATACTCACAGTGCAGTGACGACGGGTGGACGGAGGATGTGCACAGGAGTACATTTACCACCTGCGGCATGTAATGTTTCCCATGTTCTTCACAAAATCGTGGTAGCGTGATAGTGTTGGCTCGAGTGTTGGTGATTAGGAATCAGTCACCAGGAATATTTTTTTCAAGCACTGACGGGCTTGCTGACGAGTTAGACCACGGATTTGACTAGGATTACAAGGTATGCTTGTTATAATTCACCATATTTGCGTTTCGGTTATGACTGTACGGTCTAAGTGCAGTCAAAAAGCGTTAACTATTGATTGCGATCAGCGAACTGATGAAAACCCAATTATTGAAAATTATTCATGAATCATAGAAGGAATCGTTATCATTGATACTACGATTATTGAAAAGTATTGAATGACCTAATTTCTAAGACTTGAATCATTCAATCATGAATATATTATTATATCTATCGTAATTATTCCACAAATGAATATCTTATAATATGCACGATACCATGAACCATGAATTTCTATTCGGGATCCAAACAATAGTGCATTTCATTATTCTGTTCTTGCTCACTTGTAATAAGCTTAAAATAAGAAGCTCAGGTGCGCAGGTTTTGTTTACGAACAGATTTGTGCGATCAAACTCGTGAGTAGGTGCCAAAGTCTGCCATTGTAGCGGCCATTTTGGGATTCTAACAAGTCTGTCCTTAAGGTGAAACATCAAGAAATCCAAAAGAAATCGCACTGTAATTTTGCATGCAAACTTTAGAAGCAAAAATCTGACGAAGTATCGAATCATGCCGCACTTGTTTATCCTGGCTTTGCTCACTTGCAAAAAGAGGCAAATCCAAATCGAGAGCATTTGTTTACAAATTTTCAAGATTGGTGCTCTTGAAAACGTGAGTAGGGGACCAAGTGTAAAATTGTCAAGCCGTCAAGTCAAGCCGTTAGTCTTACCACTGCGAGTAAATGTTAGAACACTGTGTGCTAAAGTGCTGAAAAATCGTCCGTAGCTCCATATTAGTTGTTAAGTAACACCGTTTCGTGAAACCGTTTACTTTTTGTATGTTATTCCCTGTTTGGATCAATATTTGTGATAATTTATTCACTTGCCGCTCCATCGACGACGCTGCATTATTTCAACATGGATGGAAATACTCTTGGCGGCAAACTATCTGATTGCAAACAATGCTCTGGCTCTATCGATCAACGCTCAAACTGCATCGCATGTGAAGGTTTTTGCCATAACGTCTTTCACGCTGCGTGCGTGAAACTGAGTGCTGAGGATCTATTGAAGTACCGTGAATCTATGAACTTTTGGTGGATGTGCAACTCTTGTAGTGGTCTAATGGTGAAGAAACGCAATGAACGTCATATGCTGTTGGAAGGAGTTAATTGCGAAACTAATGCACCAAAAGGCGACGAGATCACCCGTATTGATGATGATATTGCCGAACTGAAACAACAAATAACTGCAATACAACAGTCTCTTGCAAATTCCACCGTTGTTTTCTCTCGCGCTGAATCGAACATGAATGCGTCCTCGTCGATCAATTCGTCGATCGTAAATCACGCAATTGCCGAATCGTCACCCGTTTCGCTACCTGTACTTGACACTCAAGTTGGCACAAAAGATACGGATCGTCGAAGCTGCGTTGGGGAACAGAGATTCACAAACGATCGTTTCTGGCTTTTCCTAACAAGAATAAAAAACTGCGTTCATGAGCGAGATGTTCTCAAGCTAGTCACCGATTCTTTGGGAACTGATGATGTCATTGTGAAAAAGTTAGTTTCAGCGTGGAAGGATCCTCTCTCGATGCCTTTCATATCATTCAAAATCGGAATCAACGTCCGCCTGAAAGGAAAAGCACTGCTCCAGTCCACCTGGCCATCTGGATTGCACTACAGAGAGTTTCGCGATAATTATTGGGAACCACTGTAGGAGCTTCAACGAAAAGGAGATTTTATCGTGTTTACATATCAACTAAATTTGTATCTCGTTTATTGTCTCTTAATTACTGTGATTGATTTGATGAGTTGTTTGTGTTTGTTATTGTTTGCATAATAGTGTTGATCTCGTTAAATATTGCAAGTATTGTAATAGTTATAATTCAGTTAGACCATAAGGTGTCCGTTGAATTTAAGTAAATAAATAAATAAATAAAAAGTCGGCCATTGTGGCAGCCATGTTTGTATTCTTTGAAGTTTCTCCTTAAGCTTTAGGCTTTAGTCGTCCCCTTGAGTTGTCATTGTCAATGTTAACTTTCCATCGAACTTGTTAAACTCGGGGTCAAACTAATTCAAGTTCAAATTTTTAGAATACATATATGTTTAACGAGTTTTTTTAATTTATTTTTATGAATTGTTTTATTGCATCTTGCATTGCTTTATAGATTACCGTGCAAATGTTCAATCGTCTAAAATATTTGTTCACACGTCAAACACCAAGGAATGTAGCTGTTATATTCGGGTGAATAGCCAGAACCCCTTCAGAGAGAGTTATGTAAAAACGATAAGTGAGAGAGAAAACGAAAAGTTATCGGGTTGATCCAATAAACGCAGGCCGAAGTCGGTCTCTTGTCTTTTGAAAGCCAAACCTAGTGGACGTGTTTTTTATTCTTAAAACTTTTGAAAAACCCCAAGTTGAACACATCAAGTGGACGACGAGAGAAAAGCAAATTGAGTTATTTAAAGAGTTTTTAGACATTTTATAGTAATAAAAGTATAAGATAGTAAGCATCATTTCATTTGTCGCAGCGGTTATTGAAAACTGGAAGCGTGCGTAAGTGGGCCGTGTAGCGAAGAAAATTGGTCACCTACAGTGTTATATTGAGCGGTACGTGGTGGTCAGTGAGCTGGTGAAGAAGAATTTAAAGCAGCTGGCTTCCTCAGGGCCCAGGTGGAAAAAAAATTGTGCAAGGTACGGAAAATAAATTTGGAAGAAATTTGTACCGCATGGTGTGCCAAAAGCAGCGTAGCCATCGCAGTTTTCATTGTCCCGCTTGGTCCGCCATTTTGAAGGTGTAGAAGGGGAGTTGAAGAGACTAAAGAACTAGTTTGAGAGAAGATAGTATATTGCTCGACGCTTGGCTCGGGGTTGGCTGGAGAAATTGTTGTGAGAGTGAGTGGTTGATAGCAGCGATAAGCTAAGTGAAAAGTGTGCCCATCGGTGAGAGACGGCAGCTTATTGTTCAACGAGAGCAGAAAAAACGTGACGAGTGAGCGGTTAAAAGCAGCGGTAATCGAACGGCGAAGTGTTTCGGTCGGCGAGACGGCATAGTGCAAAGTTCAGTGGTAGCTGAGAGCTCAGACAAGCGAGGAATCCGGCCGGTGGTAACGTTCGGTAAGAGAGTGAGAACGCTAAAAGAAAGCACACAGAAGCAGCATAGTGAAACGTGAGCAGCGTATAACAGACGGTGAGAAAGCGACGGCAAGGTTAGCACTGGAAAAGCGAGCGCCGGTGAGACAACGTCTGCGAGAACAACGTTGAGAAACCATTGGTGAGACGAGAGTCGTGACTTGGACCCCAACCGACTCGATTGAACTGAGCAGAAGAGTAAGAAGCGGAAATCAAGTAAGTCATTTTGAACCTTTCTTTTGTGTTTGGGTGTTTACAATTGGATTTTTTTTCATCAGAATGTCTGCATTAATTGGGAGCATTGATCATTATGTCCGTGGCTCAAGCTTTGCCAGCTATATGAAGCGTATAAATATACTATATCAGTTGAACAACGTTGTAGATAACAACAAGAAAAATCTTTTCTTAGCGCTGAGTGGGTCGGTTATTTTTGATGAGATAGAACTTATTTACCCGGGGATAGAGATTGCGGATATCGACTATGCTGATATGATTAGTAAGCTAAAAGAAAGGCTGGACAAAGTGCAACCTAACATGATGCATAGGCATAAATTTCATGCGAGGGTACAGGGAATCGATGAGCCTGCTGAAAACTATGTTTTGGCCTTAAAGTTATTAGCTAGTCATTGTGGTTTCGGTGCACATAAGGACGAAGCAATCAAAGATAAAATAGTTTTCGGATTGAGAGATCAGGACCTGAAACATAAGCTGTTGATGAAAGATGATATGACACTAGAAGAGGTTGAGCAGATGGTTATTCGGACTGAGTTAGCTAAGTGCCGCGCTAAAGAATTAGAGGAACGAGATGAAAATCCGAGGGAGGTTAACTCGGTAAAGTATCGCTTAGGAAATCGGTCGAGTTTCAATGATATGGGTAGAGATGATAGGCAAGGTTCAGGCAATTATGGTAGGCGTTTTAGGGCCAGAAGTAGAAGCTCGAGTAGAGACCGTGAGCGAACGCGATATAATCAGAACCGCTATGACAATTACAATCGGCAGCGCGATGAATACCAATCGGGAACTAGCTATTCGGATGGGCGTGGAAATATGGACAGAAACCCTCATCAAAACGTGATTTGCAACTTTTGCAAATTAAGAGGTCATGTAAAGCGTAATTGTTATAAACTGAAAAATCGTAAAAACGTAAATTTTGTAGAAGAGGCACCGGTAGAGATAAACAGCTACGATTTCAAGCGACTGCAGATAAGAAATTCAGAAGATGAAGATGATGATTATCCCTGTATGATGATTGCAAGCAACCGTTTCAGCGATCCGTGTATTGTGAAAGTGTCAGTAGAAGGAGTTGATCTTGAAATGGAAATAGATTGTGGTGCAGCAGTGACGGTTATCAGTTTGGCGGTATATAGAACACATTTTAGTCATATCATTGCCTCTAAATGCAGCAGTCGCTTGGTGGTGGTAAACGGGCAGCAATTAACAATTTTCGGGGAGATTTCTGTCAATGTGAAGGCTAATCATACTCAGCAACAAGTCACTTTAATTATATTGGATTCTCCAAGGCGTTTCGTCCCGTTATTCGGCAGAAATTGGATAGATGTATTCTACCCTAACTGGAGGAGAACTTTTGGAGACTCCGCGCAAATCAACGCTATGAGTAAGGATGCTGACAATAGTCCAAAAATCGACAGGGGTAATATTGAATCTGACATAAAATCTCGCTTTCCAAAAGTTTTTGACGGTGATTTTTCACATCCAATCACAGGATTTGAAGCGGATCTTGTCCTGAGGGAAGATAGACCAATATTTAGGAAGGCCTACGACGTGCCTTTCAAATTAAGGGAAAAGGTTGTTGACCACCTGGAATCACTTGAAAAGCAGAACATAATTACACCGATCCAGGTTAGTGATTGGGCGTCTCCGGTTGTTATTGTTCCTAAGAAAGATAATGATATAAGAATGGTCATCGATTGCAAAGTCTCCATAAACAAGCAAATTATACCAAATACTTATCCGCTGCCACTAGCACAAGACATATTTGCATCTTTAGCTGGTTGCAAATGGTTTTGTTGCCTTGATTTAGCGGGGGCATACACCCAGCTTAAACTTTCTGAAAGATCAAAGCAATTCGTTGTGATAAATACCATAAAAGGACTTTATACCTATAACCGTTTACCGCAGGGTGCATCCTCTAGCGCCTCCATATTCCAGAAGGTAATGGACCAAATTCTATTAGGATTAAAACATATACGCTGCTATTTAGATGATGTGCTGATAGCGGGAGAGACTTTAGAGGAATGTTTATCAAACTTGTATCTAGTACTTGAACGATTGCAAAAAGCTAATTTGAAAGTTAATTTTAAGAAATGCAAGTTTTTTGTAAATTCTCTTATTTATCTCGGACATCTGGTCACGGATAAAGGGCTTCTACCATCACCAGAGAAATTATTGACAATTGAAAAAGCCAAAGTTCCCACGGACACTACTGAGCTCAAAGCATTTTTAGGTTTGATAAATTTTTACGGAAAATTTGTACCTCATTTGTCTGCCAAATTGAGTTGCTTGTATGCATTGTTACGGAAAGACACAAAATTTGTATGGAACGAAAAATGCCAGCAAACCTTTGAAGAGAGCAAACAGGCTTTGATAACTGCAAATTTTCTTGAGTTTTATGATCCAGCGAAACCCATCATTGTGGTATCTGATGCATGTAGCTATGGGTTGGGAGGAGTCATTGCTCACATGGTTGATGGCAACGAGAAGCCTATAAGCTTCACATCATTTTCTTTAAATTCCGCACAAAAAACCTACCCAATTTTACATTTAGAGGCACTGGCGCTAGTATGCACAGTAAAAAAATTCCACAAGTTTCTTTTCGGGCAGAAGTTTACGGTTTATACAGACCACAAGCCGCTTTTGGGTATTTTTGGGAAAAATGGAAATCATTCGCTATGTGTAACAAGATTACAAAGATATGTAATGGAAATGTCCATTTACGAGTTTGATATCTGCTACAGACCTTCTGCCAAAATGGGAAACGCAGATTTCTGCTCAAGGTTTCCCTTGAATCAAGATGTTCCTACAAAGCTCGACAGCGGTTGCATCAAAAGCATAAACTACTTCGGTGATTTTCCGTTGGACTATTCACTAATTGCAAGACAAACCAAAATGGATAATTTTCTTTCAAAAGTCGCAGATCACATTGAGAACGGCTGGCCTAAAAAAGTGCATAATGAGTGGCGTCAGATATTCTCATTACGTTACGATTTAGAGATTGTGGAAGGTTGTGTGATGTACCAGGATCGAGTGTTCATACCTATTTCTCTTAAAAATGATATTCTAAGATTACTCCACTCTAACCACAACGGCGTTGTTAAAATGAAACAAATTGCTCGAAGATCTTTGTACTGGTTCGATTTAAATAAGGACATAGAACAGTTTGTAAAACATTGCGAGCCATGCATAAAAATGTCAGTGGTTCCTAAACCGATTTGTAGTACTTCATGGATTCCGACAAACCGTCCGTTTAGTCGTATTCACGCTGATTTCTTTTTTCTTGAATCAAAGACTTATTTATTAGTTGTAGATAGTTATACAAAGTGGCTTGAAGTGGAGTTAATGAAATATGGAACAGACGCTAGCAAAGTGATTAAAAAGTTCTCTGCTATTTTCTCTAGATTTGGACTACCTGACGTTCTAGTAACGGATGGAGGGCCACCATTCAATTCTAGTCATTTTGTTAAGTTTATGGAGCGTCAGGGGATAAAAGTTATGAAAAGTCCTCCGTACAACCCTAGTAGCAACGGACAAGCGGAGAGAATGGTTAGGCTAGTGAAAGATGTTTTAAAGAAATTTCTTTTAGACCCGTTGACAAAATCACTTGATGATGATGATAGATTAACATATTTCTTAGCAAACTATAGAAATACTTGTTCGGCATCAGATGATAGATTTCCGTCAGAAAAGCTATTGAGCTACAAACCAAAGACTCTGGTTGATCTTTTACATCCCAGACGAAGATATAACGATTGTTTAGTTTCAAAAGATTCATCTTCTTTAGGTCCACCTAAAGAAGAGAAGACTTTACCCAATGATAATAGTAAAAGGAAATATGATAGTCTTCCACCTCAGGATCCATTTCTCAATCTATCGCTAGGGGATAAGATTTGGTATAAGAATAATGACAAACATGCAATTGAGAAATGGGTAGAGGTAAAATACGTCAAAAGAGTATCGCCTAATGTGTTTGAAATCTCTTTTGGCAGGCACAATTGCAACGCGCATAGGAATCAACTTAAGATTGTGGATAAGCGACAATCCAGATCGACGATCCGGCTGCCGATACAAAGACAGAAACGAAGGAGAGAATCAATCGAAACTGAAGAAGATTTCCTCGGTTTCGAAGATGAAACGAACGCAGCTGAAAGTGACCTTGCCAGGAAACAAAAGTTTATTAGAACCAGTCCTATCAGAACGCGAAGTGTTTCGCGATCGAAAAAGCGGAAAGATGATTAAGAAAATTGAAATGTTTGAAAGACCCAGAAGCAATGTACACATCAATGAATTGAGTCCTGGGATATGTATTAAACAAACGGAAAGGAAAATGGTAAAATTTAAGATGCTATTAGTATCTGATCGGAAATAACTATATTGTCTAAGTTAATTGTTTTATTAATTTTGAATTTGTTGAAAAAGCTTATCAAAAGATACATACAATGTCAAATATGTGTTGATCTAAAGTTGTAACAAATACAATCTGAAGCATGTAATAATTTGAACTCGAGCACGATAGTCTTCATTTTTTTTGCTAATCATTTGTAGTTTAATGTAAGTACTTAAGGGAAAAGGATTGTTATATTCGGGTGAATAGCCAGAACCCCTTCAGAGAGAGTTATGTAAAAACGATAAGTGAGAGAGAAAACGAAAAGTTATCGGGTTGATCCAATAAACGCAGGCCGAAGTCGGTCTCTTGTCTTTTGAAAGCCAAACCTAGTGGACGTGTTTTTTATTCTTAAAACTTTTGAAAAACCCCAAGTTGAACACATCAGTAGCAAGTAAACAAACCGATTATTCCATGCACCATCCAAAAAGTGTAACCGACGCTTAAAATTTCTAGCAGCGAAACGAACCAATGTATGCTTAAACTGGTGGGAACATATTGTGGTGTGACAAAAAATTTCTGCAGGGGGTCGAATACGGTGCAAAAAAAGCAATAAATTGCACTGAAAAAGTTTTCACAATGTTTCCATCAGATTTTCACATGAACTGTTTTCATATGCGTGTCCATTGAATTATATGGGAATATCACATAGATTTTGCAAAGTTATGTAATTTTTCAATACAAACTATGAGATTTCCTAATGTGTTCCATATACCGTATTGATTTCATGTGATATTTCCGAAGAAATTTTCATCGAAAAATCCAATAACAGTTATATAGCCAAACTAATGGAAATTTTCCATCGGATTTAGAAACAAACTTTTTGTAATTAAAAGTCCATGAGAACTGTGCAGGCACTTATTGACATCTATATATATATAAATGAGTTTGATGTCCCTTTGAGGCAACTCACGAACGGATGAACCGATCAGCATGACTCTTGCACGGTTCGATTCGTAATCATGGTGGCTGTGTTCATATGTACACGGAACCGCCAAACTACCCAAAATTGAGTTCTTCTGACGCAATTCCATAGTTCAGCCCAATAAGCCAAATTAGAGTAAATCGATTAAACTCACACTAGCTAAATTGCTTTTACCTCCAGCAAAAAAATATACATAAGAGTAGGTAAATTCAACCCAAGACCCCCCCTCATTCGACCCAAATTTGAGTATACCTACATTTACTCAAAATTGGCTTATTGGGCTCAAGGACCCCCATTGGGTAGATGCATCTCTGTTTGTTTTTGACAACATCGGTGGGGGAAAGAGGGAAAACAACCTAATTTTAGGTAATAGTTTATTCGATATACTCAGCTTTGAGTAAAATCGACCCAAAAATTAGGTAGTTTGATTTCTCCGTGTAAAAAGAGTTATGAAAATCAACCTAAATAAAGAAAAAAAAATGTGAAACAAAAGAAATTTGCAAGAGTTGGGAAGAAAATCAACACGATCGCAATAAAATCGATCTAGAGTGCCATTCTGCAATGAACCACCACAACCACAAATAGCAACACAACGTTTGCTGGGGCAGCTAGTACTGTATAAAAAAAACAACATAAATTAAACAAGTACAAAAATAAACAGGTGTTTTGCGTCGATTTCAAACTATTGGGGAGATACAGGGGATACTCAAAATAACTGGGACAAGTAAAATTTTCACTTTTCAAAAAATGTTCAACTAGCTGTAACTTTTCGAAAAGGGCATCATTTTTTCTCAAATTTCTACTGTAAGTTCATCAATTAGGTGTGTATCAGTGGTTTAATTTTGGGAAAGATCGGGCTATTCTTCACGAAGTTAGGAAGATTCTAAAAAAAGGTATAATTATCCGATAGCCAACTTTGACCTGTTATATCTCCGGATTCAATGAACCAAATGCAATGAATTTTTGATTATTTATGACTCATATAATGAACTTTGAAAAACATTCGAATCAATTTGAAGTTATTGATAAGAAAAAAAGTTATAGCGATTTCATTTATTGTATGTGTTTTTAGTAAATTTATCTATTTTTCATATGCATCCCATTACTTTTTCAAATTGATGCCGGCCATTTGGTTGCTCTTCTTCGAAACATAAATATATTCAAGTCAATTAGAGGAAATTTAAATGAACTATAATTACTATCTCGAATTTTGAAACCATGATAAAATTTTGGATAAATTGGTGTTATATTAGAAAAAATAATCTAATCGTTATAATTTTCTTTCGTGTAAAGAATTTTAAATTAAGTCAAAAGTTTTCAATAGCTCATTATATGAGTCATAAATGATCAAAATTTCATTGCATTTGGTTCATTGAATCCGGATATATAACAGCTCAAAATTGGCTATCGGATAATTATACCTTTTTCTAGAATCTTCCTTACTTCGTGAAGAATAGCCCGGTCTTTTCCAAAATTGAACCTTTGATACACACCTAATTGATGAACTTACAGTAAAAATTTGAGAAAATTTGATGCCCTCTTCAAAAAGTTACAGCTAGTTGAAGATTTTTTGAAAAGTGAAAATTTTACCTGTCCCAGCTATTTTGAGTATCCCCTGTATGTGCATAGGGCACCCTATTTTCAATTAAGCATTCATATCACTTTAGGGCAGACTTATTAGAATCCCAAAATGGCCGCCACAATGGCCGACTTGGGCACCTACTCACGATTTCGAGCACACAAATCTGTTCGTAAACAAAACCGGCACACTTGAGCTTCTTATTTTAAGCTTATTACAAGTGATCAAGAACAGAATAATGAAATGCACTGTTGTTTGATGCTTGCTTCTTGAGATTTGTGCGTCCGAAGTTCTGATGCACTGTTGAAGCGGGATTTTTAGAAGTTTGTCCTTTAAGCACTGTTTGCAGTTCAGAAGGAATTTCTCACCCTATTTTGATGCATGGGATATTCCTTGCCTGAATCGCTCAAGAAACCGGGTTTTCTTCGATCGCAGTACGCAGTAGCGAAGAAATGACAGTTCAAATGGCAGTCACCGAAGAAAGTTTCTGCCAGGAATCACTCAAGAAGTTTCTTGAGCGATTCATTTCGAACTCGAAACTGCGCTTTAATCAAAACTTAACAAACTTGATATTCGTCGCTGTCAGTTCTATACATTCAAATTTGAGCATTTCATGCTTAGATTGCTAGTCACGTATTATGTGTTCGAACGAAAGTAGTCTAGTGCGGTGCTTGTGATCAGGCGTTGAGGTAATTTGGCTAATTCTGTATTATTTTTCTAAATTATTGAATAACTTTCTTTTTTTTATTGCTTCAATATAAAGTCATTATAGGAGCTGCAGGATAAATTTGTAAATGTTACGGCACTCTATGTGGTTTTAAGGGAGTTTTATGAAACCGCATTGGCAAAATTACCTCGACTCCTTCTAAGAAAAAATCAGAATGATCTCACTCACGTCAGATGACCGCAACCCCGCCTTGACTCCATCAATAATTGTCTGCACCGAAGACAATGAACCGCAACTGCCACACGATCGCGTCACTTTTTCGATTTTCCCATCGTAAAATGCGGCCCGACCGAGCTCTCCATCGCAACTCATCTCCATGACTTTTCAAAAATGCTTTTTTTATAATTTCAGCAAGGTTAAATCGCACAAAATCTGTACAGAATTTCTGCAGATATTTCCAAGGATTTCTTAAGGATTATTTCTACAAGATTTTTCCAAAATCTGATGTTTCTGTAGAACTTTTCGCAGATTCTTTCCTTTCAGGAATATTTTCACCCATTTTTTAAGATTCCTTCATTATTTTTTCCGATTTTTTCCTCGAACGATTTATCTATTTATGTATTTTATCAATAATTCATTATCCAAGGACTGCACCACAAATTGTTTTGCTGGAATAACCTCAAGTATCTGTCTAGAAATTTTTCGATGACGGCCACCAGGAATGCTTCAAACATTTTCTAGATCCAGATGTTTTAATGAATCATCAGAAGGAATCCTTTTATAATGCTTAAAAATACTTCTCCAGGAAATCTACCAAGGATTTCCAGGGATTTTTTTTTTTTCAGAAGTTCTTTGAAGAAACCATCTGGGAGTTCTTCCAGGCTTTCTCCAAGCGTTGGATTTCGCCAAAAATTGGCCAAATCTCCAGGGGATTTTCCAGAAGTTTGTTCTAAAACTCCAGAGATAATTACATGAATACGTCCACGTATTTACCATGAAAACCTTTCATTAATTCTTGCAATGGATCCCTTCAAGGATCTTGCAGGAATTTGTAAAACAGTTTTCAAGGAAAACCTTGGAAAATCACATGATTAATCAGAGGAGAAATTTCTCAAGAAATCGTTTTATTAATTTGGATGAATTCTTGGATGGCCAGCTCTTAAACGATTTCCTGGATGAATTTCGGAAGTATTTCTGGAGAAATTATTTGATGTTCTTTGAAAAATTCGATGACGAAGGATTAAAAGAAATCCTGGAAAAGACTTTGGAAGAATTCTTGTAAAAAAAATCTTGAAAGAATTTACAGATAAATCGTTGAATTAATTTCTAAACAAATCCTTGAAAGAACTACCGGACATTTGATCGACAACATTTCTTGAGAAATCTCAAGAAGAATTTCTGTAGAAATTCTAAGAAGAATTCTTGAAAGAAATGCAGGAAATTCTTGAAAAACAACCCTGGACATTTTTGGATGAGTCCCTGGAAGTATTTTTGGACAAAGTTTTTAAAGAATAAGAAATATCGAACATTAAATTGAGAGAATTGCTGGAAAAAACATTACTGCAATTTTTTTTACTCTTTAATGACTACTTACTCCTACATTAATCCTTAGAAGCATTCCTACAGAAATCCTTGAAAGATTTTTTGGAAAAAACCTCGCCTTTTTTTCTTAAGAATTTCTGGAGATAATAAAAAAGTGCCTTTGGGTCAAAGGAACCATACACATGTGACCCTGGTGATGCATAACAAGCGTGTTCGCGGCAGCATCGGCAAAATAACTCGTGTCCAGAAGGTTAAAGAATTACAGAAGTAATCCTTAGAAGAATTTTTGGACAAAATTATTGGAAGAATTCCTGGAGGAGTCTTTTGCAGAATTCCCAAGAGAATCTGAGAAGAATGTATGATGCAGTTCTTGGAAGAATTGCTCAAGATATATCGAGAGGATTTCCCGAGAAATGCTGGAATGAAAGTTCTGGACTAGGTCTACCAATGATTACCGGAGGAATTCATGATATTTTTTTCAGGGAATTTTGTGTGAATTCTCAAACATTTCTCAAAGAGTTATTTAAAGAAAAGCTGGATAATTTTTTGATGGAATTCTTGGAATGTTGCTTTGAAGAATTCTGTGAGTACCACGCTGATGCTGTGTTCAGCAAGCGAATAATGCCTGAAAAATGCTTCGAATAATGCCGGAATCCTAAGATGAGTTCTTGAAAGAGTACATATTTGGAAAAACTCTTGGGTGAGTTCTCAAGATAATTCCTGGAGAAATCCGTGGAAGCATTTCCGAAAAAAAAATCTCAAGAATCTCTGGAGAATTTCTGGTACTACAACCCTTGAAAGAATTCTCGAAGGGATTTTTGAAAGAGTTTCCCGTGGAATTCTTGGAAGAAATGTTGGATGATTTCTACCGTTGTACTATTGCAGGAGTTCGTAGAATAATTACATATTAGAAGAATTCCTGAAGCTTTTTTTTTTGAAAGCATTCCAAAAAATCTGTGAATAATTTGTTCCATGGCTTTCTTTCACTGCTATTGAACCATAGGATTGCAAACTCCGCACTTATTGAAAATTGATTTATTCTACCTTGAAAATGTAAAGAACAAGGAACAACTCTGCCCGTAGTAAAAATAAAACCTAGAAATAAGAAAATTCGACTTACCGGAATGACTAAAACTGCAACCGCTTCGGAAGTGTCCCCCCATCGACCGTGTCCGCCAGTTTCCGCTTCAGCGTTGGCTGCTTATCCTCCTTGTCCTTCGTTCCGGCGTAGTAACTGGCCGGCATCGGGAGCTTACTGCCAATAGACGGGGCCGGTTTATTGGAAAAGTACGGCATCTTGAGTGCTTCGGTACAGGTGCACCGATTTAGAGGAAACAGCGCCAGTAGCTTATTGGCCAAGTCCAGCAAATCGTCCGAGGCTGCGGTAAAGATATCCCTGAGAGGAATGGGCGGAAAGAGCTTGTACTGTACAAAGTCCGGAAGGGACTTAACGTCGGGCCAATTTTCATCCGTGGGCGTTCCCATCACCTGGAAGATCCGTGTCAACTGGTCCAGATCGCTTTCCCCCGGAAGAAACGGAACCCGAAGCAAAAGTTCCGCCAGAATGCATCCCACGGCCCAGATGTCCACCCCGGTCCCATACTGCCGAGCTCCGAACAGAAGTTCCGGACAGCGGTACCACCGGGTCACCACCTGATTGGTGTTCATCCGATTGGGAGATGCGAAAAATTTGGCTAAGCCAAAATCTCCAATCTTCAAAATTCCGGATCCGCTGATGAGCAAATTGTTCGGCTTCAAATCCCGGTGCAGAATCCAATGATGGTGCAGGTACTCCAGCCCCTTCAGCGTTTGAATCATGTAACTCTTGATGTTGGCCGGGGTCAGCAAAATCTTCGGATCCTTAATAATAATTTCCAGATCGGTGTCCATGAAATCGAACACCAGCGAAACGTTGCTCTTGTGGCCAAACACGTCCAGCAGTCCGATGATGTTCTCGTGGTGCAACTCGTGCAGGAGTTTGATTTCCCGCAAGGCGGTGCGGTTGATGCCGTCGGCCGCTTCCTCGCGGTTACCGATTTTGATCTTTTTCACCGCAACGATTTCACTCGTTTCGACGTCCCGGGCTTTGTAGACAGTAGCGAACTGCGGGGAGGAATGGTATCATTATCAATCGAGGGAAATACTTATCTTTTCGGGAGTACATACCTGACCTTCGCCCAAGAAATCAATTTTTTCATATCGATTGAGTCGATTTTCCATTGCTGAGCAATATATTTGAGAAAGAAATAATAATTTTTAACTAATAATTAAAACAATTATTATTTTAAAACAGAGCCGAGAGAGATTGTAC
Source organism: Aedes albopictus (assembly GCF_035046485.1). NCBI lineage: Eukaryota > Metazoa > Arthropoda > Insecta > Diptera > Culicidae > Aedes > Aedes albopictus. The sequence continues at coordinate 50,454,481 of NC_085138.1, read as the reverse complement.
ACAAAAACAACATGCGAAAAAGATTCGCTGCGGGTTAGAAAATCGGACAGTTTCGAAAATAGAGCTGGGCGATACTTTCTGGAGCAAAATTTGAAAAAGGCCCAAAAGGTCTTGTGCCTTTTTACGAAAAACCGTTCACGCAAACACCCGAAAGATTGATAAAAATCTAGCGTAACATTTGAAAAGGGCCTATCTGCAAAATGTAAACAAACCCGATTTTTCTCTATTCCTATCAATATCTACCTAAGCTACCCCATAACACCTTAATCAATGCGAAAAGAGCTATTTTACCCGTTTTTTAAATAAATTTCAAAAGGGCCTATCTGAAATTGAATAATCTTTTAGGGCCTAACTGCATTCAAAAGGGCCTAACTGAAAATTACCTTTCAAATCAGATAGGCCCTTTTGTAAATTTTGATTATTTTTCATTATTTCCAATATTTTTAGTAATTTTTTGACTTTCCTCTAGGGGCAAGACACTGTGCAATCCGGAGCAACTCTGAGCAATCCTGAGTAACTCTTTTCGCTCGAATCCATTCAGAAACGTCTCTACGAAGCGGGAAATCAGGCAAGACTGCTCGATTTTTCACTGGTATCAGGCAACACTTCAGGAAAACCAGAGTGATCCAGAGCAATTCTGAGGAATTCTGAGCAACACTTCGATAACAGAGTTCCTCTCGCTGTATCTGTCCTGCCCCTAGACTTTCCTTGAATTATCGATGCAAATAAATCCAAAATAATTCAAATTAGCTAAAATAAAGAAAAAAATAAAAGGGCCCAACTGAAAATTACCCCTCAAATCAGATAGGCCCTTTTGTAAATTTGGGTTATTTTTCATATTTTTCAATAATTTTGAGTAGTTCTTTAACTTTCCTTGAATTATCAATAATAATAATCCAGAATAACTTATATTAGCCAAAAATAAGGAAAAAATAAAAGGGCCTAACTGAAATTGCCAACGATAAAAGGGCCTAACTGCAAGGGCCTAACTGATTTTGAGATTGTAAAAGGGCCTATCTGCCGTCCATGTTCAAAATCTATTATTTATTGGATTTTTGCTATAGTATAATGCAAATAATGCACAGAATCATAAAGTAGACTTCCTTACGTGTCAATGGATGGAATAAAACACCTAAAAAAATCTTTCGTTTTCAAATAGGATTAACTAATCTGGAAGGTAATCTTCTCATGCGATTTTCTCAATGTTTACGTTTTGCAGTTAGGCCCTTTTCAAATGTTACGCTAGAAATCTGTATACACTGATAGACAGCTTGCGGTAATGACGAGCACACAAATGTTTTCAAATTTACCATGGCAAAACGTGATCATCGACCAACAAACGCTTCTTGTGTGCGTTTTGTTTCCTTACTTATCAACCGGTTCGATAGCCGAGTGGTAGCGTGCGAGCCTGGTGATCTCAAGGTTCTTGGTTCGAATCCGGCTGCCAACAGACACTTTTTTTAATTGTAAATCGGGTCCATGGTAGAATTGAAAACATAAACCTGTTGAGATGAAACGAAAATCAGTCTGCACAAATCAAGTGGCGTTGTGCATTTAAGTTGACCCTCAGAATAGTAATTTCAACTGCAAGCCGCCTTTCAGTGTATGTGCACGGTCGTTTACGAAAACCCATTAATGGGTGAAAAAACACCCATTTTCGCTAGAACTGCCTCTCCCCATTTAATGGGTAAAGGCGCTTTACCCATTAATGGGTAGAGACAGTTTATGTCAAACGATGGGTAAAATTTTACCCATTGTACGAAACGCGTTCCCGCTGCAAAATGGGTGAAAAAATACCCATTTTTAGAACAACCGAATTGAGAATGAAAATATCAATCAAGTTTTATGCTCGTTTAGTGAAACAAACAATAAGTATATTCCTCCTATTATTTTTATTACAGAGATGATTGTCAATCACATATTTGATAATTAAATTGTTCGAAATTCCAATTATTGATGAGGATGGTGCCCTTGATGGTGCCGCTTCCAGGATGGTTCGCCAATCGTCGCAGATGTCATCTGAAGATTACAAATAATTTGGAAATGGCTCAATATGTGTGACTGATTTCAGTGCTTTTTGTTACTTACCATTCTTGTTGCTATATTTCTTTTATCTCTGCCATTTTATTCCTATTTTGGTTGCAGGAAAATGTTCAGTCCTGTTCAGCTAACGAGACCAAAATGTGGCGTGTTTGTAAAAATGTTCACAACTATTTTTCACCCATTAATGGGTAGCAAAGCTGTTTTCAACAACGGGTATTTTTTTACCCTTTTCGTGATATCCGTTTTACCCATGTTTTGACAGAACTGCATCTTTTTCAAAAATGAGTATTTTTTTACTCATCGATGGGTTTTTACAAACAACCGTGTGGCATCCCTGCACTGAAAAAAAGGACATAGTAATTATGACCGGATCGAGGGTCAACTTAAAACACTTTTACCACTTGATTTTGGTAGACTATGCTTCCTGCTTGAAATTACCATGTGCGGGGTTCAATTTACCATGTCGCTTTATGTTTACATTTTATAGTATTTTCGAACCTCATCCCATACTTAGTTTTACTATGTGCACATAGTACGATTGACCATCGTTTTTGGTATGAATAACCATGTGTGTGGTAGCATGGTAATGTCATTTTCTTTGTTTATTATTTAGGAAAACATGGATTTGACTAATTTTATTCCACATTTTATTTAATAATTTACATAGGCAATCTAGATATAAATATATAAACATGTACATCTTGACAATATCCATGGCATCAAACTCAAGGATTCCAACCGAAATTATCGTCCGCGGCCCGAGACTTAAGTTTCCCCATGAGTGCTGCGCCGAAATATAAGTTTCTCCACAGGTTCCTCATTAAGCTTGGTGCCTCATTCAGGGATTGCTGCATCACTTGATCGTTCCCACCGGATTAGTATTGATGACAGCTACAAATCAGAGAAAGTGGAAGTCAATTTGGAAAAGCTTGGGCGACGGAAATTCATGTTATTATCGTTACCTGGTGTTGTCACCGCGGTAACACCGATAATCAGGGTCTGCAGCTGGCAGAATAGCGAGCAATCTGGTTTAGTTTAGAAGCGGCGGTTTATTTGCTGAGGTGCTTCGACTAACTGCCGGATGGATATCGGGAGCATCATTTGAGAGATGATTCGGTTACTGATGGTGGATTTATTTGATTAGACATTATTTGTGATGGATAATGCATTTACTTACCGTGAACTTTTTGCACCTTTATCAATGTAAGAGAGATTTCTAATTGTAAATTGGATTATCCAAAGACTTCTGTCATTTGTCAATCTTTCGCCAAAATGGCCGGAATTACAATAACAACTGCATATTTGCAACAACTATGATGCGTTGTAAGCTCGAAAATGTTGGAAGTTTGGGCTAATATTTTTTTAGTCAATATTACTATGTCTGCTCGATGAATGGCAAAAATGGAATGGTACTGTTGAACATGTACATTATGAATCTCACCATGTTACAGTTACCATGTAGCATGGTAATTTTCACTGGCTTGTGGTACGTGTAAAGAAGTTTTTAGTTGTGTTTACGATATTTGGGAATAGTGAAATTAAGCACAATGTCATGGTTCGCGTTACTATACTTTTTTTCTGAGTGTGGTTTGCTTATCAAGTGCATAAACATTGGAAATTTGTAGAGATACCGTTTACCCCCGTTGGTTTGTCCGCATGTAATCTGAACACTTCTACACTCAGAAAAAAATCTATACTAAATAGTATAAATCCCACGCTATATCCATTTCGCCTGGTTGAGCCCAGACTTGGTATATAGGCAGGCTATACGCCGCAAGTATAACTTCAATAAATACGCCCACGAGTATAGCTTGGATATATCAATGCTAGTTTACTTGAGGTTTACCTAAAAATGATTAGGAAGTTTGTTGTTTTTGTTGAAAAATAAAAAACAGAAAAATGAAAAATAAAACTAATGATCAAGTTTATTTAGAAATGACGGATTTAGCAACTAAATGTACATAAAGAAAACAGTAGCTTCCATCAGGATGATCATCACGATACTTCGAAGGGGAATTCCACATCGGTCATGCAATAAATCTCACTCTTGGGTTGGGTTACGGATAGTTCCGAAGGGCGGGTACGCCAGCAGGACGGAAAGAGGTCTTCGAGTGTGTGGGGTTGGTTGGCGTTCCTGGATCGTAACCTGCAACATAGATTCCGTTTGATTCAAACCTTAGATCAGTTCTTTATTTTTACTTCTACTTACATTTTTCTGAGATTCTTCCGGTAATCCGTTAGTAAGACGTGTGGCCTGATAGCACAGAGAACAGACGAACATGCTCGAACAAAATTGCATGAAAATCTTGTGTAAAGAAAAAACAAGCTCAGAAGCGACATCGACGGTGACTTTCCCACTCAAAAACTTGTTTCGACACCATGATGGCGTTTTCTAAAGAAATATTTCACTAGCGCACCTTTAAATTTTTCTACCCAGATTCTGAGCTGTATTTGCTCAAATAACAAGATGTTTATGATTATTTCATTAATCCAGCTACAAAATTTGAGCAACCCATTGATAATTAGTTTCATTATTTTCAATTAGAAACAAGTTGAACAATAATTTATTGTTTGTTTTCCAAGTAAAACCACCACATTCTCTTGGTGGAACTATACTAGGGTGCACACTTGGTGACACTAGCGCCAAAAGGTAAAACAACGGCAAATTTGTACCCCGATTTGAAATTTGACAGCGCCGCGTAATGGCCACATTCCCAGTTATTTCAAAACAGCCGTTGCAATGCTTTACACAATAGCACTACATGAGCTTGGACGTCTGTTCTCTGTGCTGATAGTTATGTCGATTGCGGAGCTCTATATACTACGGAATCTCCCGGCAGATGAAATGGAACGGCAGCAGGATGATTCTTTCGTTAAACACCCGCACTGCAGACAGCCCGAATAAAAAATACAGTAGAAAAACCGAACGTTGTATTGTAACAGTACTATTTAAAACCATATTTTTACAATATACACCACTGTAAAAATAAAAATACAAAAACAATAAAATGTAATGTAGAACCCAATACAGTATATTGTAAATAAGATTTTTACAATATACTATACGGGTGGTTAAGTATCGTAACAATATAAAAAAATATTTTTCTCCATATATATTTTTTTGCAAAACCATACATTATATTGTAAATGAATTGTTATAAATACTGATACGTGGGTTTTAATAAACCGTACATTGTATGGTACACATATGGTTTCAAACAATAAAATGTACCGTAAATATATTGTTTTCAATTGTAGTTTCACTACTGGTTATATATTTAATTAAATGGTTTTGGAATGGTTCTCTTTTGTTATGTTGTATTGGTTTACATTACATAAACCATATAATGTTATATTATCTTGTCATTTTCCTCCTGTTAATGGCATCTTAGGCTTACTAGCATTATGAGAATGCGCTTTGGGAATTCTCCAGAGCGGTTTTGGATAACCCTTCATATTGGATCGCCCACGTCTAAGTCTGAGTCGATGTCTGAGTAGTCTCTGATTGCATTAACAGTTGAAGCTTAGGCTCCCATGCCCCACCAGCCAGATAAATGGGTTTCGCAAACTAAGCATTATTTGTGGCAACACTTTGATCGGCATGATGGAACTATGCCGAGCGCGCTAAGTATTATTAGACCACTAATGTAGTTGCATGAAGTGGGTGACGAGGTACATAAGTATCATTACAGCGTGCTTAACCGTTATTGCAATATTGAGGCTCCAGTTTGACTAAAGTTTGAAATACACGGAAATACATAACAACTCATGAGAAAACTGTCAAGTTCGATTAAAGTACAAGTTAGGTTAAAAAGCGAACCCGCAGACTAACCTATATTAAAAGTCATTTCAGTGTTCAGTCCAGTCCATGTGTTAAAGATGGCTCTACGTCAAAGATAAAGTTTGTCAATCGCATTTGATTCGATTGTGGTCGAAGGCAAGTTCACATGAGAAAAGAGGAGAAAATTCCCCTAAATGCAAATACAGAAATAATAGTGTTGAACTCATCCACTGATTTACGATAATCTGACCTGCATCATTCCGGGTTGGCCTACATTCGTATTTCTCTCATCGCACTCTACACACCTAGCCCGCCATATCTCTTGGACCCCTGCTTGGACCTGCAGTTCTTAGAATAGGACATTTGGTTTACCACATGTTATTGATTTTCAATTGATGTTTCAACTTATTCACTTTTTTCTCTTTCCTATGAAAGCTTTCCTTTGCATCAAAAAAGTCACAAACATCAACAAAACAAAGCACGGAAAAAATGTTAAACTGAATAAATCTGGTGTTCGATTTGAATAGGTCGAATCTGCATATGAATCACAGCAAACATACGACCTATTCAAATCGAACACCAGAAATAATTAAAAATTCACGGAAAAATGTTTCGGAAAAGTGAATGGTTCAAACGTAAGAAAAACAGTATAATATATTGTTACATAAAAATCCAATGTAAATGTATAGTATAGCGAACCATTTCATCACAATACACTTTATTGTAGCTGGTACACTGTATGGTGCAGAAATGATTTTCACCATACACCCTATGGTTAGTTTTTATCCGGGAGCTGCGCTCCGCGAGTTCTGCTGGATGCCGTTGGGTTGAAACTTTCTGGATAGAAGGGCCTACAGAAAATGAAAACATTCAATTCTTAGCTGTCGGTATATGTTATCACAATCACCTACCTTTGATGAGCAGCTAAAAGCAGGGTGTTTTCTATGCCCGGTGAGTTAAAAATGGTTCTTGAACAGAAAGCAAAAAAATGAGACTGACTTAAAGGAATGGCGGCAATAGTCACCACAAATTCCAAGAGCGGCCGCACAATACGCTGGTAAAATATTCTGGCGAAAATCTTGTTCAGTATAACTTTATATGTGAGGACAGTATACTTTGAATACTACGATAAGTTTAAACTTGAAAAAATACAAAAATGAGTACTTTTTAAACTGCTCGTGATTTTTATTATTTCAGAGTGTAGATTGAGTTTAAATAAGGGCGAAAGTAACATGAGAGAGTTCTCTTCATCGACTCTCTCTTCTTCAAATTTAAGTGACAAGATGCAAGTATGGTTGCACTTTTTGGTCATAAATCGCTAGGTTGCGATGCAATCTAGCGTCTAAGTGTAAAATATTTCGATTGAATTTGCATCTTGTCACTTTAATTTGCAGAAGAGAGAGTCGATGAAGAGAACTCTCTCATGTTACTTTCGCCCTTCATTTCATTTCTTATTTAAACTCAATCTAGACTTTTTAATTTGACCCCCGCCGATCTGCTCATCGTTCAAACTAAAAATTGTTTAAAAGTCATTCTAACGGGGCGAAACGGAATGCAGAATCAAAACAAAACAGCAACTAATGTTTCCAGTGTGTGATTTTTTCCGACGCTCTTATCCACTTATCCGCGAGCGGTGATGGCGGCGGCGGGCATATCCAACCGGTTCAGATTTTGACGTTTCATGGGGGAAAGTCAAAACAATTTCATTCTCCTCCTCACCCCTTCACCCACCGTTTAGTGGCGCCAACCGATTGCGATCCCCAAGAAACGTCAAAATCCGAATCGATTAATCCACTTATCCGCGAGCGGTAATGGCGGCGGCGGGCACAACTAACCGATTCGAATGTTGACGTTTCTTGGGGATCGCAATCGGTTGGCGCCACCGATTGGTGGGTGAAGGGGTGAGGAGGAGAATGAAACTGTTTTGACTTTCCCCCAAGAAACGTCAAAATCCGAACCGGTTGGCTATACCCGCCGCCGCCATTACCGCTCGCGGATAAGTGGATTGTGCCCGCCGCCGCCATTACCGCTCGCGGATAAGTGGATAGGGTTGCTAGAAGTTCCGATTACCGATGTTGGTGGCAAAATATGGGTTAATGATAATCCAGCTCCTCCCTCGGCTCCTCCTGGGCCTTGTTTTTATTAATTTATTTCCTATTTAAATAAATTTCGATAAAAAAACTCTTAATTTCCATACGTTGCCCACTTACCTGATTTCACTGTTTTCACATCATTTCTCAGCATATTTGCCATGAAAACATTCATAATTCACAGGCTTCTTCTGACCGATGCCATATTTTCGAGCCGGAAAGTGACAAAGTGCCAATTACCCAGATCTTTACCCAGATTCAACCAATCTGGGTTTTCGGGTTACCCGAATTTTGACAACTACTAACGACACTAGGGGCAAGACAGATCTAACGAGAGCAAATCTGTGTTCAAGGTGTTGCTCAGAATTCCTCACCGTTCTTCAGAATTTCTCCCATCTATGCCAAAGTGTGATCAGGCACCAATGTCAAACTGCAAAGTGTTACGTGTGCTGAATGAAAATTGCAGTTTTAGGGATGTCTTTCAACAAATTTCGTCGATCATCGATAAAAAGAGTAACTCAGAATTTCTCAGAGTTGCTCTCGTTTTCACAGTGTCTTGCCCCTAGTAACGACATGAAAATCCGGGTAGAATCGACCCAATCGATGGGTAGTTTCAGGCTTGGTTTCAGGCAAAGTTTCAGGAGGGGTTTCAGGTAAGCGTGTAAGGTATTCTTATGACATTTGCTTTTTTGGCTGAGTGTATACTGTCACACTTTTCTAGACCACCCTCCTCCAAAAGTTGGACAAAATTTGTGAATGTTCCCAAAGCACAGTGATGAGCCATGTCACCTTAACTCCTGATCGAGAGAGAGGAAACAGGTTACTGACAGTCACTATGTTTACATTTCTTCTTCTTACTAATACTACTCTACTCGAGACTTTACTCAATTTCGTGCGTTGCACAATGGTTTGAAAGTACAACATTGGTTGAACATAACTGACCTTCTTTATTTTATTGTGCGTTGAATTGCTAACTGCCCGAATAAAACGATATTATACGACGGTGATTCAGGTGATCATTTTTCAATTATTCATGGTATCATAAATTGGATCATAAACCTACGATACAACGAAACGTTTTGGTGATAGCAGGTATCATTTTCGTAGTTACAACGATAGAGCGAATTGGTTGTTAAGTATCGTTACCATTCAAAAATGCCATTTTTCTCGAACAAAAATTTCAAGCAATGATTCAAGCTATCATTGCTTTATCATCTACTTGATCATACAGGGAATAATAAAAACAACACGGAAATATTTCACCAAAACTACTTTATCGACTCGAAAAAAGTGTACACCCCTGCGGGCATTTCTCGCGTTCTGCCAACTCCGTGAATGATAATGTGAATCGTTGTTTATTTTTAATCGTTAGTTTAGTGAAAACGGGAATTGAACTGTCGGTGCCATGGTTCGCTGTTCTCCTCAAGGTTCTCCTATCGCGCTTCGTTCGGGACCATATGGAACTAGTGCTCGCGGGACGTTCGAAAACATAAAAGTACCGAAGGTGGAAAACTTGGTGAAAAAAAGTGGAAAATTGTTCAACGAGCCGCTGCCCAATTGGGTTTTTAAATTAAGAAAAATGTTTTGATTTTTTGATTTTATACGAAAGACCACCTTTTTCTGAATCACTATGATTTTTCTCAGATTTTTAGAACTTTATTTTGGTACCTAAAATCGATTTCGAAGAGATTTTTTGAAATCACCTTTTGACAGCTGGGCAACTGCTTGACAGCTCCGCCCAGTACAAACTGCGACGAGGGGTGATTCGACAAATCGCTCCCATACAAACTTCAAATTAATTTTTAAATAGGTTCCCGGGCACCAAAATTCATTGCATGCAGATTCAGAATATGGAATTATCTCAACACCGTTAAAGAAGCCAATTGAAGGGTCACAGTGGAATCACAAACTTAGTTTGTGGTGGAAGCGCTGGAGCAAACGTTTCGAACATGTCGTTCTTTCTTTGGACTGTATGAAACTTCCAACATTTTCGTCTGGTTTAGCCATACAAGATAAATTGTGGAAGCCTCTAGGTAAGTTTGTAAGTGATATTTGGCTACCCAAGCAACACACTTGGACATTAATAAGTTCCAGTAATTTGTATGCAACTATATTGAAAGTTATGCCATTTGAACCAATCGTCTTATTAACGACTAAATTACAACCAAAAAAGCGCAAGAGGTGGAGCTAATATAAAACATCCATTCTTGATATAAACGGTTTCAATACGCAATCGAATTATAACCAAGATACAACTTATAGTCGACATAACAAATGGTGACCGATTCGACAACTAGTCAGCTAGTCACCACATTCTTCACTACCAGTAATTATGCATCAACAGTTTCGAGTTCATGTGATTAATAAATTGTGTGCATAATTATAAGGCAATCCATGACGACTTTTCGCGATGGGGGTGACAGCCAAAACTGTAAACACAGTGTGAGTACAGCTTACCAAAGTTTCGTCAAGTGTCGTCGGTGCTGAACAAATTCCTTTGTGTTCAACTGTCACCCCGATCATCGATTGTCAAAAATACATGGTAAACAAAAAAAATCAGCTGATCGCATTTGTCTCATGGATTGCCTTATACCGCAAATAAGGCTGACCGAGAAAATCAATTTGTGTGCCGTTCAAGATTTATCGGTAAGCTACGCATTTTAGCTCCGTATTCTCAACGCGCCTCAGTCTATCTATCATTATGCGAGTGAAAATTTAGGCATTTATGCTAGGGGCAGGACAGATACGGCGAGAGTAACTCTGTTATCGAAGTGTTGCTCAGAATTCTTCAGGATTGATCTGGATCACTCTGGTTTTCCTGAAGTGTTGCCTGATACCAGTGAAAAATCGAGCAGTCTTGCCTGATTTCCCGCTTCGTAGAGACGTTTCTGAATGCATTCGAGCAAAAAGAGTTACTCAGGATTGCTCAGAGTTGCTCCGGATTGCACAGTGTCTTGCCCCTAGCATTTATGGTAAAAATTAACTCGCCATATTGCTTTGTCGGAGTGCATTTCAGCAGCCTATTTAATGCACCCATAAAATGCTGAAAATTAATTTTAGAATTTAGAAAGATACTATTTCATGAATTATGTCTATGGGAATCCGTATTGACAAAGTACAACAATGCTGCACGTGGTACACGGAACCGTCAAACTACCAAAAATTAGATTCTTTTTACGCAATCCTATAGTTCGGCCCAATAAGTCAACATTTGAGTGAATCGATAAAACTCACGCAAGGTAAATTGCCTTTACCTCCAACTAAAAACATACTCAAGAGTAGGTAAATTCAACCCAAGACCCCCTTCATTTAACCCAAACTTGGGTAAATCTACATTTTCCCAAAATTTGCTTATTGGCCTCAAGGACTCCCGTTGGATAGATTGGGTAATTGGGATAATTGGATTTAATATACTCATTTTAGGGTAAAATCGACCCAAAATAAGGTAGTTTGAATTTTCCGTGTAGGACATAAATAACAAAAAAAAGACACTTGGACGTGTACTTTCCATTTACGTCGACAAGAGGCTGTCCATTTCTTACGTAACGAAAATTTCACGTTTTTTGAAAAAAATGTAAACCCATTGTAAAATTTTTCGTAGGAAACTCCTAATATTTTTGTGCGTTACGTTGGATTTCTCAAACCCCCATATATTCAAATCTTCCCAGAGGTAGGTACCAGTCGTTCAGTACTGCGAAAATGAGGCAGAATTTTTTTTTATTGGGTCAATATTATACTTCCAATCAGATTTTTTTTCTATTTTACCACTTTAATTTTATAAAATTTGGAATATGTCGATAAATTTATGAAGGCAAAGTTACATTTTATTTGTACATGATTTCGTTATTTTTGAAACATTTTGGTTTTTTATAGTGCATTTTATATTTTTCGTGATCACAAAAACATTTTGCCGCACATTTTGGAACTTCTATCTCTCCTGTCAAAATTGTTCGTTATGTTCTAAATAAGTTCCAGGTGCAACATGTTTATAACAATCAGAATCAATGTTTTGGTTGATTTGGTTTGTACAGGGTGCGGCAGGAAAAAATGCGAAAAGTTCAAGGCACTATTACACGCTAAATATGGGATATATATGACTATTTTTTCATGACAGTGTATCAGTCAATGTCTATATTCTAGCACTGAAAAATAAAAATGAACACATTTGATGTTTAACATGTGATAATGTAGGCCTAATTAGCGGATATCAATAAACTGCGCGCCCAATGGTCATTAAACAAAATGACTATAACAGTAACAAAATAAGCTCAAATTCGATGAACAACCAGACCACACTGATCCAGAGCCATGTAGTTTCACATAGCAGATGAAATAAGTACATATATTTGATGATATTGTAGAGAAAATCAAAAATTTTGTTTTATCAGATGCGAAATTTAGCGACCTGTGCGATTTTCTGCGGTTTGAAAATTCTGGTTGCCTTCATCTTCAGGCGCCGCCCTGTAAAGGTTAGTGACCAAAATGGGAAATTTTTTAATTAACTTTTCAGAAAACTAGCCTATTATAGATCATGGAACGTTGAAACATAGATTGGTTAATGTCAAATGGACGAAAATGAGGTTTGAAGTTGAAAAACACTTTCGCATTTTTTCCTGCCGCATACTGTAAACGGTTGTAATCAAGATTCGTTGAAACAATCAGATTATACTTCAGTTACAAATTGGTTTCGCAAGTTTCGACTAATGATGACGTTTGTTTTCATTTTGCTAGTTGTCATAAAACTGTTACACCTCAGTTTGGCATTAACAACAGGATTTTAATAGGTTTTAATTTTGTTTGTTTCATGAAAACGCAGTTGCAACATGTTTGCAACGATGATCATTTCCATTTTAGTTGCAGGTGCTACTTGGGTAATCCGACGATAACCAAAACCTGCCACTCCCAACCCTAATAAAAATGTATCATACACTGGCGATTGGGTGACTGATTGTATAATTCCATGTATGATCAAGATGATAGCCCGAAAGGGTTGTTAAGCACGTTGTATCATATTTTTCTATTGGGGAAGAGCTTTAAAGTGATGGCACGTACAAACTCGCGTACAAACATCAAATCGGTAACAAATTTTGAAAACGACGTATAATCAATGCTACACCATTGATTATACGTCGTTTTCAAAATTTGTTACTGAAATATAAATGTTTATGTGGCATAATGTACGACGCTACACAGTGTTAAGTGCATTCCATCAGTTTGCGAGTTTCTGCACCCAAAAAGTTATAAACTGCGGTGCTAAATCCAGTTAGTATTACAAACTAACTTTATGACGTCCATATTTTACCATTAAATCCTTAAATATAGTGACAAAACTGATTTATGTCATAAAACTAATGGGGAATTACATTATTAAAAATTATTCATAAATTATTGGATGTATCACTATCATAAGTTATATGATACTTCAAACACAGACAAACAGACGTAACACTTCGAACATTTTTCGATTCAAATCATAGTCACGGAAACATATTTGCCCAATGCTAAAAGGCCTATGTTTGGCCGACCACCAACTAGGTGGCAGTAGTGAGCAAACGTCAAACTCGAACAAAAACGATGCGAGCGCCACGGTTGGGCAGTTGGCCACCCGGATAAAAAATACAATAGAAAAACATAGGATTCTTATGTAACAGTACCATTGAAAACCATACTCTCACAATAGAATTCAATGTTAAAATAACAGTAGAAAAACAATAGAATCAAATGTTTCTAACAATAGAATCAAATGTGAATGAGCATTTCACATTGAATTGTATAGGTTGTTAAGTATCGTAACAATAGAAAAAAGGACTTTTTTCCATACAAGTTTTTTCGCAAAACAGATGATTCTAATGTAAATGAAATGTTGTTAATGCATATACGGGGAATCAAATATACCGTAGATTTTTATGTATTTGTATTGTTTTGAACTTTTAAATATGCCAAGAACTGTCTATTTTGAACTGTGATCTTACATTAGATTCAATGGTTTGGGGATGGTTTTCTATTGTGAAACAGAAGATTCTTATGTTTTCGAATTGTTCCAAAAAGTGAATTGCATGGTAAACGTATTGTTTTGGGTAGTGGTTTTATTTATGGTTCCACATTTGATTCAATTGTTTTGGAATAGTTTTCTATTGTGAAACAGAACATACTGTTTGTACTGTATTTACATTGAATTCAATGGTTTGGGTATCGTTTTCCATTGTGATACCTTGTGTGATACAGAAGATTCTTATGTTTTCGAATTGTTTCAAACAGTGAATTGCACGGTAAACGTATTGTTTTGAGTAGTAATTTTATTACTGATTCCACATTTCATTCAATGGTTTGGGAATTGTTTTCTATTGTGATACACAAGATTCTTATGTTTTCATATTGTTCTTTGAGCACTGACTTAATTACACATTAGATTCTATTGTTCTGGAATTGCTTTCAATTGTGATTACGGAACATACTGTTTTGCCCTATCCAAAGGTTTGGGAATTGTTTTCTATTGTGAAACAGAAAATTCTAATGTTTTGGAATAGTTTTATTTTACAAGCAATTATGAACATTTTGGCATGATTTGATCTATTTCTGCTTTTTACTTTTGTTACTGATTGCTTGAGAAAATTCTGAAAAACAGTGAATCTGAACTATCTTTATGCATTTGGACTAGAAGCTTGTATATTTTATGCTACATTCAGGGCTACATTTTAAGAACACAGATCGAACAATTATCTAATATTTGGATCAAGCATGTCGTAAATCGAGTAATGTTTAATTGCATTAATGATTGAAGCTTGGGCTCCCATGCCCCACCAGCCAGATAACTGGGTTTAGCATACTAAGCATTATATGTGGCAACACTATAAGCGGCATGATGGAACCGTGCCTAAGCGCGCTAAGTGTTATTAGACCACTAATGTAGTTGCATTTAGTGGGTGATGAGGTACAAAAGTAACATTACAGCGTGCTTAACCATTATTGTAGCACTAAAAAAACTCGATATACTACAACTTGAACCTATACTTGAACATCATTCGAAGCGTTAAAATGCAAGATATTGCATAGATTAAGTTCGTTAAATGTTGACTATACACAAGCTTCTATGTTCTTTGAAAAGTTCTTCAAATATTCGAATCGCTCATTTTATTGTTCAATAAACGTCTAATTGCATTAATGGATGAAGCTTGGGCTCCCATGTCCCACCAGCCAGATAACTGGGTTTAGCAAACTAAGCATTATATGTGGCAACACTATAAGCGGCATAATGGAACCGTGCCGAAGCGCGCTAAGTGTTATTAGACCACTAATGTAGTTGCATTTAGTGGGTGATGAGGTACAAAAGTAACATTACAGCGTGCTTAACCATTATTGTAGCATTTATGGACATTTGATGAACTACAGCTTGTAGAATACAGCATACAATATAGAATTTGATTCAAAGGCATGCATGTGTTCCAAGTTTAAAGAGCGAACCTATATTTAAAAACCTTGCAAAGCTACCAAATGCAAAAGATGGTTCTACGGTTCTACTCAGTAATATGTTTCACATTTGATTTCACGAAAAAAAGTTTGATGATGAAACTATTGCAGTCAAGATTGCAGTCAAATTAAAGGAAGGGAAAATTAGTATTTTTACAATAAGTCCGTTGGCCCTCATGCAGATCTTGCTTAGATCGGCATTCAACAAGCTCTGGGTTGATTGCTTATGCACCGCGCACCGGCTTGACGTCCTTGTCACTGTTGAGAGATGAGAAGGGGTTATTAATAACGAAACGTGGGTTCAAATATAACTTAGAATTTTATGTACAGTGCCGATTCGTTCGTTGGGGGCTCATGAGATGGGCTGCCTCGATGGTTAGATGTTTGCAGATTGGGGCAAAACCCAACTTAAAAGTAGTGTCCGAGGTACTGTCAATGTCAAAATCGAAGGCGCTGTCGCATCGCAGGTCCTGTATACAGAACGTTTGTGCAAGTATATTAAGTCAATAATCAATAATTTTTAAATGCCAGTAGTTTCTCTGTGCGTTGATACATACTTTCTGGGGCGGTCTTTAAATTAGAAAACCATGATGCTTCCTTTATCTAAAGCTCGCAACTTTTTCTTGCTATATTTCCATTTTTTTTTTTCAATATTTTCTTTTAATATTTTTTTTAATACTGGTACAATAAAATTAGCCCTTTTCAAATGTTAGTTTAGAAAACTTAAAAAAAATCTTAAATATAGGTAAAAAGTACTAATTAGATGATTTTATTATATTATGAAAAAGGTCGAACCAACCCTGAGAATTTTTCTGGGAAAGTGTGATTCGCTACCAGCCCTGCCCTGCCAACTCAACTTCTCGCCTCTCGGCTCTCGCAAAAGCGCAAACAAAACACATACAAACCTGTTGAAATGCCGCAACTGTTGAATGATTCAGCACTGCACCACACACTATATTTTCTCCCGTGAGGAAAATGCGGAAAATTCACGCAGCTGAGCGTGAATTTTCCACATTTTCCGCACACAAAACTGCTATTCGGAATTTTTTACCGCTGACGACCGAGCTGACTACAACAAAACTTGGCTGTCATCGATACACACTGTTTCGGAATTACTCAAAAACCCAAACAAAAACCCTTTTTTTCAAACGTCCAGACCATTGAAAAACAGTACATTTCAATGTTACTGATACATTCTATTGTAAACTAATGGTTTGAACGCTGAATCCAACAGTAACAAAGAATTCAAATGTTAATCTATTGTTTGGGTATGTAACCATGGAATCTAATGTAAATCTTTTGTAATCATTATAAAGAATCAAATTTTAAAAATACTGTACAATACATTCACAATAGAAAGCAATGATAACATAAGAATCTGTGGTTTTTCAATTGTTTTTCCCATAGCCTTAATTGTTCGTTTTTATCCGGGCAACTATCAAATTTTGAAAAAGACCGTTAAATCGACGTACGATGTGAATTATCAGAGTGTTACGTCTGTTTGTCTGTGCTTCAAAAGGTGTGAATGATAGATTTTTTTCAAACATTATCATTTTGTCGTAAAACGATCATCACTTTTATAATTATCATTCCACCAATAAACATCGTATAATATCAACGATACCGTGCATCGTATTTTTTTATGCGGGTGAACCTGAAACCGTCGTTCGAATAGTCCATTTTACGAGCCGATTTTATGAATGAATTTTGACAGGAGGTAGCGTCCAATAACCCGTGAAAACCAATATCATCATCAACATTGTTGTCACTTCGTAAAATGGCTCATTGTCGTTCGTTTGACTCGTTTGACAAGCGACCCATAGAACCCCCATAGGTCTTATCAGAAGACGTTTAAAATGAGCTGATTTTGGGGGCCTTTGACAGTTCTCATATGAAAATGACAGTTCAGCCACAGACAAACAGACGTAACACCTTGAACGATTTTCATCGAAATCCATCGCCCATTCACACTACCATCACCTGGTGGAAAAGTTGCACGAATCACAGTGTTGTGCAATATCGTCAACAGAAGGCACTAGTATGAAACGTCAAACGCATATAAAAACGATGCGCGCGCCTCTGGTTGTGAAAGCCACAACTATGAAGATTTAAAATGATCGTTAAAAGCGTGGTCGATAGAAATTTTGCAAGTGTTACGTCTGTTTGTCTGTGGTTCAGCGTTTGCACCTTTTTCCGGCACTTGTAAACTGTGGCATACTCAGACCTGTCAACTGAAAAGGCCTATACACGCTCGTTGAAAACGACTCAAAAGTGAGTCGTTTTCGACTCACTTCAAAACTTTTGCTGAAATGTCAAAAGGTGAGTAGGATTATTTATTCGAACTGAGTAGCTTTTGACTCACTCAACACAGTTTGAACGTTTACTCACTTTTGAGTATCTAGCATATTGAAAACGACTCACATAACCGTCAAAAACTTAGTCGCAATTTAGTCGCTACCAAGGTCGCTGCTTACAGAACTACTACGGACGAGACTACGGAAAAAGTGAATATTTGGAGAGAAATACAACAATTAGGTATTGAAAACTCAACGGGAAAGAGTAAATTCAAAATGTGAGGTAAGTATTTTTAACTAATTATTAAAGGATGTGAATTGAAATATTATCTTTTCAAATGATTCAGAGAATGTCAAAACATTTGGTTCTCCCTAGGGTTCTCCCAAGCTTTTGCGAATTGCGTTAGAGAAGACGACATTTTTTTATATGGCGCTATAAAACCAAGTAAGTTTATAAAAGATTTTACATAAAAGTATTCTTGAATAATGATTAAATCAAGTATTTTAGGCCGCCAACATTGCATTCAAATACAGTACACGGTCGCTCGGTGCAACATGCACAAACATGCAAGAAGAGACAAGAACAACAAAGAATACCATGAAGCCGAGCACGAACAGTTGACAAAAATATAAACATAATGTATCAAACAGCATTATTTAAAGTAATAAAAATACTTCGTTATTCTTTTATTATTGTTGTTTATTGAAAAAAACTTAAGAACGCAAAATTTGGAAATTCGGGATTTATTTTTACAAAAGTGAGTAACTTTCTACTCATTTTTGCATTTCAGTGCTTTTATAAAGTGAGTAACTTTTAACTCACTTTTAAAAAAATTCAACATTACTCAAAAGAGAGTAACTTGCAGTTACTCTAAAATGAGCTGTTCCACTTTGTACCAAAGTGAGTCGAAATCGACTCACTTTAGAGTAGTTTTCAACGAGCGTGAGCTTGCGCAAGCCAACGCCAAGGAACCTCTTTCCAGAGAAAATAGGTAGAGAAGCGAAGAGTGAACAGCCGCCTGAACGGCAACACTTTTTGACGTAGGACTACGTCTCTGTTTTCTATACCCGGTGTCATTTCAAAATTTATGAACCCAAGAGCGTTACGTTTGAGTGAAAGATTTTAAACGCTCACTGTATCTTTCCCACTAAACGAAATGATAAACAAATCCCGTTATCCGAGAGATGAAACTCCCGCGTTCAATTTGTAATATTCGGTGAACCTAAAAATCATTGATAAATAGTTGAAAAGTTGTTTTAAAGTCAGACATTGAAATCGCTGAAATCTATAAATATGGGTAGCGGACAAATTTTCTCGTTCAGTCTACCAACGCTCACTGATTGGTGCACATCGTGCGGTGGAGCTACGACGCAGGAAGGAATGCGATCATGCGAGAGCTGATTGTCAGTTCCATTTCGACCACCGTCGAGGAGAGAGCAGTTCGCAGTTCGTTGATTTCGTTGGAACAACCAACAAAGGTGAATGTCACCTCCAGCTGAGCAGCGGCACATCAACCCAGCGACGACGCTCGACTATCGATAGCACCAGGAATCGCATCCAGGGCAACAAGCGGCGGGCCAGTTTTCAACGGCATCCAGCACTCAGCGCGGAGAATACCGTGCGTGGCATGGTGAATTCATTTCATTTCCTTCCTAAAATCGTCCATTATTCAAACGGTTCTTTTCAGGACCATCGAAAATGATTCCTAGAGAGTTAATTAGATAAATTTCCTCCAGTGAAAGTGGAAGCAAATAGTGATAAATTGAATGCTTGGTGGTTGTTCAGCTACGGTGAAGCCGGTCATAAATCTCAGCTACGGCAGCAAGCGGCGGGCCTATTCGCGACGGCGTCTAGCATTCAGCGCAGATAAATCCCACAAGCATTGCGTGGCGGAGTGAAATAATGCAAATTATTTGCCCATCATACGTCCCGGTCCTTTTCAGGATTTTCGAAACTATTTCCATAAGAGTTATGGTTCGGATAATTTTCCACCATCGATCGAGAAAAGTGTGGTGCAACCAAAAAGTGAAAGATTGAATGCTTCATGGCTCAGCAACAGTTACGAAGCCGGTCACTAATGATTCCACCTGGAATTTAGCAACGCATTTTCCTATTAAGACCATTTTGAGTGAAACATTGTTTAATTCTAACATTTTTCGAATTAATATTTTGGTAACTTCATCCGTTCAAAGAAAATTTACTCATTTCTGGGTTGATTAATCGTTTGGTGCGTCTGAGTGCGTGCAGGCGGGGCATGCAAACGAAATAAACTGGAGAGCCAGCCAAATGGGAGGAGCTTCATCTGCTAATCTAGGGGTATAAAAGCTTTGCCCTCTGTTTTCTTTCGTCAGTTTCGTTGGATCAATCAAGGAGGATGCAGGTGGATGTCACTTCCACAGCTGGCAGCTGCACATCAACTGCGTCAAATCTCGGCTGTTAGTACCAGGAATCTCATCCACTGAGCACAGCAGCAAGCGGCAGACTAGTTTTCGGAGGCACCTAGCATTGAGCGCGAAGAAAACCAACACGCATTGCGTGGCATGGTGAATTCATCAAAATTGTCCATTATTCCAACGGTCCTTTTCAGGACCACAGAAAGTCTTTCCAAAAGAGTTAAGAATAATTATACCTCCATCGATCAAGAACAGTGTTGTAACCGAAAAGTGGAAGACAGCTCCGTTTGTCAGCAAGAGTGAAGTCGACTACTAATTTTATCCACGGCAGTAAGCAGCAGGTCAGTTTTCGGTGGCCCAGCATTAAGCGCAGAGAAAACCAACACGCATTGCTTGGCATGGTGAATTCATAACCAAACGATCCTTATCAGGACCACCGAAAATGATAACTCATGAGCGGATAATTTTCATCAATCGATCGAGAAACCAAATAGTAAAGATGTAGTGGAACCAAATAGTACAGATTGAATACTCGTGCCTAAGCAACAGTGAAGCCGGTTACTAAATCTTATCCACGGTAGCAAGCGATGGGGCAATTTTCGACGGTATCCGGCATTCAGAGCGGAGAAATCCAACACACATTGCGTGAAATGGTGAATTAATGTAGTTTTCTTTCTTAAATCGTCCAGATTCCTTAAACAGGTTTCATTCCATCGGTCAGGAAAACCGTGATGCAACCAAAAAGTGAAAGAATGAATGCTTGGTGCTCTTTTCGATGAAAATTTACTCGTTTCTGGGTTGATTAATCGTTTGAAGCGTCTGGGTGCATGTAGGCGGGGCATGCAAACGAAATAAACTAGAAGCCAGCCAAATGGGAGGAGCTTCATCTGCTAATCTACAGGTATAAAAGCTGTGCCCTCTGTTTTCTTACGTCATTTTCGTTGGATCAATCAAGGAGGGTGGAGGTGGATGAAAATTTTCTCATTTCTTGGTTGATTAATCGTTTGAAGCGTCTGGAGCATGCGGGGCGGGTCATGCAAACGGAATAAACTGCAAAGCCAGCCAAATGGGAGGAGCTTCATCTGCTAATCTAGGGGTATAAAAGCAGTGTTCTCTGTTTTCTTTCGTCATTTTCGTTGGATCAGTCAAGGAGGTTGGAGGTGGATGTCACCTCCAGCAAGGCAGCAGCACAACAATCCAGCGACTACTCTCGGCTATCGTGCTGATGAAGGCGCCTGGAATCGCATCCGTGGCAGCGGAGCAGTGGGCAAATTTTCGACGGCGTCCAGCATTCTCCGCACGCCGCAGAGAAAACACGCATTGCATGGCATGGCGAATGCATCAAAATCGTCCATTATTCAAACCGGTCCTTTTCAGGACTATCGAAAATGATTCCTCAAGAGTTAATTGGATAATTTCCAACATCGATCGAGATGTAGTGCAACCAAAAAGCAAAAGACAGAGCATCGTTGCCAGCAATAGTGAAACTGGTCATTATTCTAATCCACGGCAGCAAGCGGCGGTCCAGTTTTCGGTGGCGTTTATCATTCAGCACGGAGAAAACCAACACGCATTGCGTGACATGGTGAATTCATGCCATTTCGTTTCTAAAATCGTCAATCAAACGGGCTTGTTCAGGACCACTGTAATTTATTTCTTAAGAGTTTGTGAATCAGCTAATTTAATTCCATTGAACGAGAAAAGTGTGGTGCAACTAAAAAGTGAAAGATTGAATACTTGGTGGCCCAGCAATAATGATGTAGCCGGTCACTAATGGCCTAATGGTTCCACCCAGAATTTAACAACGCATTATTCTATCCGGACTAAAAATAGGTTTAAACATTTTTGGAATTAAACTGATCGAAATTATCCAATATTTTGGTTACTCTATCCTTAGTTAAAATAGTTAAAATATTCGTTTATTCATGTTTTCGTTTTGTGTTATACAATTATTAATTACATAGTGATTGTTACAACTCATGGTTTTTCAGCTCTGGTGTTTTCGTGTTTGTGTTTGACAAATATGTGTAGTGTAATTTAGCCGAAGCTTAGTGATCGTTTTGCCATTTTGTGGCATTTGGTGTTTGCTTTACAATTTGATAACCTACTTACTTACTAAATTTGATAACCTATATGATCTAACATCGAGCCGCTAGTGAGCGACCAGCTCCCGTATGGCGGCTTGATCGGATGATTGACAACAGTTTTGGAACCGTTGGATAGTCTCCTGAAATCTTACCGCCAACATCTCCACTCCTGCCAGACGATGGACCTCAGTGTTTCTCATCCTCCAGGGAGAGTTCAGAATCATTCGGAGGAATTTACTCTGAACCCTTTGGAGTTTTAGATGGTGAGTTTTAGCGCAACTCCCCCAGACTGGCATGCCATATTCTATCACGGGGAGGATGATTTGTCTGTAGACAGCAAGCTTGTTCTTTAGGGATAGTGATGATCTTCTGTTGATGAGGGGATACAGTAGTTTTAGCAAAACTTTGCACTTGGTCACGGTTTTGTCGACCTGTTGTTTGTAGATCAGCTTGCTGTCCAGGGTTAAACCGAGATAATCAGCCTCGTTGGCCCACTCCACCACTGTTCCACTGAGGATGATGTTACAGTTCTCAGCAGGAACAAGTCTGGGAGATTTTGAGTGTGGATGGTTACTCTATCCGTTCAATGGCAATTTTATCATTTCTCGGTTGATTAGTTCATGGATGCATCTGGAGCATTCGGGGAGGGTCATGCAAATGAAATAACCTGGAAAGCCAGCCAAATGGGAGGAGCCTAATCTGCTAATCTTGGGGAATAAAAGCAGTGACCACTGTTTTCTTCCGTCATTTTCATTGGTTCAGTCAAACAAATGGAGTGGATGTCACCTCCACAGCTGCGCACCTAGCCTGCGACGACTCTCGGCTATTTAGCTGATAGAACCAGGAATCTCATTCACTCCCGCCTCCCGGAGCAACCGGACATCTCAACCACCGACGCCATCGACAACCAACTTGGCGTGTTTGAGGAAGCCATCCATGCCGCCGAGGATGCCTGTATCCGATGGGTACCGGTAAAGCGCACGTTCACCCCGATAGACCCCCACACGCAGCGACTCATCCAACAACGGAATGCTGTCAGGCGTCAATTCCAACGTAGTGGGTGCCTGCTGAAGAAACTCGAGGTCTCCCTCCTCAATAGCCAGATTGGGGACAGGATGGCGGAAATCAGGAATCAGCAGTTCTCCAACAGCATCGGCCAGATGCGCGACCATATGAGGCCATTCTGGAAAGTGGCCAAAGTCCTCAAGAAAAGGCCACAAGCGGTTCCTCCACTAAAGGACAACACCGGATCCATACTGGTGACCCCAGCGGAGAAAGCAAATGCCATTGCCTGCAAACTGGTGGAGGCACACAACCTGGGTGCTAACATGGTAAGCCCCCATGAAGAAACTGTTCGAGAGACGATCAACCAGCTCGACCAACGGATCGACGACGCTCCGTTCCCCGGCCAAGTGACGGAAAACGAGGTCCGAACGGCGGTGAAGCGAGGCAAAAATATGAAGGCTCCCGGCGACGACAGAATCTACAATCTGGTGTTGAAGAACATATCAGCGAAAGCCTATCGTTTCCTAGCCGACATCTTCACCAGGTGCTTCCAGCTAGGTTACTTCCCAACCAGGTGGAAGATAGGGAAAATTGTCCCTATTCTGAAACCTGGGAAGGACCCAACCTCCCCAGCGAGCTATAGGCCAATCTCGCTACTATCAGCGGTCAGCAAAATCTTCGAACGATTGATTCTCCAGCGGCTGATGGAACACGTCGAAGAAAACCACATCATCGTGCCGGAACAATTCGGCTTCCGAAGAGGCCACTCAGCCGTACACCAACTGGTCCGGGTGGAGAACACCATCCAGCGAAATAAGGCACTCTCCAACAACACGGCAATGGTGCTACTTGATGTCGAAAAGGCTTTCGACAACGTGTGGCACGACGGGCTCGTGCACAAGCTCGTGCAGGCGGATGTCCCAGCCTACATTGTCAAAATGGTAAGAAATTATCTATCCAACCGAACGTTCCGAGTTCATCTTCCTGGTGCCACGTCAGAAGTAAAAGCGATCGCAGCAGGTGTTCCCCAAGGCAGCCTACTGGGACCGATGTTGTATAACCTCTACACGTCCGATGTCCCGCAGCTACCAGGCGGGTGCATCCTTGCGCTCTACGCGGACGACAGCGCAATAATGGCCAACGGCAGGACACCGACAATCTACCGCTCACGGCTTCAGCAAGGGGTAACGGCCTATGTGGCGTACCTCACCTCCTGGAAAATTAAGGTGAACGAAGCGAAGAGCCAAGCCATACTCTTCCGGCATCGCCCCTCGCCGAAGCTCCTTCCCCCACCCGAATGCTTCATCCGGATAAACGGCTGTCCTGTCGACTGGACTAGCGAAATTGGCTACCTTGGCGTCACCATAGACGACAAGCTCACCTACCGCGCCCACACGGACAACCTGAAGTGGAGATGCCTCGGGCTTCTGAAGAAACTATACCCTCTAATCAAACGACGGTCCCGGTTATCACGCCGGAACAAACTGGCGGTATTCAACGCGATCATCGCTCCGATGGTCAACTATGCGATGCCGTCGTGGGGCACTTGCGCCGCCACCCATAAACGAAAGCTGCAGGTAGTTCAGAACCGACTGCTTCGAACCATCCTCGACGTCCCCAACAACACCAGGGTCAGCGAGCTGCATCGCGCTGCGGGATGCAAAACGATCGAAGAACGCGTCGAAGATGCGATCGACTCCCTTTTCGTGACTGCAACAGCATCAGAATACCCGCTCATCCGAGCACTCGTTATGTAGGTTATCAAATTGTTAGTGTAAGTTAGGCTAAGTAGGTTATCACATTAAAATTATCAGTTGCACACAATCTGTAACAAATCACACACACACAAAAGTCAAATCGAAACCCAAACAAAACAACTGTCACAGATAGAAAATAAGCGAATACTAAAGGCTGAAAATAATTATTATAAATCACTTAAAAAGAAAACATGTAAGAAGGTACAAAGAAATGAAATAAATATGAACTTTAAAAAAAAAAAAATCTCATTCACGGCAGTAAGCGGTGACCGTTTTCAATGGCTTCCAGCATTCAGTGTGGATAATTTTCAATTATCTTGCCGAAATCTTCTGTTATTTAAAAGTTTCTTTCAGGATCAGTGAAAATTATTCAAATTATTGCCAAATCTAGAATATTTCACGAAATTCCAATCAAAATTATCTAAAATTTCGTTAACAGCAATTGAGTTGTGTCAAATAGACATGGCTACGGTGGCGCTATCTGTTCATTTCATAGCGGCAATTTTAGTTATTTTAATGATTGTTGCGATCGCAATATGATGTTTGGGAAGCTATGGCTTAACGCCTTTCAATATTATAATTATTCTATCCTTTCGACGAAAATTCTTTCAAACAACGGTTGAACATTTATCTTCAAAATGAAATAATGCTCAACCCTCAAGTGATGGCCGCGCGAGTCACGGAAGGTTAAACTAATTAACATCTTATGAATGCGTTCAGTGAAATGGATCACATAACAACTTTAATCAACACATCACTCCGCCGATTTGAATTTTGCCAGCATACATTGTATAGGCCTTTTATGTGATAGGTCCGTTATGCATTTATTTACGAAGGTCGGACAACAATGAACCGAAAAATCAGCTGATTTAAGACTTCAAATCGTCCCTAGAACTAGGTAACTGGTTTTGCGTAATCGCAAGAAATTTGTTTATATCTGAACGTATACCACAATAAACACAAGTTTGTCAATTGAAAATCCGAAAACACATATTAATTCAATATTTTAGACCAACAAAGAGTTTGTTTTATACCAGGATGAGTTTTACCAGCCATTTTTATCCGCACTTTCCAAAACGAGTTACCTAGCTCTAGCATTAAGGGCGCGAAATGAAAGGGCACATTTAAATATATAAAAGTCGGAACCTCATTCCCGCCTTTGTCCTACGTCAACATTGCGGTTACACTGAAAGGCGGCTTGCAGTTGAAATTACTATTCTGAGGGTCAACTTAAATGCACAACGCCACTTGATTTGTGCAGACTGATTTTCGTTTCATCTCAACAGGTTTATGTTTTCAATTCTACCATGGACCCGATTTACAATTAAAAAAAGTGTCTGTTGGCAGCCGGATTCGAACCAAGAACCTTGAGATCACCAGGCTCGCACGCTACCACTCGGCTATCGAACCGGTTGATAAGTAAGGAAACAAAACGCACACAAGAAGCGTTTGTTGGTCGATGATCACGTTTTGCCATGGTAAATTTGAAAACATTTGTGTGCTCGTCATTACCGCAAGCTGTCTATCAGTGTATGTCTCAGACATTACCCACCCCTAGTTTTTTTTTCTGTTTTGATTTCATTGCTCGGATGCTGGCAACTGTCGCAAAGCAGATTAATCCACCCATCGAAGGTAGTGCCTATCGCGCATACCGCATTTGAAAACTTTTTATACTGTTGTTGTATTAACTAGGAATTATCAAACTGATGTTCCAAAATTGAACAATTTTCATTAATTCAAGAAATCAATGTTGTTTGCACTGTTATCCATAATATTTGGAAACTTTGGTGAAAATTTGTTTGAAATGAGTGCAATACTTATCTTCACTTTTGCGGCAATCGTCAAGGTTTGTTGATTTTGTGACGGTTCGATAAGGTATTTTTGGCTTCACACTATTCGCTTCTCTACCTATTTTCTCTGCCTCTTTCCAACCGCACAGCCCTATTTTCGAAGCATTTTTTGACGAGCCATCGCCCCAAACTTCGACCCTGTTCATAAAACGTCACTCCCTGGCACCCGCGGGTGTCACAGTCTATCAGCTGCTTTTGGCAGATTATGCTGGCTGGGCTGATAAGAGCTCCCCCGCCAGGCATCCCTAGAGTAAAAATTCTCATTAATTCGCGAAAAGTGTCGTCACCGCAGCTTCTAATTTTATGTGTTCTACATTCCTCTCACCATAGGACGCGAACGGGACGAGCCCCCAACACCGACCGTGGCAATGCTAGTTTTATTCGAAATATTCTAGTGTTATTAAAATTCGTGCAAGAAAAATAATAACAAAGAATTTCGTATTTACGAGTAGGTAGTGGGTGAGCAGATAGAGCACGGCACAACAGAAGAATCGTGGAAGCGCGCACAATCCATTCAACCGACGTAGATACCTATCTAGCGGTACTACTATTGAAACAGTCAAACAATGAAGCAGTAAGCACACAGCTTGGCGCGCCCCGTCACAGATTCCGCCGTAGACATCTGCCACAATCGAGTAGTGGATTAGTGACAAAAGAGAATCGTGAATCTACTGGTGTTGAATCGTGCGTATTAGTGAAAAAGTGAATTACCGCATCGTATGTTATATAATTGTGTAATAAGAAGTAGAATATTCTCTATTGGATCCGAGTGGTGCGCATGAATAGGCCAATTAATTGTTGAACGTGATTCCAAGCTGTGTAGCGAATCGGCTATGAGATTAGCTTGGCATCAGCCACAGGTGCAAAATCCGAACAAAACGATGAAAACATTGAATTACCAGCGGAAACAAACGAACTGCCGAGTGGTATGCTGATTCGACGGGGACAAATGCCTCGAACCGTGTAGATATTTGGCAACAAACACGACGACGACGCCATCCGGTGGTGGCCGTGGTTCTGGTTCTAAATTTATTCAGTCGCACAAATCGAACGCGCGAAACAAATTATTCTGCAGTTTAAAAAATCGTCGCAAAATTCCTTCCTCGAGCGAAACGACCACCCAAGCGATGGCCGTGGTGCGAGCCGGAACGGTCGATCTGGACGATGCCCGGGGGAGCTCCGGGGTGATGTGTTGGCGGGAATTCGCCTGCGGATGGGGAGCCGCTTTCGTTAACATCACGGTCACCTATCCCATCTACAAGACGATCTTCCGGCAGATGCTGCACGGGGTTCATCTAAATCAAGCCTTTGGACAGATCCGAAGCGAAGGTATTACCTACCTGTACCGGGGAATTTTCCCGCCGTTGGCGCAGAAAACGATTTCCCTGTCGCTGATGTTCGGAGTGTACGACGGGACCAAACGGCCGCTGGTGGATTACTTCGGGATGAATGAGTACGCGGCCAAATCTGTTGCAGCTATTGCGGCCGGGTCGGTGGAAGCTGTGCTGATGCCGTTCGAACGGGTCCAAACCTTGCTGGCTGATGCGACGTACCATCAGAAGTACGAGAACACTCACCATGCTTTTAGGTAAGTGTGGTTTTTATTTTATTATTGTTGTGTTGATTCAGTCGTAGCACAGCTGTAAAAAGCAGAACACAATACGCATTAATGATGGGGATCTGCTTAAACTATAAATAGGTTTATTATAATTAAAATTTGACTATCTCACTATGTTGGTTTAAATCTTCTAACTTCACTCAATTTTACATACAAATTATTCTAAACAAAAGTTCTGACCACCATTTCAATTGTAGCCTATTCAATTTTCCTAATGTTTCTGAATATGTCATTTGTATAGAGCAACCACCAGTGGCTCTCGCGCCAACATATCCACCTCCGTAATTCTTCGTAATCCACGACGTTTTACTGCTAATTTACGTGACGCGCTAATCTGACTGATTTATGATTAAGACACATTCTAACGTGACGTTACATCGTTTTGACGCTTTGATGGTCAGATTTATGGTTATAAGTGAAAAATCTGACCATCAAAGCGTCACAGTAGAATGTGTCTTAATCATAAATTTAAGCATGATTAATGATTAAGATTAATCAAAAGTCGTTATTCATAATCACAAACGTTTCTCGTTTAATCATTAATCATTAATCTTAACCCTCTACAGGAAACCCTAAATGATGATGCACTTGGACCCCAAATTTGTTCTTCTGTATCGCATGATTCTGATTTATTAGAATAAATATCGGTGTCTTCTGTAAAATTGTTGGGTTGGTCAAAGACTTACAGATGTGGGACCGTTTAATTCGGAATTTCATATATAGGTGGCGCTAGTGAGCATGTAAGTATTCAGTATTTGAGCACATATAGGGGTAGGCGGGGCATAATGAGCAGGTGGGGCATAATGAGCACCTTGTATTTTCACTGTAAATCTTCAAATTAACAAAACAAATTGCCTGATTGTAGCAGAGAAGAGAAGGGCATCTCAGAACAAACCGAACACACGAAAAGTGATAAATTTTAGGCGTGAAAAATCGACTCGATTTATTTTGTTTCTACCCATTTCGTTTCCATCGTGTATAAACGTCAAAACAACTGCATGGCTCAAAGTGTATTAATTATTTCAGGTATAATCAAAATTAATGAACAGATGACGTCATATCGATGATTAATTATCTTATTCTTCGAAATTTTGTTTCATTGAGAGCATATCAATTGTTGTTTCGACCACTATTGCAATAATATGGTGCACGTACCAAAGATGTTTTTTTCAATTGCAGGCTGTTATTAAAGCATAATAATGGTGTTTTAACATTTTTTCTTGATTATCATAAGGGGCCGTTAAAAACCACGTAGACCAAAATTTGGTCATCTCCGACCCCCCCTCTCCCCTCGTAGACTTTTGTCCATACAAAAATTTTGAAATTTGTATGGCCAGACCAACCCTCCCCCCCTTCCCCCAAAAAGTCCACGTGGTTTATGAACGGCCCCTAACGGTTTCATACATATTCCCATCACTATTGTATCGCGTACCCTATTTACGGTATTAAGAGATAAGCAACTTTGACTGTGTCCCCGAAACACATTCTAGTTAAACACATTTTTTTGCGAATCAGTTTTTGAGTTGGTGTACCTGCCTCCGAAATACTTTGCTTTTTCGTGTCAACACGGTTGAAATTTTCCGTGTAAAAAGTGTGGCTTCAACCGCTAGGTGTCGCGACCAACAGCATGAAATATTTATCAATTTCTGACTCGGGAGATGGCCTTCTCTTCTCTGAGAGAAGGGCATCTTAAAACAAATCGACCACACGAAAAGTGATAAATTATTGACGTCGAAAATCGACCCGATTTATTTTGTTTCTGCTCATTTCGTTTCCATCGTGTCCAAACGTCAAAACAACTGCATGGCTCAAAGTATGTTGGTTACTTTCAGGTATAACCAAAATTAATGAATAAATGACGTCATATCTATGATTCATTCTTTTATTTTTTGATAATTTGTTTCATTGAGAGCATATCAATTGTTGTTTCGACCACTATGGCAATAATATGGTAGACGTACCAACGATGTTTTTGCAATTGCAAGCTGTTATAAAGCATAATAATGGTGTTTACCCATTTTTCTTAATTACCATACGCATATTCCCCGCATTTTTGTATCGCGTACCCTTTTTACGATTTTAATGAATAAGCAACGTTGACTGTGTCCCCGAAATACATTCTAGTTGAACACAATCTTTTTGCGAATCAATTTTTGAGTTGGTATACCTGCCTCCAAAATACTTTGCTCTATCGTGTCAACACGGTTGAAATTTTCCGTGTAAAAAGTGTGGTTTCAACCGCTAGGTGTCGCGACCAACAGCATGAAATTTTAATCAATTTCTGACTCGGGAGAGGACCTTCTCTTCTCTGCCCACCCCCAAAACGCAACTCGCGATTTTATACGTTTTTAAAAACATAAAATTCTACAACATTTATAACTTTATTCGGAATTTCAACGATTAGCTTTTGTCAGTTAAGGTTCAAATGTGGATTGAACGTTAAAATTACACATTGGTTGCACTTAATTTACTGGATTTGGTGGCAAAATGCTTAAGCTGCTCATTATGCCCCGCCTACCCCTATATAAAGATCCTGACCACATAGAATTTTGGTGTCTTCAGCAAAGTTGTTTATTAGGTAAAGTGTTTACTAATGATGGATCGTTTGTTTGAAAATTTCACACATAGATGGCGCAACTAGTTGTGCAAATTTTATATTTCATATATCAGGATCTTGAGCACCTAGAAAGATGATATCTCCGGCATAGTTGTTGGGTACGTCAAGGACTTACAGGTGATGTAGCGTTTGATTTGGAACTCCACGTATAAGTGGCGTTAATGAGCACGCATATTCCATATATCTCATATATCGCGGGATTCTGATCACTTAGAAAGATGGAGTCTTCGGAAAAGTTGTTGCGTAGGCCAAGTACTTACTGACCATGGGCCGTTAAATTTGGACATTCACCATACGTAGTGCCATTGGTCAGCATGCAAATAGCATATGTCATATATTTCAGGATTCTGAGCTCAAATAAACATGGAATCTTCGGCAAAGTTGTTGGGTAGATCAATGACTTACAGTTAATCGACCGTATAATTTGGAACTCCACATGTAGGTGGCGGTACCGAGCATGCAAATTAAATATCTCATTCATCTTAGGGTTCATTGCCATAACATTCAGGTTTACCCATTTTGTTGAACAAGTTACTTTTTGCGTCGTTGCTCACGCTGTACAACATAGTGACAATGAGTACAATTTATGTGTGGGTATATGTTTGTTCTACTTACATGGCAAACTTGTGGCCGTGCGGATAGCATCGTGAAACATACTCGATGGTGTGACATACTGTTTGAGCAAGAGAGAGAGCCGCGCTGGAGTCGTAGTGGTAAGCGGGATTATCTCGTACCACAGATGGTTTAGGTTCTCTCGTAATTTGTGAGACAAAAATATCTGTTCACGTCTTCCTTTGGATGTACATCCGTTCGTCCCGGCCCATGTTTTGATGGGTTTGAAATGTAGGGTGGCATGTGTGTGTGTATGTGAACTTTGGGGTGAGTCAATCAATCAAGCCCGAAAAATGTACCAATTATAGCTAACCAGTTGGGAAACCAGCAGTCAAAATTTGAGAGTTTTTGGTGCATTCAAAAAAAAGTTACAGCTTGTTGAAAATTTTCTAGCCAATAATAAAAATTTGCTCATGCAAATTTACAATCAGCGCCGCCTAGTGCCAGAAACTTGAATCAAACAATAATTCAAATGAATGCCCTTGATCAACCACACAATTTTGCCGAACACACCATATTTCCAAATCATCAGGATCCTGAGATATGTACAGTTTGAAATTTGTTTGCACTCTAGTGCCTTCTAGCGGTGGAATTCCGAATCATGCTTACCATCATCTGTAAGTCCTTTACCAATCAAACAACTTTGCCGAAGACGCCAAAGCTCCATGTAGTCAGGGTCCTGAGATATAAGAGATTTAAATTTCGTTACTATTACGTCTGTTTGTCTGTGATTTCTGTGATGTCAAAGACACGTAGACGTAACACTGACAAAATTTCTATCCCATATATTTAGAGAGTTGTTTTTTCAGCAAAGTTATTCAGCTGGTCAAGAACTTTTCGATGATGAGCCGTATGATTGGAAATTCTACCACTAGGCGTAGCTAGAGTGAAAACAAATTTTAAATTTTACAAATCTCAGGATCCTGATTATTTAGAAATATGGTAACTTCGGCGAAGCTGTTAAGAAGATCAAGGTGAATTATTATTTGGTTCAAGTTTCTGTCAATGTTTCTAATAAAATTCTTCTAATTTCACTGCAGTCCAATAAACTACTATATCCTAGGGTTAAGTTAACCAAATTTAATAAAATTTTGAAAATGTATGATTAATAAATTGGTCTTTGTTTACCATTTGACTTGACTCAAATTTGTCTGAAGAGAAAAAAGTTACAGCTTGTTGAATACATTTTTAGAAATTCTAATCATTTGCAACCTATTTGTAACTAAATTTGTAACTAGCACCGCCTAGAGATGAAATTTTGCATCATCAAACTGTAAGCTGTTAACTTACCAAACAGTTTTGCCGTGGAAACCATCTTTCTAAGTAACCAGTGTCCTGAGATTGAAAAAATATAGGCTCTTTTGCGCCACCTATTAGTGAAATTTCGAATCAAACGGCCC
The DNA here is from genome assembly GCF_035046485.1 of Aedes albopictus. Taxonomy (NCBI): domain Eukaryota; kingdom Metazoa; phylum Arthropoda; class Insecta; order Diptera; family Culicidae; genus Aedes; species Aedes albopictus. The sequence continues at coordinate 50,421,466 of NC_085138.1, read as the reverse complement.
ATCAACTGTTAGTCCTCGACCAGCTTAACAGTATTGCCGAGCACACCAGCACGCCCGAGCAAACGCGGATAACAAAGTGATATCACTTTGATAACAAACTGTGTTATCGGTGTTATCATTTTGTTATTTTTGGTATCATGTTTCCCAATTGATGATAACAAATTTAGTTATCGATAATTTTGATCTATCGCGATAACATAAAAATACTAAATGATAACAAAATATGTTATCAGTAACCAAACGCATATTTCAAAGCTTTCCCAAAACTGAGAGTCTGATGAACCTCGAATCTAAAAATAGATTACGCTTTCCACCTTTCCTTTTTTGGGATCCACAGCCCCCTGTGAACATTCTGCGTGTGCACTGAGTGGTGTTTTTTTTCTGAGTGCGCGCAGAAATTGTGCACTGAGATTATGGCTTGCAGGCTCTTGTGCTATATGAGATTTACAACTTACATGTCCACTGACGCCACCTATGAGCAAAATTCAGAGTAAAACGACTCATCATTTATGAGTTCTTGCAACTTATTTGCAGAATCTTCAATTTTATTAAATAATCTGAATCCTGATGTAAAAATGATTCAAAATTTGTATGCTCACCAGCGTCATCTAGTGACAGAGGCTCGAATCAAACGGTCTATTATCTGTAAATTCTTGACTTACCAAACATCTTTGCTGAAGATAGTAGAGACCGCAGAAGAGTTATTAGGACCCTCGGATATTTGAAGTATAAAATTTGCAAGTTCGCCAAGTTCGCAGGGGTTGACGGTATTAAAGTGAAGGAGTTTCATTTTGATTATTGTAATGTAGTGTTCTTTAGTGAAACATATCACCTTTTTAACACTTTAATGCGCCTCCAACGGTTCATAACGAACCGGCTGCTGCAGATGGAGTATGGCTGATCATATGCATCAGACATGCTCGATAAACACGGAGGAACCGCCGGGGCTCATTAGAGTCTATTCCCAAACAATAGTTCCAAGTCGGTTGGATTTGAGAAGGTTTTGATGATCGTTACAAATCCTCATAATAGTAGGGTGGGGCGGGGCAAGATGGGTCGCGGGGCAAGATGGGTCAGTGCCATTTTCGGGCGCATTACTCTTGTTTTGATTATGTTAATAATTTTGTTAGATAACCAGCATGAATATTCAAAAGTTTGGGGCATTGATTGAAAAATTATTCACTCTCATTGGAAATGAAAAATAAAATGGTTTTTAGCCATTTTTCTTATGCGATACATCCCATATAATCTCCATATAAACGGCCGCGGGGCAAGATGGGTCATCTTCAATTTTGAACGTATTTTTGGAGCATTCAAAAGTTATTTATTTTTTATTACAAGACTATCTTATAACTGACTTCAATCAAGCGGAATGAACGCTCAACATTATAACATAAAATTATGATATTTTTTTAGTGAAAACATCGATTTTCAAGTCGCCTGAGGACCACTCGAATCGTAAAGTTTTTTATATTCCAAATAAATTTATAAAATGTTTACTAGTAGCTCTTGTTTACTCAGTATGGATATGGAGCATATATTAATGCGGAACAAATCTTATATTTTGACGTTTTTCGTTGAGAAAATGTGAATTACCTAAAAGGTGACCCATCTTGCCCCGCCCTTTTTTCACGGCGCAAAATCGATCACTTTTTAAAACTACTTGTTTAACATCATATTTTGTGTTTAATGATCTTTTTATCGACTTTTAGCATAGCTAACTAGTGTATTGAAGAGTAGCGGACGAATACAAACCAATACGATTTGTATTTACAAAGTTAGGGTGATGCATCCTTAGGTGACCCATCTTGCCCCGCCCCACCCTATTATAGAATTTGTGACAGGTTTTTTTTTAACCTTTTACAGCCAGCTGACTTCGAAATGTTGTTTGGGCTTTCTTTCCCACGTTTCTCGGTTGATTTTGATTAGTAATATATTAATGTTATTGTCGCTTTTTCGAATTTTTACATTGTTAGGTACTTGATTATATTTTCTTTAAATAAAGTAATTGAAATCAACCGTTGAATTAATAGTAGGAAGGAGATTTGCAGCACTTAATTGTGCTGATAGATTCGAAGCTAACGTGCGAACACTTAAACGCATTGTTGACGTCAATGCGTTTGACGTGACATTTTGGACAAAAAACTGACTGCTTTTTATTAACCGACCAACGTTACTTTTGTATGAATAGGTTGACATTTCTAGGCCACGCATGAGAAAATGACATGGTTTATCGAGGTAGGACCGATTGGACAATTGAACGAATTTGAATATTTTTCATAGTATTTGTAGGGGGATGAATACATAATAGTTGACAAGCAATTTTTGTTTTATTACAATCAACTGACCAACTTGGTGTATTTTTGTTTATCTCTTAGATGGTGTTATGACATCAAAAGAAAAATATCAGAAGTTCAGTTACATGTTTCTGTGGGTTTTGGACCGATGACAATTTAAGGACACAAGATAAACACAGAGAAATAGAAAACGATTAGCGAAATCAAGAAAACAATTTGACACAGATTCGACTATATTTTAACATACGGGTTCGACTAATTCGATGAATCTAGAAGTATCTAGAAGACAATTGACGCTAAGATGGGAAAAAAGCTTGCAGTTGGGACTAGACTAAAATAGTGGCCGAGGAAACAATGCGCTAGACAGTATTATTATTCATTTTTCAATATTTACCCGTAGGCTTTTCGCCGGTTGACAGTACAGTACATATTTAGTTGTGTACGAAGATGCTGTGTACAAGAAAGGGCACAGACTGGAGTGTGCCAATTACAGAGGGATTACCCTTTTAAATTCGGCGTATAAGATACTGTCGCGTGTCCTGTTCAACAGACTGCGACCTCTTGAGGAGTCCTTCGTCGGCGAATACCAGGCTGGTTTTCGTGAGGGCCGATCAACGACGGATCAAATGTTTACCCTGCGGATGATCCTAGATAAATTTCGGGAATATAACTTGCAGACTCACCATCTGTTCATTGATTTTAAAGCAGCGTACGATTCAGTGAAAAGAAATGAGCTTTGGCAGATAATGTCAGAACATGGTTTTCCGGCGAAACTAATTAGGCTGATACGCGCAACGCTGGATGGATCAAAATCAAGTATTCGGATCGCGGACGAAGTGTCTACGTCGTTTGTGACCTTGGATGGATTGAAGCAGGGGGATGCTCTTTCAAATTTATTGTTCAACATTGCACTCGAAGGAGCGATTAGGAGGTCAGGCGTGCAGACGAATGGCTCTATCATCACACGGTCGCACATGCTCCTCGGTTTTGCGGACGATATTGATCTCATCGGCATCGATCGTAGGGCAGTGGAGGAAGCTTATGCTCCTCTGAAGAGAGAGACAGCGAGGATAGGCTTGACGATTAACTCTACCAAGACGAAGTACATGATAGCGGGTAGAGACAGAAGCAGGCCTAGTGGTGTTAGTGCTGAGGTAGTGATTGATGGGGAAGTGTTTGAAGTTGTTGAAGAATTTGTTTATCTTGGAACACTTGTGACATGTGACAATGACGTTTCCCGTGAAGTGAAAAGGCGTATTGCAGCTGCGAATAGGGCCTTTTACGGATTGCGTAGCCAGCTTAGGTCCCGTAACTTGCAAACGCAAACAAAATTCGCTCTGTATAAGACGCTGATTCTTCCGGTTGCCCTCTACGGTCACGAAGCGTGGACGTTAAAGGAGGTAGACCGAAAAGCTTTTGGAGTTTTTGAGCGCAAAGTGCTGCGGACAATTCTCGGTGGGAAACAAGAAAATGGAGTGTGGCGCAGACGCATGAATCACGAGTTATACCAAGTGTACGAAGATGCGAATATTGTGAAACGTATAAAATACGGCAGACTTCAGTGGGCTGGACACGTAGTGCGAATGTCGGAAGAAAGAATAGCGAAAACAATATTCAGCAGAGAACCCGGTAGAGGTAGGCGACTTCGTGGGCGGCCGCGAACTCGCTGGCTGCACGCGGTTGAAGAAGATCTACGATCCCTACACGTTCGGGGAAACTGGAGGAACATCGCCCAAGACCGACGAAGATGGTGCTCTACTATACGCTCGGCATTGGAGTAAAGTTACTTTGTAGCCAACAAGGTATCAAGGTAGGTACGAAGATGCGGATTAGTTGGTGTACAGTATGCGGCAGGAAAAAATGCGAAAGTGTTTTTCAACTTCAAACCTCATTTTCGTCCATTTGACATTAACCAATCTATGTTTCAACGTTCCATGATCTATAATAGGCTAGTTTTCTGAAAAGTTAATTAAAAAATTTCCCATTTTGGTCACTAACCTTTACAGGGCGGCGCCTGAAGATGAAGGCAACCAGAATTTTCAAACCGCAGAAAATCGCACAGGTCGCTAAATTTCGCATCTGATAAAACAAAATTTTTGATTTTCTCTACAATATCATCAAATATATGTACTTATTTCATCTGCTATGTGAAACTACATGGCTCTGGATCAGTGTGGTCTGGTTGTTCATCGAATTTGAGCTTATTTTGTTACTGTTATAGTCATTTTGTTTAATGACCATTGGGCGCGCAGTTTATTGATATCCGCTAATTAGGCCTACATTATCACATGTTAAACATCAAATGTGTTCATTTTTATTTTTCAGTGCTAGAATATAGACATTGACTGATACACTGTCATGAAAAAATAGTCATATATATCCCATATTTAGCGTGTAATAGTGCCTTGAACTTTTCGCATTTTTTCCTGCCGCACCCTGTACAGATGACAGGGTTCTCACGGGAAGTGCTTCAAGCGAGGCTTACATAACAACTGACAATAAAGAAACCTATTTTCCTTGACTTTCTACGCAATGAACATCTGACCGAACACACGTGTTTTTGTTAATCTCCTAGGCATTATTAAGACATGACGTATGTGCATGACGGAACAACTAGCAGGACACAGTTCCAGACGTCTCTTTTCAAACGACATTCAGCATATTTCCAATAAAACTACACTTCAATAAAGCAAAGCTGTTCTGATAGAACCGATCAGAATGACTTTGGAGATCTACTTCGAATAACTGACAAATTGACAAGAACCTAATACATGGACCATACTATAAAAAACCAGTTGACAAAAATAAAAAAAGGGGAAACTTTTATTAAAACTATTTTTGTTCAACGAAGGCCAAAACAGTGTCGACTTGGGCCACACACGCCTTCGTACTTCTGTGTGTTGAAACAAAAATAGAGGCTCCTAGAAGCAAATGTAGGGAAAGGGTGCGGTGTAGAACATAAGCACAGTGTTGCTACCGCCGTAACCACTTTAAAAAAAAAAATTGCGTACTCAGTGGCGCCACCTATGTGTGGATTTGCGAATCAAATTTTGCATCATCTGTAAGTTCTTGACCTATGAAACAACTTTGCCGAACACACCATCTTTCTATGTGATCAGGATCTTGAGATATATAAGATGTAAAATTTGCATGCTCACTAGCGCCACCTATGTGTGGAGTTTCAAATCAAACGGCCCATCATCTGGAAGTAATTGACAAACACAACAACTTTCTCGAAGACGTCATCTTTCTAAGTGATAAGGATCCAGTGATATATGAGATACAAAATATACATGCTCACTAGCACCACCTAGTGGTGGAATTTCGAATCAGTCGGTCCATTATCTGTAAGCGCTCGACTTACTGAACAACTTTCCCCAAGACGTGACGCTTCTACAAGCTCTAGATCAGGGTTGCAAAAAAAATGACAGCATGCAACGAACGTGAGTTTTTGTTTTGGTCTTTTCACCACACCGCTTCTGACGTTAAAGCCTCTTTCCTTCACGAAGGCGGGTGAGAAGAGAATAAAAAATCTCTCGTCGCTCACATCGTGGCGACGGCGAGATTCAATAACAACATTTTCCCTGTCATTGGCACTCAAAAGAGAAAATTCACCACGCTTGCTTATGGGCCAGTCGCATTCATGCGGCCGTTGTTGACATGAAGCATCCATCAGTGCAGAGCGTGTGTTGATGATGGTGGAGTCATTACGTCCATAAAGTAGTTGGGTTTTTCTGTGTTCACTTTCAAGTATCTCACAGCGGAGCTGAAAATGAATGCCTAAAGCATTCAGTTCAGCAAAATGTCATTCAATTGAATGTGATTTTTTCAACCCTGCTCTAGATCTTCCGATAATTTCGTTTGAAGACATTATGTTACTAAATTGTTTATGCCAAATAACGCCATCTAGTGAGGAAATTCCGAATCAACCAATTCACCGCCAGATGGCGCATGGCTTACCGAACAAATTTGCCGAAGACATGAATATTCTAAAACATCAGAATCAAAAGATATAGAGAATTCTATTTGGGGTCCAAATGGGCCCCAGGTATACAAAATCGCCCGGTTCAACTTTGACATGGAATAAAAATCAAAGTATGCCATGAAATCAACTTTATTTTTACTTAAATAATAGGACTAGGTCTAGTTTGAAGGTATTGAAAAAATAAAGTCAATATGTTATACCCAACTTGTTTGCCATTGCTGCAAAGTTGACTGGGGTCCAAATGGACCCCAGGTATCCATTAGTGGGTTAATCACACTGCTTTAGCACTTTAATTATTAACCAGTAATCATAATCGAAATAATACAAGTTTAATCAATCACTTTCAATTTATGCACCTCTTTTACTGCCTATGATCGCATATCAGTCCCATATTTGCTGGGTTTCCTATTCATATGGGACAATTATGCGATCATAGGCAGTTTATGCGCAACAATATAGACGAGTGCACCGATGAACATTGAGTTCACTGAGCCTGAAAATTTTTGACACCACAGCGGGGTCGACTTTCAACAACTTCTACTCAGAGATGCATAACCGAAATGCACATATTTTTTTTTTCTTCGATTTCTTACATAAATTTTCATTTAAAGTGACGCATATGCTTATAATTAATGCATTAGCTCATATTTTTGAAATTTCATCGCGAAAACTAGATGAAATAAATTTAAAAAAAATTCAGCTGGGTAGAAGTTGTTGAGAGTCGACCCCGCTGTGGTGTCAAAATTCGATGACCGAGTGAATATTCAGCAGGCGATGCACTCGTCTATTGTGCATAAGAAAATGTAATAACGACAGTAACTCTTCGCCTTGACGGTGGCTCTCTGAGAGAATTGAGCTGTGCTTTATCTTTGAAATGAGAGATAAGATGATCCAATTGAATATTAACATAAATAATGCTTTCCAATATTTTGATTTGTTTTTGTAAGCTTCCTGATTGGTTATTATTAATAGTGTTTATAATGAGTGATTGCTGGATTATTTATCTGTTTAATCAATCTATTAATTGAATTCTATCTTGCATATCAAAATTGATTTTTCTTTGTTCATTATTCTCTCTGATTAGTTGATTGCTTTTTGTTGTAAGATAATTTAAATCTCGTGAAATTTCAATATAGTCTTGATGGTCCATATTTCCAGTTAAAAATTTAATTCCTGTACCTACAAAATCCACCAATCCTCGTTTTTGTCTAGTTTTCATTTGAAGTCCAAAATAGAGGTTTTTGAGATTGAAGAGCTTTGTAGATAAAACATCTTTCAATTCTGTAAAATTTCCATAATTTCTTAATTCCTTGGTTATCATTTTCAACTTTGTGAAAGTGGATTCGTATAAATCAAAATCAATAGTATGATAAATTCTATGTTCACCGATTTTCATAAAGCTTTCTCCTGCTGTCAATGCCAATAATCCTGGGTTTTGATTAAGGTCCATGATTTGTATAGTGCAATGAATGGGTTGTATCATAAAACTAAAAGATATTAAAAACAACAGAAGTATCGTTGTTTCCATGATGAAATCTAAAACGAGAAAGAAAAAGTAATTTGAATTGTATTTTCTGATACGACGCATTTTAGTTTTATGGAGTTTTCTGTTTTTATCATCCTTGTAAGTTGGAATTCTATACGAGGTAACTTTGACTTTTTCAAACCATTCTTTGGTTTTAGCTTTAATTCCTTGTCGTCTATTACCTAAATGCTTGTTGATCTGGTTCTAAAGCTGGTGGTTCTTCTCTAGAAGTGTTCCGGTTTTTATGCTGTTCCTGTTGAGTAGAAGCGAAGACGGCTAATAACAAGGCAGACATCTACCCTCTTGCTCCATATACTCTGAGAACTTCAAGCACACTAGCGCCGCGAACGACTCCCGGGAACAACATAATTAATAAGTGTGTGTGAGATGCTACAGCTTCCGTGTACGTATTTGCATGTACACACACACACACAATCATGTTTAATGTTCCTGTGAATCGTTGAGGGCATTTCAACCTTGTCGCCTGCGATAGGGTGGGAGCTGTCTGTCTTGTTATTAGCCGTCTTCGGTAGAAGTTATTTTAGTAATGGTTTCATCTTAAATTTTATCACGGTATTCTATGAGTTGTGCATGATCTAGTGGTCTTTTATACCGTAAAATACTTCACGTGGTTTTAATTTTGTTGAGGTGTGAATTGCGTTATTGTATAAACTACATGCGATTAAAAACATTTCTTTACTTTACAAGATACCAACATATCACGTGCTTAAAAACAAAAAAAGGGTGCCGAACTCTTAGAAAGTTTATGTAATCAAAGCTCACGGCGTGCTACATTTTTATTTGTATTCGAGTAGCAGATAGATCATTCCTCTCAATAAAAAGTTGTCAAATTTTCAGAGAAGTTGCTTGAATATTGTACTTTTGAAATTTGTGAAACTCATTACACCGTTCAACAATAGTTCGCGTTATGGAATGAGAAAAAAAGAATAGGGGTTTGGGACCCTAGAAACTCTAATGCGTATATCAATTGAACACCCCAATTTCTCAATTCCAACTTCGGTCATCAACTCAACTGTGAAGTCCCGTTCCAATATTTTTCGAAAATTCTTTCACTATGACACTTCTAGGGTTCCAAAACCCTGTTTTTTTCTCATCTCATAATACGAACTTTTTTTAAATTTTGTCGAGCGGTATTATTATGTGTTTATGATATGATATGAGTACTGTATGTATAACAATATTCCCGTATATGAGCTAATTCTATGAAAATAGAGGAAAATCTTCAAACAGTAAAAACTTTGGTTTCCATCGATAAAACATTTTCAAATTTTCGCGGGTGATGCTACAATAGTATATCTTTCGAATACCGGGTGTCAGTTTGCTGTACATTTTTATTTGTTAATAACGGTTTCATGCACGCCGTGCGCGCATATTAAGAAAATCCTATTGAAATGGCTCAAAATCTTCGAATAACAAAGACTTTAGTTTCCCTCGATGAAACATTTTCAAATTTTCAGAGGAGATACTAGAATAGTATATCTTTCGAATGTCGGGTGCCATTTTGGAGGACATTTTTTTGTTAATAACGGTTTTTGGCACACCGTACGCTATGTCTGAACCAGCAGATTATAAAAATTGACTGTACATCGGGTTTCTTTCCACCAAACATCAGTGTTCAAGCTATATTTTCATTTGCAAAAGGTTTCAAAATATTTTATCGTTGAAAATTTTTCCATACATTTTGTATGGGAGAGATATAGGCCGAAAATGAGAATTTCATGCAAATTTGTATGAAAAACACCTAAAAAGATGAAAAAATCAAAATTTCCCCGATGAAATGTTTCAAAAATTTCTGCATATGATACTACCCAGACAACCAGGAATCGCATAAGGATGCACGCTGTACATCGTATAAAGTACTATTTTAAGTCACTATCGCATATATGTACGGCTGAGGGACAATTTTCATCGCATATGATGTTATTTTTTGAACTTACTGCGATGTATCTGGTAAAATCATATATGAGTGCAAATTAACTTTTATAATGCATGACTACATCGTAGTAGACGACATTCCGATGTTTTGTTGCGACGAACTTTGCTTATGGGTAGTACGCTGATCGCAAAAAAATTTCTTGGCCTATCTCGATGCGTGGAAAATTCAGGCAAGGATTCGCTCAAGAAATAATAAAGCGTTGCTTTATTCCGGATCCTAGTACGGAGGTGAAACGAAACGTCAAATCAAATGGGGCTTGCTGTGTTAAATTTCTTGACCATTCCGGTCACGGAAAAATAATGCACTGAACGAAAATTACTTGAGCGATTCCGTTGGAAGTGCATACCTCGCATTATTCGCAAAAGCGTGCGAGTGAACTCGCAAAGTGTCAATTAAATTCGCATAATTGCGTACTGCGATGATTATCCGACTTCGCTTGGTACTTTTCTAATTATGTCTGTTTAGCTCGCATTGGTGTACAAACTAAATCGCATTAAAGTGAAAATAAACTCGTTCAAATGTACATACAAACTCGCATAAGCTAGAATCGTTAACGTTGGCATATTGCGATGTGACATGTGATAACAATGAAAGAGGTGCTTTTGGAGGGCCAAAAAGTTAAAAGAAAGTGAAAAGTCATTATTATGGTTACAAAACAAGTTACAAAGTCATCATTTTTGTTTTGTAGTCCTTATAATTAACAATGGGTGGTGCTAGCAAGAGAGGAGTAGTGGTAACTGTGCGGGAAATCATGCTACATCATTTTGATTTCCAAAGAGCCTGCCGAACACGTACAGCGCACGGAAACCAAGTGCATTCCAACAAGCACAGAGGTGAGTTAGAATGTCATGACATTTAATCAGTGTGTTTCATAAGTAGTGTTTGGTGCTAAGTGTGAAGTGCGGCTCGATAATCCAAATGTTATTAGTTCGATACTTAGGTGACAAGATTTTTTTATTTCGAATATTTTAAGTCGCATAAGGTGCTATATTACGTCGCAATAGTGCATACCGTACATCGCATAAGATATCGCTTCAAGTCATATAGCGTCATTATTTTCCTGTCAATGCACGTATAGCGCCTCCACTTTTGTACGCATAAGGCACTTTTACTGCATCTTATGCGATGTAACTTTACCGTATAAAAGTACGTATAACATGAACATAAACTTCATTATACGTGCAAATTGGTTGTCTGGGTATAGGATGAATTCTGGCATTCTGTGGAAACAAACCCGATGTACATTCCATTTTTATGATCTGCTAGTTCAGACATAGCGTGCACCGCGTATATTAAAATATTTTTTTTTCGTCATGATATTAATATGACTTGTAGTCATGATATCATCAAGTGGAATATTTTATGACTAGGCTTTTGTTTTTGGGAACGGTTTTTTTCCCGTGTGTATAGGCTCCAATCGGCGGTTCGCTTGGCGTGGTTGAACTCCCTACGCGCAACCATAAAAAATCCTAATTTGCTGAAACAAATTCAAGTCAACAACCATTCCACATTGGTCGGGCTCCATAGAGTAATGCGGGGCAAAAGTTCGCACCTAACAGTCTTTATCCAATAACTATTAAACAAAAAGAAAATAATGTCGTTTTTTCTCGTTAAACGAGTCCCTATCATGTTACCTTAGAAATGTAGTACTAGAATTTTTCACGTTCTTTTTGTGGTTCCAGTAATAACAATTTTAATACATGTTCTCAAATGCGAACTTTTACCCCATACTGGGGGCAAAAGTTTCCATTGTGTGGGGCAAAAGTTCGCACATTGTGAAAGATAGTTTATTGGTGTGAAGTTCATTTTTTTCATGTTATTTCATGTTCACCCTTACACTCTAGTCACGAAATGTGTTTCTTGCTATTTATGGCATTACATACCAACTGGAACACGGCCTGGTTCTCAGCATTTGTATACAGTGGCGTTTCGGTTTTATCACTAGTCGTTTTTATCACTACTCGCCCAAATTCACGGTTTTCAATTCGATTTTATCACGATTTTCATTTCGTTTTTATCACATTTGTTCTAAAACATTCCGAAACCAATATAAAATCAATACAGCATTGTCCAGTCCACAAAAACAATTAAAAAAATATGAGCTACGACCCATATATTTTGCAGCTGAACGATTTTAAATAAAAAATTTGAATTTATTTTTCGTTTCGCCAAATTCACGGTTTCGTTTATATCACGGTAAAATTTTTTTTGACCGTGATAAAACCGAAAAACCACTGTTCAATGTATTTTATGAACACTTCCATAACTTTTAACTAAGTGCTCTATTTTCCAGCGTTACTGAAGTTGTCAAAATACATGGTGGGGTAATTATAGTTGCAAGAGTCACACAACATTTTAAATAAAATCAAATATGCTGCAAAACTATTGAACGGAACTGTAATTTTAATCGAATTTTTGCCTTTAATGAATAATAAGTGTGAATTCACAAACTGAGCTACGAAAGACCCCAAAAAGTAGAACAACATATTTAATACTCCCACAAACTTTCAAAGGATGCCACGAGTATGACAAAAAATTGTTCCAAAATGTTTTTTTTTATCCATTTTTCATTTTTTGTTTTATATAGGCGAACACAATGATTGCCATATAATCGATCTTCTTCCAAAAATAATTTCAAACCCTCTGTCAGAACGATTTGAGGATGCATACTATTATTTATTTATTTATTTATTTATTTACACCGTCTTCGATAATAAAAAACCGTACAGACTGCACTTATTGTATTGTATCTTAAATACTAAACTACTTGACTAATCCGGTTTTTAAAAACACCTTTCGTGATGTTGAAATCGTACACGTTTGAAACATCATTAAATGCTCGAATGCATGAGTCTAGTGGGTTGTTGTAGCCGAAGTTTGAGCGATGATACGGAACAGATAGTAAGCTGGAAAACCGCAAACTTCGAGAGGGGGGGGGGGGGACGTTGAACGATATCTGTTGCAGGAGTGCAGGGCAGTCGATTGTTCCTTGAATAACGTCGAAAATAAACAAGCGCTGCAGCTTAGTACGTCTAGTATTTAGACAGCGGTTCTAGGCCTATTAGTTTACACCGTTCAGAATAAGCGGGAAGATTGATTGGGTAGTTCCAGGGCAGCCGCCTTAATGCAAATCGCACAAACTTTTTTGTACACGTTCGATCGAAAGTATGTGCGTTGTATAGTACGGGAACCAAATAGGAGCAGCGTACTCCAGGATACTGTGCACTGATGAGCAATACAGCGACTTCAGGGTGAATATATCAGTAAAGTCTGAGGCGTGGCGATGTATGAACCCCAGAACTGAGAAAGCTTTGGCAGTAGTTATCCCCACATGCTCATTAAACGTGAGCTTGGCGTCGATGGTTACTCCCAGTTCACAAATTGACGTAACACGTTGTAGTGGTTGCGCCTCTAGGGTATACTGGTGATGCATTGGATTCTTTGAACGGGAAAAGGAGAGAACTTTGCATTTCTGGCCGTTGACGAACATTCCATTGTCGTTACACCACATTAACAAGGAGTTGATATGCTCTTGTAGAGCGGTACAATCATTTGGAGTCTCTATAATGCGAAAGAATTTCAGGTCATCGGCGAAAGACAGCTTGAACGATGAGAGGACCATGTTCAGGTCGTTTACAAAAATATTGAATATTAGAGGACCAAGAACGCTGCCTTGGGGCACTCCAGACGTGACGCAGAATGTTCTAGACTCTAGAGCATGCTGAATTGACCGTAACGTAACTTTGTTATCCAAACCGGAAAGCCAATATGTTTGAGCTTGTCGACTACTAGGCTGTGGGGTACGGTGTCGAACGCCTTGGCAAAATCAACGTATATTGCGGCGACTTGCCTTCTCCTTTCCACTTCCCGTGATAGCGTAGAAACATAGTTGTTGAGCGATGTCTCATGAAACCGTGCTGCGAGTCCGAAATAATAGGTGCTGCGATATTGTACAGGGGATGGCCAAAATGTTTGGGATAGGCAACTTTTTTTCTCTCACAAAAAAGTTCAACATGCTATAACTTTTTATAGAGCGCATCAAAAAATCTCAAATTTTGACTGTTTGTCAACCTACTATATGTGCATCATTGGTACAAATTTGGGCTCGATTGATCAATATTTCGCAAAGTAAGAATTGTTCGGGTAAAACACTATTTTTCAGACAACTCATTTTTGAGGTGTCATATCTCGGAAACCAGTGAACCGAATTGAATGAAATTTTGAACGTACACTAACAATATGTAAATGCTTCACAAACTATTAAAACATAGGTACTTTTTAAACATTGAAAAAATTTATCATGGATTGACAGTTTTTGGATTTTTTTTCGAAAAAATGTAATTTTTTCACATCAATGTCAATAAATTTTAGTGTTGATATCCAAAGATTTTCCACTTCTGTTCTCAAATTATCTCTAATCAGATATATTAGAGCCTATTTAGATTGAAGGAAGAACACATTTAATAATTTTGTGTGGTATTGTAAATTTGACTTATTTTCCTCTATATGAGTAAAAATTTCAACCCGGTATAACTTAATTCGTCGTGAGAAAATATAACATTTTATAACGTCGTATTAAGTATCAATATATTGTTGATAAACGTTAAAAAATTCATTCAATTCGGTTCACTGGTTTCCGAGATATGACAGTTCAAAAATGAGTTGTCTAAAAAATAGTGTTTTACCCGAACGGTTCTAACTTCGCGAAATATTAATCAATCGAGCCCAAATTTGTACCAATGATGCACATATAATAGGTTGACAAACAGTCAAAATTTGAGATTTTTTGATGCACTCTATGAAAAGTTACAGCATGTTGATTTTTTTTGTGGGAGAAAAAAAGTTGCCCAAACATTTTGGCCATCCCCTGTAGATGCTATTATGCAGCAGTTTCTCGAATACTTCACTCAAGCAACATAGTATGGAAACACCACGATAATTAATCACACGGTTGATGTTGCCGGTCTTATGAATTGGTACGATGGAGGCAGTTTTCCACGCTACTGGGAATGTACCTTCACATAGGTAGCTATTGAAGAGAATGGCTATAGGTGCTGCTAATTCCGCGGAACAGTTCTTCAGGAACAGAGAAGGAATACCGTCCGTGCCGGCTCCTTTCTTGGAGTCGAGATTGTCGATGGCCAGCATTACTTCGTTTGGTGAAAACTGAATGGTAGGTAGGTTGATGTCATACGAAGGAATGTGAACGAAGCAGTTCTCGCGGAGCACTGGTGACACCTTGCTGAACACACTTTCAAAAAACTGAGAGAAGACATCTGCCGCTTCTGAATTGGAACTGGCTTGGGTACCGTTGTAATTCACATTGCAAGGAATACGAGCAGATGATTTTTGTTTCCTTACGAAGTTCCAGAATCTTGATGGGTTCTGTTTTAAACTGGACCGGATCTCGGATATGTAGGATTCGTACGTGGACCACAGAACAGATTTGTACGTAGCCTTTGCCTCACGTAGAATGGCCTTTTCGTTTTCTGATTTCGTGAGAAAGAAACGACGTCGCGCTTTCCTAAGGGTGTTACGAAGGTTTCGCAACCCGGACGTCCACCACGGTTTGCTAAACGTTGAGGAGAACGATCGTTTCTTACGAGGCACGTAAGTGTTGAAAACAGCAGAGAGTTTGTCGTAGAATGCGGAGAGTGCATCGTCGACGGTACCGAATCGCAAGAGGCTGTCCCAATCAATATCGGCAAGCGCTGCTTTTAAGAGGGTGTAGTCACACGATTTGAAATCGAAGGTTGATTGGTCGGAGAAGTTCGCGTGGGAATCTAGCTTATCAACGCTTAGATCAATGAGTAGGACGAACGGTATATGATGACTGTCTGTAGGCAATACTGCTGCAGGTGGAACAACAATGTCTACTGGGGAGCGGACCTGGAGTGATGGTTAGAACACTTGACTATCACGCCGAGGACCTGGGATCGAATCCCACTCCCAACAAACTCGCAAAATGTGGGTTCTTCCTTCGGAAGGGAAGTAAAGCGTGGGTCCCGAGATGAACTAGTCTAGGGCTAAAAATCTCGTTAATACAGATAGAAAAAAAAAGAAACAATGTCTACCTGCTCCGGAAGACTAACAAACGCAAGATCCACCAGTGCTCCATTTGCGTTCACGAAACTGTTGATTTGTCGAAGGCCGGAAGCAAAAACGGATTCAACGAGACATCTTTCGCGGTCGGATGTCATGTTTGTAGGAATATAGCCATTTATCTCGTCGTCGATTTGCCAATGTAGTTTGCTAAGATTGAAGTCACCTAGAGACTGGATGCAGTTCATAGCCTATTGCTGTACACGACAGACGTATTGCTCTGCTGTTCTCGCTTTTTTTTTTTTTTTTTTTTTTTTAATGATCTTTATTAGTATCTCAATCAATTGTTACATTCTTCAACTTAATCTAGGTGTTCTGTGTATTATAACACACTATCATCCTAATTTGGTGAAATAAATTTAAGCTATTATCAATACTAATTAATAACATATTACATTTCATTTGCTGTAGCAGTTAAGATTTTTAGCAGGCTTTATTTTTCACCTGCGTGTCAGAAATACATTTTTTTCAACTTATCCTAACCCTAACCCACCTTAAACTAATTATACAAAGAGCTAATCGTAGCAATAGGAGACTGCAACGATTTTTGACGAAAGTTGGCAATGATTTTAGTTGACATCTGTTCCAATGTTTCAATATTAGAAATTTGATGCAACTCATTAGTGCTATACCAGGGAGGCAACTTCAGAATCATTTTCAAAATTTTATTTTGAATCCTCTGAAGTTGCTTCTTTCTGGTATTGCAACAGCTCGACCATATTGGGACAGCGTACAACATGGCCGGTCTGAAAATTTGTTTATAAATCAAAAATTTGTTTTTGCGACAAAGTTTTGATTTTCTATTAATAAGTGGGTATAAACACTTAATGTATTTATTGCACTTAGTTTGAATGCTTTCTATGTGGTTTTTAAAAGTTAAGTTTTTATCTAGTAAGAGCCCTAGATACTTAACTTCTTTCGACCAATTTATTGGAGTTCCCCTCATAGTGACAACATGTCTACTTGAGGGTTTCAAATAAAGAGCTCTTGGCTTATGTGGGAATATGATAAGTTGAGTTTTGGAAGCATTTGGAGAAATCTTCCATTTTTGCAAATAAGAAGAAAAAATATCTAAACTTTTTTGCAATCTACTACAAATGACACGCAAACTTCGCCCCTTGGCTGAGATTCCTGTGTCATCTGCAAATAACGATTTTTGACATCCCTGTGGCAAATCAGGTAAGTCGGAGGTAAAAATATTGTATAAGATTGGTCCCAGTATGCTGCCTTGTGG
This sequence comes from Aedes albopictus, assembly GCF_035046485.1. Taxonomy (NCBI): domain Eukaryota; kingdom Metazoa; phylum Arthropoda; class Insecta; order Diptera; family Culicidae; genus Aedes; species Aedes albopictus. Next base: position 50,404,366 of record NC_085138.1, on the reverse strand, counting down.
AACACCAGCTCTTACAGGTAATCTATCTGACTTGGAATTTTGATAATTTACCTGAAGTGTTCGATCCGATAAATAGTTTTGAATAATTTTAATAATGTATAGTGGAAAATTAAAATGTTTCAATTTTACGATCAAGCCTTCGTGCCAAACACTATCGAATGCTTTTTCTATGTCAAGAAGTGCTACACCAGTAGAGTAACCTTCAGATTTATTGGAACGAATGAAATTCGTTACCCGTAAAAGTTGATGAGTAGTCGAATGACCATGGCGGAATCCGAACTGCTCATTGGCAAAAATAGAATTTTCATCGATATGAATCATCATTCTATTTAAAATAAGTTTTTCAAAAAGTTTACTGATAGATGACAGTAAGCTAATTGGACGATAACTAGAAGCTTCGGCAGGATTTTTGTCAGGCTTCAAAATTGCAACAACTTTAGCATTTTTCCATTTTTCAGGAAAATATGCTAACTGAAAACATTTGTTAAATATATTAACCAAAAATGATAAGCAACTTTCTGGAAGTTTTTTGATGAGAATATAGAAAATTCCGTCATCACCCGGAGCTTTCATATTCTTAAACTTCTTTATAATAGATCTCACTTCGCCCAAATCAGTGCCCAATGAATTGTCGAAAATGTTCTCATGATTGAGAATGTTTTCGAATTCGCGGGCAACCTGATGTTCTATTGGACTAGTGAGACCTATACTAAAATTATGCGCACTTTCAAACTGTTTGGCAAGTTTTTGTGCTTTTTCAGAATTAGTTAATAATATTTTGTTATCCTCTTTCAGCGCAGGAATAGGCTTCTGAGGTTTTTTCAAAATTTTTGTCAATTTCCAAAACGGCTTAGAGCCGGGGTTTAATTGAGAAACTTTATTTGCAAAATTTTTGTTTCTCAATTCGGTGAAACGTTTTTTAATTTCCTTCTGATGATCCTGCCAGATTACTTTCAAAGCAGGATCTCGAGTTCGTTGGAATTGTCTTCTTCTCACGTTTTTAAGACGGATCAGAAGTTTCAGATCGTCGTCAATAATAACTGAGTCGAATTTGACTTCACACTTTGGTATTGATGCGCTTCTAGCTTCGACTATAGTACTAGTCAAAGTTTCGAGGGCATTGTCAATATCAAAATGTGTTTCCAATGAAACATTAACATCTAAATGGCTATCGATGTATGTTTTATATGTATCCCAGTCAGCTCTGTGATAATTGAAAGTAGAGCTGATGGGATTAAAAATCGCTTCATGGGAAATTTGAAATGTTACAGGAAGATGATCAGAATCAAAGTCAGCATGAGTAATCAATTGGCTACAATGCTGACTTGAGTCAGTTAAGACCAAATCAATTGTTGAGGGATTTCTAGCAGAAGAAAAACAAGTGGGGCTATCGGGATATAGAATAGAAAAATATCCTGAAGAGCACTGATCAAATAAAATCCTGCCGTTTGAATTGGACTGAAGATTATTCCAAGAACGGTGTTTCGCATTAAAATCACCAATTATGAAAAATTTGGACCTGTTGCGAGATAATTTTCGCAAATCAGATTTAAGAAAATCTATTTGCTGGCCAGTGCATTGAAAAGGCAAGTAGGCCGCAATGAAAGTATGTTTACCAAAGTTTGTTTCAACAGAAACACCCAAAGTTTCAAAAACTTTGGTTTCGAATGATGAAAAAATTTGGTGCTTGATGCGCCTGTCGACGATGATAGCAACTCCACCACATGCTCCATCTAGGCGATCATTTCTATAAATAAAATAGTTTGGGTTTCGTTTGATTGAAGACCCAGGTTTTAGATAAGTTTCAGTAATAACTGCAATATGCACATTATTAACTGTTAAAAAATGGAATAGCTCATCCTCTTTACCATTTAGAGAACGAGCATTCCAATTTAAAATGTTCAAAAATTTATTTGGATCCATTACCAAAACGTAATCCAATTACTATTTTATTTGTAAATTTAACTCCAACTTGGACTGCTTCAGCCATAGTTTGAGTTTTGAACATTGCATCAATCATTTGTTGCAATTGTTCAGATAAAAAGTCAAAATCGGAAGCAGACATGCCTGAATCACGTGCATTTTCCGAATTTGATGTTTGGTGATAGGAATTATTTGAATTTTGTTTACCCGCAACCACATGGGCATAGGTAGCTCGATTCGTTTGAACAAAATTAGAAATATTACTCACTCCACTGCTGGAGGGTAGATTATTCGCTCGAAGGTTTGTTTGGTGGTTAACTACCTCCGGCGAATAGGTACGAGCGGTATGAAAATTATTCAACCGATCGTTGATGGAAGAATTTGTGTTGTTAGAAATTCTACCTGCAGAGTTTCGGGTACGACTAGCGTTCCCATTCATCTGCCGGGCACGTGATTCGACAACTTTTTTGCGGATAGGGCAACCCCAAAAGTTTGACTTATGGTTGCCACCGCAATTCGTACATTTAAACTTCCTGGTATCTTCCCTTACCGGACAGTTGTCCTTGGCGTGAGAAGAACCTCCACAAATCATGCATTTAGCATCCATGTGGCAATGTTTCGTTCCGTGCCCCCAACCTTGGCACTGACGGCACTGAGTTGGGTTCTGGAAATTTCCCCCAGGCTTACGAAAATGTTCCCATGTCACTTGGACAAGAAACATTTTCTTCGCCTTTTCCAAATATTTCAAGTTCATCACTTTTGTTGAAGTGAACTAAATAAAATTCTTGAGAGATACCCTGCCGAGGATTCTCAGAGCGGGTTCTCTTTTTCATTTTTATTACTTGGACTGGAGTGAATCCAAGTAATAAGTTGAGTTCAGTTTTGATCTCATCAGGTGATTTGTCATCACTAGAGAGACCTTTTAATACGACTTTGAACAAGCGTGCAGACCTGTCGTCGTATGTGAAAAATTTATGCTTCTTCTCAGTAAGGTACTTGAGAAGAAGATCCCGATCTTTCAGGGTTTCCGGCAATACGCGGCAGTCTCCTTTCCTGGCAATTTGGAAGGAAACCTTGATTCCCCTTATGGAGTTCAAGATTTCCTGCCTAAAACCAGCAAATTCACAGACGCTGACCACGATTGGCGGCACCCGTTGTTTTTTAGCAGAAATTGAAGTACCTGGGCTAGAGGCATCCTCAATTTGCTGTTCCGAAAAATTGTTCAGCGTTTCATAAGGATTACTCATTTCAACGAAATTTTCATCCGAAACAATTGTTTTAGTAGAAGGAAGCGGAGAAGCTGAAAGTTCTCCTTTCCTTCTAACTTTGCCGCGTTTAGCGACAGTTTTGAAACCGACTTTTTTGGAAGGAAGCGGTGAATTCAAGGATTCACCCTTCCTTTTGTTCGATGATGCAACCATGATTTAATTTGAAGCGACCTTCCAGGAGGTTTTTTCCCTAATCGGTGTCCAAGTAGGATTACCACCGTTTCACGGAATTTGACTTCCGTAAACGGGTCCAACGAATAATCGAAGGCACGGGTCCAGGCAAGGATCGAAAAGGAATCAGTAGGTATAAATTTAGCGCTGAAAAGTGCTATTGTGGGTAGTACTGAGAAGTACTGTTGAATTGCTTTAGGTAGTAAAACTTCCTGCAGCAGAGAGAGCTTACGTCCGCACAGCACAAGGAAGCTGCTCTCGCTTTTATTCGTAACCCCGTTCGTAACCGGTGCAAGAATGTGCAGTACGCGTAAAAACACTCTGGTACCTAATTGATTTAAGTGTGCTACCAGCACGACCAGACATCGCAACGGTGCAACATTTTTTGGAGAATCAGTTGAAACTCCAATATTCGGATGTCTTAAGCATTCAGTTGCATCACCCCCGCAACTGTGTTCTCATAGAGATGAAATCATGTGAGATCGCCTTTACGCTACCAAACCCAACACAATTGGAAGCGAAAAATGCTTCGTATTCCTGTGTACGTGGACTGCGATGCTGTGACGGTTCGGGTATACGACCTCCCTCCGTCGATGAGCCACTCCACCGTCCGGGACTATATGTTGAAGTTTGGAGAGGTTATTTCCATCAGAAGTGAGACGTGGAAACATTACTTCCCCAGGATATCAAATAGCGTGCGGGTGCTACGGATGAATCTACTCCGTGATATCCCTTCGTTCAATACTATCGACCAGCAGGAAACGATGACAACTTACGACAAACAGCCTAAATCATGTCGTCATTGCGAACAACCAGCCCATCCAGGCACCAGGTGCCTGGAGTCAAGCATCCCAAACATCAATCATACTCATCAAAATCAATCAGCACCATCCCACGGCTTGTTCAACCTGAAAGACTTTCCTCCCATCGGCGGGCAACAAGCATCATCGCCAAAACTAACGCGTTGCAAGAAAAAATTGGAGTCCTGGAAAATTCAATATCCTCTGAAGGTATATTTTCCTGGACAACGATCATAGGTGCCTATGCCCAAAAAGTGTTGTTTTGTTTTTTGACACAATGAGATCTGGTTCTACAATGAATAACTTGTAATTATTTTCTACCTTATTTACATGTAGTCAAAATGAAGCCCAGGAAAAATGCGAATACATATAACCAAGCTGGCATATGTTAGGTGTCGTTGGACTAGAATTCAGGTTTCGGTTTTGTTCCAGAGATAGTCACACTGAACCTTCGTGTGAGTTAACCTCTCCCCAGATATTCAGAATGCCATTTTCTATCCAATGTTATGCAGGGAGAGGGGAGCGGAAGTAGCTGTAACATACTGACTGATACAAAAGCATTCGACTACACAAATGGTGTGCATTGAGAAGGAATGCTTCCTTTGTCTTAGGACAAATGCCTACGTAATAAAAATATGTGACATTGTAGAGAACTGAAAGGGTTTCCAAAAACTTCCTGGTGGGTTTAATAGGAACAAGACAAAAGCTTCGCTAGCAACATGACCAGCACACGATCTAAACGAAACACGATACTATCTTGCTGCGGAAACGGCTGCAAAGTTGTGGGAATATAAGTTTTGGTTTTGGATACTGATACCCCAAATCCAGATCGGTTCCGACATGTTGACAGCTGCACAGAGACAATCAATCTTCGCAAGTATGCACTCAAATCAACACATACTGTGCCCGTTTTCCTCTATGCGGGGATAGACCACTGCGCGTTATATCCGCACCGGGATCCAAATTTTTTACTTTCCGCATAATGGTCCACTGCACGAATTTGTGCTGGCCTGCTTACTCTCACATAAAATTTGACGTTTGAGCGGTGCCGACATCGCTCAAACGTCAAATTTCGTGCGGGAGTAAGCAGGTCAGCATAAATTCGTGCAGTGGACCATAGGCCTTTTCAGCTGACAGATTCGTGTATGCCACTGTTTACAACCGCCGAACAAAGGCGCAAACGCTAAACTGTCATTCTCATAGGAGAACTGTCAAAGGCTAGAACAATCAGCTGATTTTAGACGTCAAATGAAAAGGCCTATACCTATTGTAGAAGAAACACAACACAACGATGACGAGTGGACAGATGTCGATGACAATACATCGAGCTCATCGACCGATTGCAATAGGGCACTGCATGAAATTCTCTCCTTCTCTTTCACTCTTATAGGGATTTTGTAAACAACAAGGCCAAGAAACGTCAAAATCCCATACAAAATCAAAACAGTGCAGTGCCCTATGAGACAACACACAAGCGACGACGATCTAGGCGAAATAAGGAGGAGATTGAAACAAAAAAATGTGCGCTGACCAGTGTTCCTCAAACACCGGTAACACGGACCTCATTAATAAAAAAAAGTAATTAATTGCAACAAAAATTGAAAAAATGATTGTCGGCTCTGTAAAGCTGAACTCGGCGGGTGAGCCATTAAATAAACGAATTGGTAAAAAAAAATAGAGACAGGATGATGTTGTCCTCTGAAGCTTCACTGATGATGTCTTGCACTGCATGGGCGTGGGCAGCATAGAGATCGATATTAGAGCCAGGAGGAAGTAGATTGATATTATGTAAAGCGAACGGGATTCCGACTTCACACATACTGCGGTTTGCTCGAGACTTTCGCAATTCACCAATGCAACAGCCTCACAACGTAAGCAATTTTTCACAGCAATCAATACTCCACCACCCCGAATATGTTGGCTGGTTAATGCACTTCGATTCGATCACAAGGAAACACCGTGTACTCAGACGATATTTCAGCACTGTTTATATCCTCTCTTAGCCATGTCTCCGTGAAGACTACCACGTCATAGTCACTGCTGGCTAACGTCAAACGTAACTGAATGATTTTGGTACGCAAACCTCTTACGTTCTGATAGTACACCGAAAAGTTGCTTTTTTGATTGCCGAGTTGACGCTGAGCCAAGGTAGTCTCCGAGATAACGTAGGACAACAACGAACATGGCTCGACCGCTGCAGTCATGCTGGAAGCAACAGACGTTACCGGAAGAAGTGTATTCTGATTGGGTTGATTGATTGATTTGTCTTTATTAAAGAGACTTTCAGCCCTTGGCTGGTTCGTCTCTACTCTTCTGATTGGGTATGTACTTGCCTGTGTGGACGGCTTGGAAGACCCCGTCTCCGGACTTATACACAGGACCGGGATGACTGCTGGCCCCGCTGGCAGGAATGGCTCGACTGTGACGAGAGGATCAGGGGCTTTCACGAGGCTTGCAGGCGTGCATCCCGGGGACCTCGAAAGTGGTGATTGTCTGACAGTATTGACCAAACTCGTCGAAGATCGGGGAGAGGTTGAGCTGGATCCAGATGGAAATATGCTGTCGGATGCGATGGACATTATATGATATAGTAATTTCTATACGTAATCGTCATTGCTTAAAATATTCTGTAACTATACTGATGCTCTAGATTCAGAAACATAGTGCAAACTTCTGCCCCACAGCTACTGCGAACTTTTGCCCCACCGGTTAGGCTTTAACAATGTTCCTTCCTACAAGAAGCACTGGAATATTTTTGTTTATTCGAGTGCACCTCTCAAACTACTGCCCCGTATCGTGGGTAGATCACCTTGGAATGGTGCGTTACGGTGTAAGATCTGCCATATCAAGTTTTGATCTTGCTATTTTACAGCCTGGTTTATTTAAATGCAGGAACATTCCAGGATCAAGATTTGGTGTACTTTTTTTACACTATTTATCAATTTATTGTTTTACTCTATTCATTTTTCACTGCTAATATACCGTTTGTTTCAGAGGGATGGAGGTAAATTTAACTTATATAAATAACAATTTACAAAAATATAACAGTGGAGAACGTATCACAATTTAATACTATTTTCTATTTCAGATTTGCAAGCAGGCAACCAGCGATAAAAACGGCGAAGTATCTCGTTCTTTAGAATGGTCAAGATTACCGTACGATTCAGTGACAAGTAGACCACGTTTTCCGCGTCGATTTATTCGTGCCGAGTACCATAATTTCGGTTTTTTTACGATATTTTTTTTTGTTCATCACATCTTCAACTTATATTACGCGTTGCGAACATTCGCGGGTAATAAATATATACAACGGTCTTATTAACACGGGAACGCAAAAAAAAGTTAAACAAGAACATAGGTGAAACTCAAAAGCAACGATTTTAGTTATTTAGTTGTCCAGTTTTCTCGTAAAGCTACCGCGCTGGTTTCGGTTTTTCAGCATTTACAGTAACACTAAACGGAATTGCATACAGTTATTCTCTGACTGAGAAACGATAAGCTTGGAACGTGCGTTACTACGAGTTGATCCGACATAAGCGTGGTTTAAAAATTATTCATACCCGGTATATAATGAATACAATTAATACAAATACAATTAATATATTTAATACACAAACATACAATAAAATTATTGTATTCTTCCGACAGCCGGCCGGCGGAAGACTAAACCATATCAAGGGTTGCATAGCTCACATCACTTACCAATGTGAATCCAGATCTATGTAACTTTATATCCCTTCCCTTCCCTTGTAACAAACTTCCTTCCTGTGACAACCGTGGGGATGCGGAGGTACACACGGTCTCTAGTAGCAACGGATGTCACACTAACATTCCTTCCCTTCACCGATGACCGTAAGGACGTGGCCGGCGCCTGTACTGGCAATGTAAAGTTTTGAACCTTCAAAATTGCACAATGAGGATGGAAAGCTTCACCCAGGCCGCATCCTTTTGGTTCCCTGTGCAATGTTGACTGTTCTGGTCAGTAACGGAGTAGCAACTACGAATTGTACGGTGGTCTCATGCTCATGCTCATGCTCATGCTGGAGTGCACCTCTCAAACTACTATGGAATGACGATTCGCCGACATAAAGAGGATATGTAATTCTTCTTCTATCAGTCATTACAAATTCTTATTCGATAAATTACATCAAAACAGCTAGAAACAGATTTTTTTTGCATAACTCTGCTACTGCATAACGAAATCGTTTCAATTTTTATTGACGAGTATCTGGCCTGATAATGTGTCGAACCCATATAAGTTTGCTTGGGTTCTTAACTCGTGCGCAGAGAAAGACCCACTGCGAACTTTTGCCCCGCATTACTCTACAAAGGTTTTTGCACTTTATTTTATTTTATAACAAAGTAAATGTATTGTACTTTTATGATCCTTGATTAAAAATATACCAGCTTTTGAGTTTCAATGAAATTTTCACTGCCAAAGTGACCTATGTCATAAAATTTAAAAAATAAATCATTCGAAAAAAATAATATATTGATATTTTGAGAATGGAATATATGTTTTATGTTATCCAGCATATGAAAGCTTGTTGTTGGACAGTTTTCATGCACGTATGGTACAAAATTAATATTTAACACAACTTTACAAATTTTTATATAGGGTAAAAATTTACTTCGTCGTATGCGCTAATATTCGTCTCCTCAGAAGGAAAATATCTAATCATTACAGATTGCCGATGCCTCATTGGATGGAAGCAAAAAGATGTAGACTATCGATAGCCAGCCTCTTTAGCACTGGAAATGGAATAATTACGCAAAATTTCACGTTTCAATTTCACTCCACTTGCGACGGCAACCGCACCAAAGCAGCAGCTGTCGAGTAGATCTTCATCACCGTTCAATTTATACTTCACCAGATGCACTTGTAGAACCAACCTTCAATTCACACCCCACAACAGTGCTACATTCAAAGTTAGATTTCATTGCTGCAGAATGCAGCAAAAGCTGTTCAATTAATCAAATAAATCATTTTTTCCCCGTCGGTAAAATGTAAACAACAAGCTTTCATCGTCTTGGGAAGATGCAAGCAGAAGTGTGCGTGGATTTTCTGCCTACGAAACATCGTATTTCACAACCACAGAGAATGATTTCCGCGTTACACTGTGTTGGCGTATAATGATCTGATGGGCAACAATATTAAATGAAATATTTTGGTCGTTATTATAAAGCTACATCCTCCTTATTTTAAAAGCTTTCTGTTCAATCATACTTTGAAAACATGATTTGATTGAGTTGCGAAGAATTCGATCGACTTTTCGAATAAATACCTACGGTCAAATCATATTTTTTTGACCATCCTATGTACCATAGTGTCACGTAGAAAGTGTGCCCGTAATTCAATTCAGGTTTCGCCCGAAATAGACGTGGGCAAGACGGAAACAGGATTCGATGGACAATTATTCAATCTTATTATATTAGGAAATTATAATTATAGTGCTTTCACAATATATTTTTATGTGATATGGAAGCTAACTTATAAATTAGCAAATGATACCAAATTGGCAATGAGGCATTAGGCGAGGTGCAAGAATAAACTCGATCATTATTGGTCGGTGCTTAGGAAGACGAAAATTAGATAAAAACCCTATTGTACCTTAGAAATTTTGGTCATTTTTAAGTTAAAAAAAACGGTTCGTGTCGTCAGGTGTCGCCGCAATTTCGAATAGTACATCTTGAACATCATGCTTAGGGCTGCATAAAAACGTTTAAATATTTTGCTAAAATTAGCTGTTTTTTAAGTTAGAGCTATTCAAAAAAGCCATGATTTTTCATTAAAAAAAATGTTGGGTTTACTGACTTATACAAATTTTAAAATTATTGAAGTTACATAATTTTTGAATACCCCCTTTGAGACAATAAAAATACTATATATACCGCATTTAGTTCACCACTGGACTGCGCACTGAGTCTTCATAAGTGCGAAAACGTGAATAAAGCTGCGCGATTGCATCAAATCAAATTGATGTCTTCGGCGCACTATATCTTCGATGTATGCTGAATAAGTGCTCTGAAGACACCAAGTTGATTGGATGCAATCGCGCACTTTTATTTGCGTTTTCGCACTCGTGAAAACTAGTGTGATAGTCCAGTGGTGAACTAAATGCGCTATAACATATCTAGACAACCTATAACTTTGATTATACACATTAAAATTGTTTTGGCCGAACTTTATTTTTTTCCGACCATTGTGCATTCATTTTATGGTGTTTTTATTATTGAAATTTTTAGCGACGTTGATTTTATAGTGCTTGTGTTGTAGTTCCAATACAGCTTTTTCAGCAGGAAAATATGTACACAATATGGTTCGTTGTTCAACAATAGAATTCATTATGCTAGTTTATGGTTACTTTATTGGACATTTTTATCAGGGAGATAAGTCAACTGGAACTCTGAAACTTTACCTGATACCACCTAGTGGTGAAATCACCAATCAATTGGTGAATCAACTAAACGTTCTTATCGTTCTGAACAAGTTTGCCGAGAACGACACATTTCTATCTCCTTTGGATCCCGACATAGAGAAGTCTAATATTACCAACCAAAATTACCAACTTAATGGAGAATCACCAGAATGTGCTTGTTCTTTTGAACAACTTTGCCGAAGAGAACACTTTTCTATCTACTTTGGGTCCCGAGATAGAAAAGTCTAAAACTTTACTTGAAAACTAGCAACACCCCCCAGTCAATTGTTTATTTTATGTAGATCAATCAGTGCGGCCGTCTGAGGTCACAATTTCAAATTCACTGTTTGCCATACGTGATTGTCCTTGGTCAATACTCAAACCTTGCTGAACTAAGAAGGTAAACTAGCTTCTAGTATTTGTATTTCAGCGGAAATTGGTAAGCACTGGGATTTTTTTACGTCCAATTGAATTGACGCCCCCTATAATGGACGTATGGTCATTTCCCCAGATATTTTTTCATAAACTCTCACGAGCTGCAATGTTTCCAATTAAAAACGTATTTTTTCATGTCATTCCTAAATAACATCATCCACATAGAATTATTATTCCATTCTTTCTACTTTATAATAGGTATTTTTTGAAAATGTTTCAAATTTTATGGTTTGAAATTAGTGTGTCCGTTTAAAATACAAAACCAATGTTTCTGCTTAAACTTTTTTCAGACTGATACTAATCGAGCAAGGTTTCAAAGAGCTGTATCGCGGTTTAGTGCCAATCCTGTGGCGAAATGGGCCCTCAAATGCGATGTTCTTCATCATGCGAGAGGAAGCCGATGAACGCCTACCCAAAAGGGTAATTCTATTTGTCTCACTTTGAATTCTTGATTCCAACTTCTCACGTTTCCTTCATCCACCGCCAGAGTACAGTGATCGCCCAGCGTACGCAGGAGTTCTTGTCCGGTGCCTGCATAGGGGGCTTCATCAGTTCCGTGTTCTACCCCATCAATGTGCTCAAGGTGACGATGCAGAGTCGGATAGGTGGCCCCTACGACAGCATGTGGACCGCTCTCCGGCAGGTCTACAACGAGCGGGACCGCAAGCTGCGCAATGTCTACAAGGGCGTAAGTATGAACTGTACCAGGGCATTTTTCAGTTGGGGCATCGTGAACAGTGCCTACGAGCAGCTAAAAAAGGTTTTCTACTGATCGGCGCACCCGATCGAAGTAGGATGTCGGCGGTCGACAACGCGACAATAAAGAAAACTCCTAAGGTTTATTTTCGATGGGAAAGTCGATTGTGATGTAAATATGTAGGTACACCTAGTAGCATGATCTTTGAACATTTAAAAAAAAACCAAAAAAAAGTGTTATTAGTTCGATTGAGGTAGCCAAATAATAGTACGTCTAGTCTAGGGCAAATACCGAAAAACGATACGAACAACAATTCTTTTCTCATATGGACCACAAACACACTCACACACTGATACACACACAAACCAAATATTAATTGAGGCTGAACTTTAGCGTAAATAGCTGAATTTCAGCAAAACGTTATCGATGATCATTCGAAGGATCATAGGAATTTTGCTTAAATTCAGCAATTTTGTTGATATCAGCAATTTGGGGTGTATACACGCACGCTTGAGAATGGGACCTTCATTCTCGTCATGTACTCTTAGGGATGAATACCATGTTAGCTCAAATCTCCCATTTTGTCGGAGCTAATTTATGAATCCAGATTCGTTCGTTTGTTAACACGTGGTCCCAGTTAATTGTTGAACCCTGGATGAATGAGATATTGCCAGTTGCATTTAAATGTGCTTGTATTCACATTGTCGTCACATTCTAGATCCAATTATAGTCCACCATTCAGTGTAATCGTCCCTAAAGTGAAGTTTTTCCGTGTAAATATATGTCCTCCAACTAATCGATAGTGTAAATATAATTCTGTATAGGCTACATTCAATCAAATCGAACTGTTTACAAATGAATGTGGTGAGTTTAGCCGCGGGGAAATGAAAAACTTGTAAGTACACGAACGGTGCTGAAAGCAGAAATCATTTAAATATACCTGTTATACCAAGCCAAGAGAGATGAAGGAAAAGGCACATATACCAGTTAAACACGATGGATATTTCTCGCAGTGAATGAACAAAACATAAATTTGCTTTTGGTGGAACGAAAAGAAATCCCGTTTAGCAAGAAATATTCCAAAAATTTCGAACTCTTGTACATATTGATCTATAGATATACCTATAAGATGTCAGTTATGGGCCCATATTGTCAAAGTGGTAAACATGCGGGTATTCACAGCAAGATCGTGCTGATAGCAACGGCTTTGATTTCCGGTCGGTCCAGGAACTTTTCTAAATCAAAACTTTCTTGCGTTCTTTGGACATCTTCGTGCCTGCCACACGATGTAGGGTGGGGTGGGGCAAGATGGGTCAGTGCCATTTTCGAGCGAATTACTTAATTACTTGATTAAGTTAATAATTTTCTTAGGTGGCCAGCATGAATATACAAAAGTTGAAAATAAAAAAAATGATTTTCAGCCATTTTTCTTATGCGATACATTCCATATAACCTCCATATAAACGACCGCGGGGCAAGATGGGTCACTTTCAATTTTTAGCGTATTTATGAAGCATTTGAAAGTGATTTATTTTTTATTACAAGACTATCTCATAACTCACTCCAACGAAGCGGAATGAGCGCCTAAAATTATAACATAAATTTATGACATTTTTTTTTGTAAAAACATCGATTTTCAGGTCCTCAAAATACCACTAAAATAGTAAACTTTCTTATTTTCAAAAATAAATCAATTAAATGTTTACTAGTAGCTCTTTTTTAGTCAGTATGGATATGGCGCATATAATCATGCAGAAAAAAAAATCGTATATATCGCCGTTTTTCGTTGAAAAAATCCTAACTACTTAAAAGATGACCCATCTTGCCCGCACTTTTTTCTAGGCCCAAAATCGGTATTTATTTAAAACTGCTCATTCAAAAACTTGTTTTGTATTTTATTAACTTTTTATCGACTTTTAGCATAGCTAACTAATGTATTGAATAGTAGAGGATGAACACAAACCAAAACAATTTGTGTTTACAAAGTTATGATGATCCATCCTTAGGTGACCCATCTTGCCCCGCTCCACCCTACATTCAACACTAAGCTGAGAAGTAGGCTTTGTCCCAGTTGGGACGTAGAATAGATGTCAGCAAAGAACATTAGAGAATGAGCATCTTTCTAACACATAGAAAGTCTAGAAAGCCAGGTAAGATCAGAAGGTTGTAGTGGAAATTATTATTTCCTTGTGATCAGCTTGACTGTTGTCGGATTTCGGGGCTTAAATGTGCCTTTATTCTACAGAGAAAAGTTCCACGGTGTATTATGGACGATGTAAGCTCTTGGACTAGCATTGGAGACTGCATCAATAAAATGGTCGGAAAACTTATGCCAATATTCATAATGAATTTCTCTAGATCTATGACGGGACGGAATTTCATTCCGAGCATTTAGCCAACATACTCCTGCTATTCGAAATAAATAAAGGAACTAGCATTATTGCCTACACATGATTATGATTGGAAGTCTTCAATCCCATAGTTAGTCGTTTACTAAAATCTCACGTACCACGAGCTGCGCGTGGTTGGGTCGTGAGAATAATGGTCATTTTATGGACGTTATCATCTGCTTGGTGTTTTCAGATGTTCGCAGACAGAACAGGTTTTATGCTGATTAATAAACTGGCCTTCCGTAATTGATGACAAAAGAGAAGTACTCGGTCTGCCTATCTAAATACTTCCACTCCTTATCAAGAACTACTACAGACTGCTGTGTCACCAAGTGACACGATAGCTTATTTGTGAAGCACTCATGGATCATACAAGGGTCGTACATTCGTACACACCAGACAGTAGCGTAGTCAGAAATTTACTTTGGGGGTGGTTTCGATGACCAATGATACCTTTTTTTTATTTGCCTTGTTGCAAAAAAGCGGCACAGCCGAAAATTTGTTCGTTAGAAAAAGTTTCAAGCTGAAAGTTTGTTCCACACATTTGGTTAAGCTGACTGTCATAATATATCAACTCATACTAGTGTTGTGGGTGGCGTGCCTTGTATTTTGGATTTTTTTACCAATGGCCCTTGAATGAGGGCGACGGTTAAGTTCTCTTAAGTGAACCTCCGACAGAGCACACCCGTGGCGTACTGTGCTTGGTGCAGGTTCAATTGCAGAACTTTAGTCGCCATTTTTGGGGCTCCCGCCTTTTTTTTTCTTTTTTTTCGCCTCTGTGGTTAAACTATCAATTTTTGTGCCCCTTTGTCCTCTTCAGACATCTTGGATTTGTTGCTACGAGACTACTAGAGTATAGGGCAGGCCAGCTAAATATCAGTGTCAGTGCCTGTTTTGCAGCCGAAAATTAATGAGTGTGAGTACCTATTTCATTTCGCTCCCGTGTTGCTGATTGGAAAGCAACAATGACAGGAAAAGCAAAACGTAGAAAATAAAAAAAAAGCAAATTATCGCTATCATAAAGGCCTGTCGAAAAATTGCAGCACTAGTAGAGTAATGCGGGGCAAAAGTTCGCAGTGGGTCTTTTTCTGTGCACGAGTTAAGAACCCACACAAATCTGTATGGGTTCAACACATAATCAGGTCAGTTACTCGTCAATAAAAATCGAAACGATTTCATTATGGTGTGGCAGAGTCATGCGAAAAAATGTGTTTCTAGGTGTTTTGATAGAATTTTTAGACTTTTTGGAATAAGAATTGGTAGTAACAAGAAGAAGAAGAATCTCATAACCTCTTGATGTAGGAGAATCGTTATTCCATAGTAGTTCGAGAGTTGCACTCGAATTAACAATAAACTACTAGTGCTTCTTGCAGAAAGGGACATTATTAAAACCTAGACAGTGGGGCAAAAGTTCGCACTAGATTTCTGAATCTAGTACATCACTATAATTACAGAATCTTTGAAGCAATGATGATTTCGTATAGTAACTACTATATTTGTTTAATATGTGTAGTATGCACCTAGAAATCGTTCCAGAAGAGGGTTTGAATCTAGTTTTGTGAGAAGATCGATTGTATAATCACCCATTTAAACCAAGAAATGAAAATGGCAAAAAAAAACATTTTAAAACATTTTCTTCGTCATCGTCGTCGTGTCATTTCGTATGTTTCTGAAGGTCTTATGTTTATCTACTTTATCGGGGTCTTTCATAGCTTAGTTTGTAAATTCACAGTTATAATTCATCACCGTACTGACGGGGATAAGATTCGATTACGGTTCCGTTCAATAGTTTTGCGGCATATTTGTTATTTTTCATGTATTTTGTGCAACACGTATCTCTATGATTCCCCCACAATGTATTTTGACAACTTCACCAACGGAAAGGACAGCTCTTAGTTAATAGTTGTGGAAGTCTTCATAAAATACACTGTATACAAAAGCTGAACACCAGGTCGTATTCCAGTTGGGTCGTAATGCTTAGAACAGAAAGAAACAGATTTCATGGCTAGAGTGAAAGGACAAACATGAATTAACATGAAATTAATGAACATCCCACCAATAAACCACCCTGTAGAAGGTGCGAACTTTTGCCCCCCTATGGGGCAAAAGTTCGCATTGGAGTACTTGTATTAAAAATTATATTACCAAAACTACAAAAGGAACGCGAAAAAATCTAGTACTACGTTTTGAAGGCAACATGATAGGGACCCGTTTAGCGAAGAAAAACGATAAATATTATTTTCTTTTCGTTTAATAGTTATTTTATGAAGTCTGTTAGGTGCGAACTTTTGCCCCGCATTACTCTATAGGGGGTCACACGTAAGTTTCAAGCTTTTCCTCTAGCTGTCTGCCTCCTCGGCTAGCCTTTAGGGTGGTTTTATTTAGAGTATGATTTACTGACCTCGAGCGAACCGGAGTCTTCCTAAGTTTTGTCTTTGGGCGACTTGGCGTTAGCAGCAGTTCACTGTTCTGCAATTTTCCCTATAGTAGGATTCCAAGAAATCAGTAGTTGAGGGTGTACCTTGACTTCTGCAAATTTTCCATCGACGCACGCTCTACTGTGAAGATCCTTTCAACATAAATGTCTTTCAGAATGGATCGTTTCACAATACACCGATTAGTTGTTTTGATGTTATTTTGGCTTTCTATGAGAGCCTTTATGCGGTTGTCGTCAAAGCTGGAGTTTTGTGGGAAGAATGCTCGGCTGCGACGTGCGTCCATTGCTTTCAGCTCTGCCTCTGCACTTTCCCAGGGTTTCAGGATGGGAAAATTCTCTTCAAGCACTCAGCAGTCTCTTGATCCTTACAGATTAAAGCCATGTTACCAGGTTTGTAGATAAGGTTGTGGATTTTATTGGCTCGTTCCGCTTTTGAACTACTCTGAGCAGAAGTGCTTTTGAAGAAGGTCTAGCTGAGCTGTATACAGCTGTATAGTGTATAGTAAGCTGGACGGTGACCTTCACGCTTTTGGTCATGTCATTGCAAGCTCCTTCCTGTGTGGGTTTTGTTGGCCATAATCATTTTTCTGAGGCGCTTTGCTACTTGCTAATGATTATTGGGGGCTGATGACGATCGTTATTCTATCAACCTCGTTGTCTTGCATGTCGAGCAGGTTGAAGTCGGTCGATGAGGGGTTTTGTGGGTTAAGGTGTTGTGGATCTGAACTAAACCCGAGCACAGGGGGGGATGGATCGATGATCCATACACTAGGTACCCCTCCGCCTTTTGCAGAAATTGGGAAAAACCCCTCCCTTGGCGCCACTTCTGTGCACGGGCCAGATCTGAACTAGTAGCTTTGTCGAAACATGTGTTGCTCCGGGAGGTAGGTGTTGAGCAGGATAGTTTTATCTTCTCCTGCGAACTGATGAGTAGCTGGTCTTCATTATATATAAGGCAAAGCTGCCTCAGAGTATTCTCCATTTCGCTTTCACACGACTGAGAGAGGTAGTCGTCACTTTGAAGGTGACCTTGTTTGTTGAATTTGTACTCATTTCTTGGTGCCACGCTTGGGATATAACCGCCCATCGTTGCTATTAGTTTCTTGAAAAAGTCGTTCTCGTTCATAATTTTCCATAGCTCTGTGCGGTCGATACTGTCGTATGCCGCCATGAACAGACGATGCGTACGGATCTGCGACATTTCTGGAAGACTTGACGTCACTATTTGACACGCGTTCTTATGGGAGCTCGCTTTGCTTGTAGTAGTGACATGGATCTCACGCACACGAAGTATCTTCTTCCTCACCTCTATTAGACTCTCATTGGAGTCTGTCACCTTGTCGCTGACTCCGGCGAGATTAGAATGAACTGGATAGTTCACCCGAATCCTTTATGCAGTTTTGCATACCGTCCATCGTTGCTCTAATCAGTCTGGTCAGCTTCCCAGGAAAGCCGTGTTCGTCGATGATTTTCCATATCTTCTTCTTCATCTTTATGGCTCGACGTCCCCACTGGGACATGGCCTACCTCGCTTCAACTTAGTGTTCTTTGAGCACTTCCACAGTTATTAATTGAAGGGCTTTCTTTGCCTGCCATTGCATGAATTTGTACATTGTGAGGCAAGTACAATGATACACTATGCCCAGGGAGAAAATTTTCCCGACCGGGAATCGAACCCGCCGTCTCCGGATTGGCGATCCATAGCCTTAACCACTAGGCTAACTGGAGACCCCATAGCTCTGTGCGGTCGATGAAACCGGCTTGATAACATCCCACGAACCCATTCGTTTTAGTTGACAGACGACGGAAAATTATCTGGGATAACACTTTGTATGTGACATTCAAAATGGTGATCGTTCTGAGGTTCTCACATTCCAAATTGTCACCCTTTTGTGAATGGGGCTGATAACTCCTCCTATCACTCCTCCGGTAGCTGTTCGGTTTCCCAGATCCTGACTATCAACCGGTGCAGGCAGGTAGGTGGCCAACTTTTCTGTGCATATCTTGTGAGTTCAGCCTTCCTTACAACTTTGTAGGTTTTGAGCTGGTGAATGGCATCCTTAACTTCCTTTAGCGTGGGAGTAGGATCAGTTCTGTTCTCGGCTGCACTAAAGTAGTCGTTTTCTCCGTTGCCCTGATCTCCCTTACTATTTACTGACCTCAATGGGGTCTGTATTAAACGTTACCAAAGCTCTACCGAGGAAGAATAGTATGACGGGAGAATTCATGGAACAGGTTTTCTGATATGGTATTGCAAGCGTTATTAGGAGTATTTTCAACAAATATTCAGGCTGAAAATGTCATGCTAAGATTTACAGGAAACAAAATCTAGAAGATATAGATTTTGGTTAACTCTTGATACGATTTGTAAATAGTGCTCGACGAGTGCTTGGACGAAAAAGTGGTAAGTGAACCACTCGGCAGTTTTTCTTCCCTTCTGTTGGTTCTGTTTCAATTACCAAGCGGTGTATGTTCTCTCGTCGAGTCGCATGGTTCACGAAGGAACACAAAGTAGATACACCGATATAGACAAGCTGCGGCGATGAGCGGGCATCGCTAAGTGTAACACTTACCGATGATCTCTCATCGTTGGCTTGGGACAATTGTGAATAATCGTTATTTTTATCAGTATTTAATGCGTTTTTGCTTTAAAAACGTGAACTACTATTTGAATTAACTGTATTCATGACGTTGCAGGTTGTGTAGTCACTATAAAAAAGCATTATGACAATAAAATATTCTTACCGAATGCATCGCTTTCATTAGCGTCATCGAGTATCTTCTCTCTTGATTACGCTCTCGTATCGAACCGGACAAGAGAATGAACAGCATTTCGAGGAGCGTTCCCGAGCATGTCGGTTCACGAAATGTTACATTCGCGAATGTATCACTTGCTGAGTATGGACCATTCAGTGGTTCGCGATAAAAATCCAAAATGCTCATTGAATTATTTCCAGTAATCTGTTTTTGCTACCTTTTACACGCAGAAAAATGAGGCTTGTTTAAAACAATAAAACGCATGGTTGATTTTTAAACTGATCATTTACTTATTCCAAAGATATATTTCTTTGTTCTTACTTAGAGTTTATCGATCAAAACAACCAATTCCCACCATTCCATAAAACGTTAAAATCTTCATTTGTTTGAACAAAATGGGGACCATAAACATGGCCCGGAAGCACTCACACATCTTTAAAATTCTTACCCCAACATCGCCACAACGAAGAAAGTGTAGCAAATCCATCTCTCCAACTTCCATGTACAGTTTTGGCCGTGATGGATAACACGCAGGTACTCAAGACTGCATTCACAAAAAGTTGGTCGGTTTTGATTTTTTGCCTTTTTTTATTCGTTCTCGCTTCCATCCGCCTGTCGAGTGTCTAAAAATAGATTTCCGAGCTGCAGCAGGAGCTGCCGTCACCAACACAATCACTTCCCGGCTTTGTTAGTGGCAAAAGTGCAGTCGTTTAAAACAATCTGGTATTTTATGTTGAAACCAATGTTGCAATGGATCTTCTTCGCGAGCATTCATTTAAGCATCTTCGCGATCCAAAATTCGCTGCTGTTCATTTTCTATTTTCGCATCGTGAATACAATTCAAGCAACGCGAATGAAGGAACGAACGAATAAATCAATACGACCACATTGAAAAGCATTCAAGCAAACGAAGCAAACGCAATTCGTCGTGGCATTCATCCCACCACGAGCGTGCTGCCTGCGATGGTTCTGTTCGGTACGAACTTTGACAACAATTACCGTGCAGACTGAAACTGCGGACAATTGAAACTTATTCTAAGTTTGGCACAGCTCACCATTCCCGATAAAAAGATTATAAGAGAATTCAAACACAACACCACTATTGTTTTATATGCAATGGCATCAGCTGGCGTGAAAAAAAAATGCATATTTTGCCCCAGTAACCCATTTGTGAAAAACAATTGTTTGAATCATTCAGCAGTCTAAAGCTCGATTCAGGACGGTAGTTTGTTTTCATTTGGGTTCGTCTTGACCAAGTCGGCGGTGGAGTGTCATACTGCAAAATGATCTCTTGTGCACTGTAATGCAGGCCCATAAAAAAACTTTTGCATTGCGGCATCTCAGCGCTTCGCTGTGGATCAATCAAACTCATCAAACTATGCCTGCATCAAACCGGGGAAGGTTTATTGACGGTGCCGCCGCGTCGACGCCTGATCGCAATGAATGTTTTTGTTGCTCTTCACGAAGAGCAACCAATGCGAATCGCACTGCTCTTCATTTCGAACGATCCATGGATCGGGAATGAAGTACCTTAGGACGATCGGGCTTTCGGTTCATTCTCCGACGACGAACACAGCACCGAATGAAGAAATGTGTTGTTCATTGCATATCATGCCAATGACGAGTAAACATTCATCGTGCTTCGCCAGTTCGATCGCTGCTTAGCAACACTGGTTGAAACTACCAAATCTCTGTTTGTTCTAACAAACTGTCAAAAATTTCGGCAAATGGAAATATTTGTATTATCAAACAATGGAACAGTTCAGTTTAAACTAGAAATTAGTTTGTCGCTATAGGAAACTGAAAAATCGGTTGATTTGAAGTAGAATTTAATTGTGTTTACAATTTATTTTATTGCGTGTATATTTTCTAAATGCGGTTGCTTATCAAAGTGAGCAATTTACGATCTGCAGCAACTTTTCTCGGGATAGCAGATTGTTTGAATTATTTTAAATCATTTTATGAATTTCGGAATAATCAGAGTAGAACACTTATTTTTTCAATAGTAATCATTTATTGTAAACTTCAACTTGGTATCATCAATACGCTGCGTCTGTAGTACAATACAAATGTCAAAAATGAGATATGATGATTCTTGATGATTGATTCAATTTGTTGTTGCCTGTTCTGCTGGCTCTGGTGGAGCCAGTTTGAGCACTTTCAATATAGTATATAGCTTCTTATGATAGTAATAGTTGATGTCTATATGTGTTAGAGCAACAATGTGTTCGTGGGTAGCTTCTAAAGCCGATGTCGCTCTGCAACTTTTGGAAATCTGTTTCAACAACGGCTGGCTATGTAGATATTACACGTGATACGTGCACGTGTGAGCTTCCTGGTAAGCGTCTGGTGTGCTTTTATAATCTTACGCCACTGCTTCTCTTGAAAGCCGGAAATCTGATTTTGTTTTAACTCTAGTTCTAGATTCTCAGTCCAGTCCAGTTTGTTTATAACATTTGTTTCATAAATTGTATGAGAGTATATAAATAGTACACTGCACGTGAATGTGCGTTTGTTTAGATTTACGTTTAACTCAAACCGATGCTAAAGCCTGTTTTGCCCTCTTTCGCTAACATTTTATAAGAAAATATCCACTTGGTAGGAAATCTCTAAATATAAATTATCACAATTTTCTATACAAGTGTTCTATGCGTATGAATAAGTGCGTGGATGCGGGTGATTTACGAATAATCAAGTATTTAACGTAGCGAGCGTCGTAATTGCAATTTAGTGTGTACTTAGGTAATACATTTAGCGTTCTGTAGCACCACGGACGAAAACAAACAAACCCATACGATATGACACTTCCTTTCCGCTTTCTTTCGACAAATTCCGCATTGCTTACTGATTTGTGGTTCTTACGTAGTATTGTTTTGTAGCTAATCACCTTAAGCTAATATTGCAATGTGTTTAACGTACTTCCGAATCAGACCGTACGTTGAATTTTCCGTTTGGTTCCGAGGTAGTCAAACTCAGTCAATTTCGCTCAACTTATCTTACATGGCTGATAAAGTGCCTGTTTGCACTTTATCAGCATCATAAGTATAATGCATGGCGTAGTTTTGATTGCTTCAACTATTCGGGCCTCGTCCTAAACTAAATAGTTATCCTAACCAATTAGAGAAACCAAAAAAAAAGGTACAAAGTGTCCGTGTCTCATTCTCTGCAGTACATTATAGAGGTTTGAACACAATCATCATGAAATCGCGTCCCAATCTGTATAATAGGAGAAAACCTGGCTTTGTTGAAACGCCAGAGAACAACGAATCAGTGTTTGTAATCCTTCTAAATAACTAAACAGAAAACATAGCATCTATAAAACTATCTAACAATGGAGTTTGCTAGGATTTTTTTTCTATTCTGAGGATGTTGGGGTGCTAAATTGAACAGTGCAATCTCGTGAGGGAATCATACTAGTAGTAGTATGCTTTAGTGGTAGTAGTAGTACGTGGTTTGTTAGGTATACGTTTCAGGGAAGATTTGCCTATAAACTTTACAAAAGGATTCTCATTTGCGTTTGTCGCTTTCTTGCTGAGAGAATGGCAACACTGCCATCCGCCATTTTGTTTTGTATTATTTTTTTCTGTCGATAATTTTAGTCTCTATCCCACTAGAGATTAAAATCAAGTATTATGAGTTGCGGGTTGGTTCGCTACGTCGCTTATGTTCCCAACGTCGACAAGGATCTGGCAACTCTTGAAGATTCGAGATTTTCAAATCCTTGACCTTCGTGAGGCAAAAGAGACTGGTTTGGAATGCGACCAACCCCCGCCATTCGACTCCTTTCGTGGTTGGTGGTTTAGGGTGTGCTGATCGGTGTTCTAAAAGACTATTGCTCTAAACTTATACTGGTTTGAAGTTGTAGCTGTTGGATGTTTTTTAGGAAGAATCAGAAGTTGCTAAAAATTTGTCACAGCGCTAAAATGTTCGGGAAATTTTCACACGACAGTCCAGAGATTAGTATTGCCGAATCGAATTCGATTCGGCACAATTACGCGCTAATTTTGCCTGGAGTTCAAGACGTATCTCCTATGAATTAATTATGCTTTGGCTGCAGTTGCTATGACCATTGATGATTGCACTTTTCCTATTGCTATCTTTACTATGACGCCAATAGAAGAGACGGGGCCGTTCATGGATGCGGTCACTGCTGGCTACCGTTGTCGTCGTCGTCGTCATCGTTGTCGTTCGAATGTACTCACAATACTTGATTTTAAATGAGTCGTTCTCATGTTTCTATCGTCGGCCCCGTCAGTTTGGTAGCGTAAACGTTGGCAACCTGAAATGAATGGGAAGTATTGAAATAAAGAAAAAATAAAAAGTTGACACTTGGAAGACTTTTGAATGATACCCGTGAAGAATTGATTCATATTCTCAGTAGGGTACAATTGGTGACAACTGAAAAGTACAACCCGGACCGTTTCTAAGGGGGGGCCGGGGGGGCCCGGGCCCCCACATTTTAGGGGCCCCCACAAAAACCATTTTTGGTTGCAAACATTAGCTTTATTTTTCATATTGCTCAAGTACTGTTCGAAAATAAGGAAAAACAGTTTTGGTCATCTCTCCGAGGGGCCTCCACATCTGCTCGGGCCCTGGTCCCCCACAATCCTTGATCCGGGCCTGAGTACAACTTACCCGATAGATCAGTTCGTACTGTTCTCGTGTCCTCACCGCACTGGCCCGTCCCCGTCGGACGTAGTACACTATGTGCGGAATGTCCACCGTCCGTGGTGGAATCTCGACCGCCCGTAGTGCCACGTCGCACGCGAC
Organism: Aedes albopictus; assembly: GCF_035046485.1. NCBI lineage: Eukaryota > Metazoa > Arthropoda > Insecta > Diptera > Culicidae > Aedes > Aedes albopictus. The sequence continues at coordinate 50,380,299 of NC_085138.1, read as the reverse complement.
GATCGTTCCGGTGCGTCCGGTTCCCGGTGAACAGTGCACCGTGATTGGTCTATATTCCGGAAATACAATAGAAGTTAGAACTCAAAGGTCAATTTGGAGAAACGCAGTCCCAACGTACCCCTGAGTTCGCTGCAGCGATTTGTGTTTGTCCATGGTGCCTCCGTTGCTCATCAGACTGTTCGGTGGAGCCCCGTCCGAGGTGACTTTACCGAGCGGATTGTTGTTATTGTTATTGGAATTATCTACATTATTGCTACCTATCGCTACGCTACTAGACTCGTTGGTATCGACCGACGTGGGCTCCTCGGCAATACTGGTTATACCGCCGTTGATGCCATTGCTGGTGATGACGGTGTTGTTGACGGCGGTAGTGTTGTTGCTGCCTCCGTTCTGGACTCCGTTGCCGTTGGGAGCCTCGGCTAGCTCTCCAGGTGCCAACCGGGAGTAGCTACGGGCCTCCAGTAGCATCGCTATGATCGAGGACTCATCGATTGGCACACCGGTGTCAGGCCACTGATACCAGAAGTGCATGATCTCACGCCAGGTGTTCGTCTGCGTGTTGCGCAGATGTACCGTCGAGATTGTGTACTTTTCCTTGTTTTCGCGGTTCTTCAGCGTCAGCTGTAACGATTCAATAGAATTTTGTAGGAAATGATGCATGTAAGATTGTTGGTAGTTGTAACCTGGAAGTCCCCGAAAGTTCGGTTGTTGTCGAGCACGACCGACGGTGGCAGATACTCGGCACACTTCTCGACGCCACTTTCGCTCAGATCGGTCGCCATGATGATAACCTTGGAGTTCTGTTCCCAGATCATGCGCCAAAAGTCGTTGATAGTGTTCTCCATCGGTGCCTGGCAGGCTATGTAGTAGTTGGTGTTGTCTTTCGGACCCTAAAATACCAAGGTATTACCATTCCTACAAATTCTTACGGTCAATGCCCGTACTCACCTTAACAAAGTTCGCGTTGATGTACTCAGTCTTCTCGTCGTCGTTGATCCGCTTCAGATGAACTCTCGTCTCCGGGAGTGGCACAACATTCGCGTATCTGAAAACCAAGAGCGAAGATTTGTAACCGAATTCTTCAAAGTACGGGACTCTTACCGATTCTTTTCCTCACATCCCTCGGGAACCTCATCGGCTCGGGCCGTCACGTTCGGAATCTCCTTGAACTCGTCGTAGATGGCCGTCTTGTTCTGAATGATGTTGGCCAACTCGGCCACCGTCAACGGATTGGTCTTCAGCCCAGGATCCTCGAAAGCCGAATTCCCGTACGACCGCTTGGACATCCGCATGGTGTTACCCTTGCGCCGTACGCTGTTGTACACCGAAACGTTGTCCAGACTGTAGGCGTCCAGCCCGACCGGGCGGCACCGTTGCCCGTAGGAGACCTGTGCCTGTCGCTTGCGGAAGATCAACTGCAATTGCGGATAGTACAACTGATCAACGAAAGATTGCTCTGCTCGGTCCCGGGGGCGAGGGCGGACCAAACCGGCTATTTACACTATGTGCACTCACTCATACATAAAAGTCACAGAAGATAGAAGGAAAAAATGGGAGGGAGAGTAGGCAGAGAGTGGGGAAAATGGATAGGTTGGTCTAGATGGGCGGCAACGGTCGAATATTACAAGGGGTTTTACTACACCTTGGATTCAAATCAAGTATGTTCTTGGAGTCTTTTATGAAAATTCTGCTGTAAAATATTGAAAATAAAATACCCCAAGTTCCAAATATTCGTGAGCAATTTCGTTTAAAAATACAGAAGGTATTATGATATTTTATTGAACATCGATGAATTTATGAATTTATGTCTTTATAAAAGTCAAGAGGTAGAATGGAAGTTGCCTCAAAACGATCATATTTGACTCATTTCAAATTTTGTGAACTTTGGCATAATACTATTATTGAAAACTGTATGATTATGAAAGGATTGCTTGAACAAAACTCTGGAAGCATTTGTGGAGGTGTCTTGAGAAATTGCTGAAGCAAGCAGGATCTAAAGAAATGAGCGTCCTGCATAACCACTATTTTTGCCATGTGAATCAACAAGGCATTGAAAGCGGAACAGACGGAGGACCCAGCAAACACACGATCGTATATGATGTTGCATAGGATGCAAAAGTGGAGGCGATATACGCACAGTCTACATACGGGTAAATGGAAGCACACTTTTGAATCCTATGCAGCATCGTATACGACTTTGTGTTAGATGGGGAGTTTCTTTTGGAATGCCTATTGACAAGGGTGACCATATGGGAAACTAGCGAAGGAGGACATTTAGACCAAATTCGGTTGAAAAGGGAGGACATTTGTATAAAAAGGAGGACACTTATTGAAGCAGCAGTAGGGTAACCAATATAATTTGGACCCCCATATATTTTGGACCCCCTGGATCGTATAATCATAATTTTCACAGCTTTAATGAAGAGATCACAAAAGTTTTTAGAATCAGTCGCTTAATAAGATTGTTCTGCAAGAGCAGTAATCATTTCCTCACTGGAAATATCATTATTTGCCTTGAAATTATTTTTGTTAATCTCGCCAACCGTGCGAGTACCGCAGCATGTTTACGAAAAGAGAAAGTGGGGTTGGGGGAAACTTACAGATGTAAACAAAAACTTTTATCATTCTATCGCATTAAATTCACAAAGTTCGTCTAATCGTCCTTTGTCAATCAAGTAATTAGGATGTGCTCCAGCATATCCAAGTGGCAGATTCTTCGAAAACTGTTTCAAGTGGGTTTAAACACCGAGTGTCAAAAATACAGTGGTTTTTCGATTTTGTCACGGTTCTATTTAATCACGCTCCATTACATCACGCTCGATTCTAGCACGGTATTTTTTCGATTTTATCACGCTATGATATTTGATAGAAATATTTTCGAGTACATATTTCAAACTAAGTGGAACATATGAATTGTCATAAGAATGCTACATTTGCACATTAGTAGCGTTCGTTCACCAGTTTTGGTCAGTCTAAGGGAAACCATTCCTAAATAAAATACAAATTAACCAATTAAAACTACCAATATGCCAATATGAAAGGTTTGAATCTGTATTATGGCCAAAACTAATGCTTCTACCCTAAATGGTTTTAGTGACAAAGGTAATAAGGGGTTTCAGACCGGGTACTGAACTTGATTATCTAGAATCGCATTCTAAAACATCTCAAATATTTACCTAACAAACGAAAAGCTATTATAAACTGCAATTTTACCTCATTTCAATCAAAGTTGGTTCGATAAAATATTAAAATTCAAGCTATTGAATTCCGTTCGCAACTTCATATAAATTTAGGAAGATTCCTAGCATAAGAGAACCCAAAGATGTTCGTCAGAATATACCATTAAAATCACTTAAACGGCTGTTATGAAATGATCAATGATCAATTGCTACCATGCAAATACCGACAGCATGGATGTCATAACTTAAATAATACTCAAGACTGAAAATGCTACTCATTGCTTGCTCACTGGAGGATACTATTGGCTGCCATTTCAGACTTAATGCGTTCCATTTCATGTGGTTCCATTTCGTCTTCACTAGTTAGTTTAGGCGTTGAAGGGATATCTTCACATTGCTCTACAATGCAGCATAAATACAGTCTAGGATGACTTCTTTATCCTTATTGACGGCTGGTTGATTTTTTTTTTTCAAAATGCTGCCTGAAATTTTCAATTTCCATTGCGTGGTTTGATGTTTCGTTCGTTTTTTATATGCCTTATTTTGTATTTTGGTGTATTTTGAGTAATAAAAACACTCGCAAAAAATATGTTTCAATTTTATCACGCTCCAATATATCACGCGATTATTTTTTTTATTCGTGATATAATCGAAAAAGTACTGTATATACTTAACAGGGTCCAAAATAAATTGAAGTGTCCAAAATAGTGTAAACTGATGCTTCAAAAATCAGTTATTTTCATCAAATTTTCAGCCAGAAATGAACTTGTGCGTATTTTTGACGGACAGTGGAGGCTTTTACGGTCATACCAACATCATCATTATGTGTAACACCCTCTGAATCTGTTTGATTTTAGTTTAAATTCAAAGTAATGTCCTCTAGGGGTCCAAAATTCGACCGTTACCCTAAATACAAATCATATTTTCCACTAAAATGTCACTTTTTTTTGTATTTGACTTATAATGCATTTAACTGACTAGCATTTCTTCAAGAGTATCCAGATTATTCAAGCTGAATCGGTCGGGTCAGAAAATTAATTGAAATATCAAATGCCATCCTAACAAGTAATATTGCAACTATTTTAAAAAATGCATTTAAATTATGTATGTCCTTCTTCGAGCTGTCATTCTATTCTAATGAGTATTGATAGATCAAAGAAAATTAAATTTATTATGTATTTATTTGATAAGCAAAACAAAAATATTGCAGCGCAATAACATTGTGTTGCTTTTATAAAAATAATAGGGGGATTCACTTGACAGCGTAAACCGCTTATTGAAGATTCTTCTGATTGAACGTCGCGATCACCAAGGCAATCTTCATTCGTTCGCTATGTCATGAAATATTTCAAATAACAGAAAATCATTGTTTACGCAGCCGTTTAAACTGTTTAGTGAGTCCCCATAGGAAAATAGGGAAAATAGCTTAATTTCAATCGTTCAACTACTCAATTATTTGTTTTCCGTTGTATAACAGTCGAATTGAAGCAGCAGACGTTGAATAACAAGTAAGCAATCTAGAACAAAACCATCTTACAGTCTAGTAGTCTTATAGTCCTGGAGTGCTTTTACTGCACTCTATTCCAACTTCTGGAGATTTGCCAGATAATTGATTACTATAATTTTATTAAATGTTCAAAAGAAGGACATTTCCGAGGGAGAGGAGGACATTTCATTTTTTATCAAAAAGGTGGACATGTCCTCCTTTAGGATACCATATGGTCACCCTACTATTGACAGATAGTTAAAGATTCCAAATGTTGACAAGTTGTATATTTGTAAAAATGTGAAATAAATTTCCTTTGGATCATCTGGAGTCATTTTAACGTAATTCGTTAAGTAGTTTTCTCAATTCCTGAATGCAACAAAGTATATTTGGAAATTCTAAAACTAATTTCTAACTATTATGGCTAAAATAATTTTTGTATAATTTCCTGAAATTTCGTTGTTGGATGGTATCAGACATATCCTGCGTGGTCGTGCTTGAATATTACTGATATTCACCCTCATATCTCCAGACCAGCTAATCCCAGATACTCATGACTCCACGTGCCTTCACAACCAAACAGGCCTGCATAGGTGAACATTGTCGATGAAATTCCACTAGAAGTGTTGTCGAAAGTTTGCCCAAGAGCTCCACCAGCAATCTTTTGAGGACTCAAAGAGAATTTCATCTGAGAAAATCATCAAGAATGATTGTCGAAAATCTTCCATGAAATCCCTCAAAATTTCTGCACACAATTTTTTTTTGACATTTTGCCATTGTGTTTTTAAAAAATGCTTGAGAAATTCAAATATGATGTAGCTATTTCTAGATTATGCCAAATTGATGTAAAGTATTTTAACTTTACGAATTATCTGTGGGTTTTATTCAGGAATTGCTCCTAGACTGCGTCGCTTTTTTTCTTGAACGCAATACGGAGCTGAGAAGAAAATTCAAACCAAATCAAATTACCGTCCACCCTAGAAGTTTTGTCTAGGTTTTCCAAGAAGTTCCCCCAGCAATTTCTGTTGAAAACCCTCTTGGAAATCTTTCTGAGAATCCTTCTGGAATTATTTTTAAAGTTTCTGCACGAGTTCCATGTGAGATTTTTTCAATAATCTCTTCTGGGATCCTTTCAGGAATACTTTTTGGGATTTCTCCTGAAACTGCTCAAGGATATCATCTTGGAATTCCTTCTGCTAATCTTTGTTTTGTTTTGCCTTATTTATATCTTTTCGCTATTTATTCTGAAAATAATCCCGGAACTTCCACTGGTGGTCCTTCTGCATTACCTTTTGGAAGTCCTCCAGAAATTCTTTCTGGGAGTCCTTTTGTAACTTCTTATGGGATTACCCTGCAATACTTTCTGGGAATCTTCCTGGAATTCCTCTTGGAATTCGTTCTGGATTTCTTCAACTTATGGGATTCCTTCAGGAATTCGCACAGCGATTCTTCCAAGAATTCCTACTGAAATTACGCCTAGAATTCTTATGCCCATTTTCCGGGATTGCGGGAATCCATGAATTGCATCCTCAATTTTCTAAGAATTCTCTACCGCAATTTTTTTCTTAAATTTCTGGAGAGATTGCTACTAAGATTCCTTTTCAAATTTCTTCTAAGCTTTATCTATAAATTCCTCTTACGAGATGAACCAGCCGAGGGCTGAAAATCTCGATAATAAAGAAAAATAATAATAATGATATAAATTCCTGTTAGGGTTCTTCTAAGGTTTCCTTCTGATGTCCCTGCAGGAATTTATTTTGTGATTCTTTCGGAACTTAAATTGGAAATTACGTCAGAAGTTCTTTCGGGACAATTCTATCAAATTCCTCTAGGATTCCTACATCTTTTATTTCTCAAAGAGTTCAATTCTTCGATAGATTCCTGCCGGAGTTTTATGAGTTACTAGCTGTACCCGGCAAACTTTGTCTTGCCTACTGCGTTTTTTGACGTTTCAAGCCCCTAGCCAAGTCCAAGTCCCCGTTCAAAATGTCTGAGAACACGATTTTCAAAAACTCTCAATTATTCAATGTTTTTTGGTTCATAAATCTTCCTTGGGTGAAAACTAACAGAACAAAACAAAGATGACCCAAATCGGACGTTCCGTTCGCGAGTTATGCGCGGTCCCACGTATGCCACTGCATTTTTATACAGAGTTTAAAATTTTCATTTTCAATGAATGAAATTCAACGTGAATTTTAAAAATTCTCAACTGAGGGATCAAAATAAAATTCATTTTGGTGAATGAATTTTTTCACTTATTCATTCATTTTTCTGTCACTGACAATTTCCACTGAGAAATAAAACTGGACCGTAACTCCCGATTATACTTCCAATCACCTAAAAACTTGTGTATAGTAGTTAATTAGAATAATAATTATGCTCTCTATTTGTTCATTAGGTCGGATTGTGCGTCTGATAACAGAAATTGGACATTTTACGACGTGCAAAAAAATATTCGTGACAGAGAACTGAATGAAAAAAGAGAGGCATTCAGCTGACAATGAATGTGGCCAAACACGAATGAAAAAATGAGAATGTCAATCTTCACTTTCAGTCTTCGAATTTTTTACTCTCTGTTTTATATATATAGATATGAAATTAACATCAGAATTGAACCAGGAATGCCATCTGGCTTTACTTATGGGATCCCTCCTGGATTTTTTCAGCGATCCTTCCATCAATTCCTACTGATGTTATTCCAAGAACCCTTTCCGGGATTACTGCAGGAGTTGCTTCTTATATTTCTTCTGTGATTCCTCTAAGAATTCTTTCTTGGATTCCACTAGGTGTTTTTTTCTTAGATTTCTCAAGGAATTGCTTCCAAAATTCTTTTATTTATTTCTTCTAGGTTTCCTCTATGAAGACCTGCTGGATTTCTTCTAAGGATACCCTCTGGGATCCCTGCACCAATTTCTTTTTGAGAATCTTCTGGGATTTCAATTGGAAATTACGTCAGATGTTCTTTCTATACAATTCCACCAAACTATTTTAGGATTCCTACAGGAGTACATTTTTTTATTCTTCAAAGAGTTATTTCGAGAGTTCTTCCAAGATTCCCTCGGAAGTTCTTCAATGGGTTCCTACAGCAACTCCTTTGGTATATGAGATGTACCAGCCGAGGGCTGAAAATCTCGATAATAAAGAAAAATAATAATAATAATAACTCCTTTGGTCATATTTCCGGTTGTTCCCGCTGGAGTTCATTTAGGTATTATTTATGGGATTCCTCAACAGATTTACAGAGGTTTATTAAGAGACTTATCCAGGAGTGGTGCAAATTGTTGTGAAATTTCTTGCAGCATTTTTGTCACATTACCCAGAGAAAATTTCTGAAGAAATAGTAAATGAATTCTTGGTGGAAATGTTTCCGGAATTTGTACCTTTTTTAACCTTTCAAACAATTCCCCTGACTTTCTTGTGATGGTTTAATAAAAAAGTCCACTTTTTTTTTCCTTTCTTAAGAAGAATTTCTTCAAAAACTTCTGAATTAATTTGACAGGTTATTTTCAACAAATATTAGTTGGAATTTATACGATAATTTTCAGAGTTTTTCTTCGAAAGTTCTGTAGAAATTTAAGAAAAAAATTGTTTTGAAAATTTCGCCAATTATTTCCCTACAGTTCTTACAGAAATTTTAAAATAAAGTTAAGCTTAGGTTCCAGTAATATTTCTGCTAGAAATGTTGCCACAAAGTCTGGTATAAACTCCTCTTGGAATTTTACAATACATAACTCTAAAATTTTCAATGGTGATCTAGCCAGACATTTCTCAAACATTATGCAACTATTATTTCAGAAATAATATCTGAAATATTCAAAGGAATTGATTCTGAAATTTTGCTGGCAGTTCTACTATATATTCCACAAACATTTTGCAAGGAATTCCGCTTCGAATTTCTGTACCAAGAATGGAATCACACATTCTTATAAAATTTTGATTCGTTTTTCCCTCACTTTACTTGACCTTCCGAAGAAACTTCTGTTTGAAATCCTGGAACTCTGCGATGGAACTTCAGACGGAACTTCGAAGGAAACATAGAAATCCTGGAAGACCTTTGGAGGAACTCTTGGAGGAATTCCCGAAAAAAAATGAAAGAGAGAAGAATTCTTGAAGGAATCATAGAAGGAACTCTTAAAGAAATCAACGGAGGAATATTAAAATAAATTTCCTATTTATTAAAATCCCTAAAGTAACCACACAATATTAATGAAGAAATCCCCGAAGGATTTCATTCTGTTTGCTAGTTATCCACAAGCAGCATTCTGGTAGATATTCTTATTAAATTTTATCATATAAACGTTTCAGGAGTGTGCCAGAGGGTTTCCAGGAGTTTCAGAGGCGCATCAGGGAGTTCCGAAGGGTTTCAGGATTGTTATAGGGGGTTATCAGATTTGTTCCTTGTTGCCCAGGGAACAGGGATGGGAACACTCACTTGCAAAGAATTACACTCACTTAATATTTTCTCAGCTCAGAAGCGTGCAATCAAGAAACGATGTATGGACGACTTTTGCTTTGTGGTTTTATCTAAAACTTTGCCGAGTAAAGTAGGGGTGGCACACGGATACCACAAGGCCACAAGGCAAAAGTCGTCCATACATCGTTTCTCGATTGCACGCTTCTGAGCTGAGAAAATATCAAGTGAGTGTAACTTTTTGTAATTGACTGTTCCCATCCTTGGTGACAGATACGCGGGTTTTGATTATCACTTGTAGTATTCCTCTAGAGAATAACTGACACTGAGAAAGACTACAAGTACTAGTCAAAATACGTAAATATGTCAATGCCAAAGCATTAGAGGGCTGAACTAAAAGGTACAAATCTGATTACATTCAACCGAAGAAGGTATTCTGCTTAGAGCGTTCTAAAAGTCGGTACAAAGTTATATGAGGTTTCAAGGACATCATTGGAAGTTTCAGGGGATTCCAGAGGCAAACTAGGTGATTTCAGGGGCGTTTCAGGGTGTTTCAAGGAGTTTCAGAAAACTTTTGGGGCGTATATAGTGTTATTTCAGGGGTGTTCCTGGGGATCTTGGGGGATTGCAAGGGCATTCTAGGATAAATCAAGTGGTTTCAGAGGCATTTCAGGAAGTTTCTGAAAGTTTTTGGGGCGATTAAGTGGTGTTGCAGGGGGTTTCAGAGGCATTCCAGGGGTCTCAAGGGAATTCTAGGGCGTTTTAAAGAGTTTCAGGGAGTTTCAAAAGGTTTATTTCAAGGGGTTTTAGAAGCGTTTCAGGAGGTTTCCATGAGATTTTTTCTGTTTTCTAGGGTCTCTGAGGGTTTCAGGGGCGTTCTAGAGAGTTTTGGGAGGTTTCAGGGGGTTTACAGTGGTGTTTTGAGAGTCTTCCAGGAAGTTTTAGGGGGTTTCAGGGCCGTTCCAAAGGCGTTTTGTAACGTCTTGAAACCCCTCTAAAAACCCATGAAACATACTTTAACCCTTTGGGGACGGATGGGTCGTATGTGCCCAGCCGAGAAAATCGACCATCACAAACGTGTTCTAGACTAGCGAGGTTGCATCCAGAGAGGTGAAAATGCCGTCTCCAAAGGGTTAAAGCACTCACTCCTGAAAAGACCTCACCCTCCTGAAAAGCCTTGATGTGTCTTAGAACTTCTCTGAAATACCCATGAACGTTCCTTGGAAGCTCACTGGAACCGCCGGTAATTCTTAAACTTGAAATTGAAAATCTTACGAAATTATAACAGATAATTTGAAATGTCGACTACCGGAGTGAACCGTTCAACAATAAGCGAGAATCGGTCAACATTAGAATGAGCTAGCCTAAGGATACGCTCAACATATGGGTTACAGACTTCCGGTGGATATACTCTAACTCCAAGCGCACCACGGTGCAGGATTAGAAAACTCCTGATTATTATTCAGTTGTAACACATGGGTATTTTTAATTAGGTCAGTTGTTCGCTATATGTTTAACTTATTTTAAATTGAACGTAGATGTACAAAAATTCATAGCATTTGATTTAAAATTGTTGAATAATAACGAAATATTAGGGGGATTCACTTAACAGCGTAAACTGATTAAACTGATTAAACGTCGCGATCACCAAGGCAATCTTTGATTATTTCATTCGCAAAATCATGAAACATTTCAAATAAGCAGAAAATCATGGCTTACGCAGCCATTTAATCTGTTTTGTGAGTACCCCTATTGAAACCACCCGACTGCAATATAAATGATTCAACTTCCTATCTTTCAATAATCTTAAAAATAACCATTACCCCCAAACTGTTCCACTACTTTATCACAAAGGTTAGCTCTAGGGTTGTACTATTAGATTCAAACAGATTCTTACACCAGAAACGAAAGTTTTTGAATATTAGTAGCGAAAGTCTCGTTCATTCTTTTGTCTGTGTGCATATCACAGTCATTATACTATGTAGTCAGTAGGGTAAGTCCACTCGTCACTCTCAACTAGTAGTTATGTTATAGGTCCCAGTCCGTTTTGTACGAAACAACCGTGCCGCACTCCCGCATCCGTATACTCACAAACGCCGCAACCAACAGCAACACCACGATCACGCTGACCAGGCTGGCCACGACGGCTACGACCACGCCGCTGCCTTCCTCCTCTTCGTCCTGCTGAGGTGGTGTCTGCGATGGGGACGTCTGATCCTGGTCAAGTGGGGACCGGGACGAACCGCTGTTGTTGTTGTTCAGTTCGACGTAGTCCTCTTCGGTGACGGATTCCTCCTCGGACAGTTCGGTGGTGGTGGTTGTCATTTGGCGGTCGAGCGACGATCGGCGAGTGGTGCCGGCGGGTTCCAGTTCCGGCGAGGCCGATGGTTCCGGTTGTGGAATCGGTGGTGGAGTGGTTTCTGATACGGTGTTGTAGACGTTCTTGTCGTCGATGAGAACCGGCTGGTTGGAGTTGGTCGGCTCTTCGGCGGATTCGGTGGATAGGTCGACCTTGTCGGTGGTACCGGCAGTTGGACGGAATTCAACCAGGGTAGGCTGAATGGTGGACTGCTGGGTCAAGAGAGGTTCGGTTGATTTTCGGACGGATAGCGTAGTGGGTACTGCGGTGGTAGTGGTGGTCATGGATGAGAGCTCTTCATTGGTTTGGTTGATAGCGTTAGGGTCAACTTCTGACGAAGTCTGTTCATCTGAATTTCGTGGTAGAGAGTTTGCGAGTACTTCCCTCGTAGGTGGAAGCAAAGTGCTAGTGGATGTGGTCATTGTGGTGGTCAACTGAGGGGTGGTTTCTTCGATAGTTCGGGCAGAATTGGTTGTGATCGGTTCTTGGGTGGTGGTGATTGCTATGGGTCTTCGAGTTGGACGCATCGATTCAAATGTGGTTAGCGGAATTGCTTCCGTTGTGGCTTCAGTCTTTTTAATGATTGGAGATGCAGGCGAATAAGTGGTCACCGGCATGTCCTCAGTTGTAGTGCTAAGTTCATATCTAACAGTAGTAGTAGTTCTTCCAGGGAGAGCAAAACTGTCGCTTTCATCATTGTTTTCATTGACTTCATAACCACGAGTTGGTCGCACAGTGGTTACAACCTGCTCAGTTTTGACATTGAAAGCGGTAGTTGTCTCTTGAATAAAGTTGGTCAACTCAGTCCGTTTGGTTGCCTCAATAGGAATCTTGCTTCGGTCTTCAAATTTAAAATCTTCCAGATCATCGTCGGCCGCTTCAGTGGTAGAGGTTGTTTCTGCTATCAACTTTGCATTGGGCATAGCAGTTGTCGTCTCTTCGAGTATATCCGGAGTTATTTCCGTTACAACGGAAGTTATCCTGTTCTCTTCACTCAGAGCATCCAAAACGGATGGAGTCTTATTTGCGTACTTCCGCCGATCCTTCAGTTCATTTTTCAACTCAATTTCAGGCTCCGAAATTGTCGGTTTAACAAACGAGCTGTTTGCAAAGTCTGCATCCTGCATGATCATAGCCCAGTCCATCAGCTGTTTCAGCGTATTGTTAGCAACGGAATTCTCATTTTCGTCGCGAATAACATCCACACTCTCCGCACTCACCGTTCCCGCTTTGCTAGATGACCGATCTACAATTCTCATACTAGCTAACGCCCATGCTGCGCCATTGATATCGTTATCCTCGGTTGCGCCGAACTGATCCAAGAACTTGCCCTTCTTCGCTTTCGTCGTTGGCACAGTCTGATTCTGACCACGAACCTCGTTGGACACCAGTTCGTAGTCAGTGTTCTCGATCTCCAACTTCTCCACCGACACGCTTCTGTTGCTTTCGATGGTATGATTTCGTTCGACCAGTGCTTCCGGCACAACGACCACTTCGTTAGATTCATTTGCCGACTGTGCTGAGCTTTCTTCACTGTCCGCTAGGGAGTCTAGCGTAGTAGTTGTTTCCCAAAAGTTAGGCGATTCCGTAGTTGGCGCGGATTTGTCAGCGAAAAATTGCTCCCGCTCAATTCGAGCCTCTTCTAGCGATATGCCTCCTCGTGAAAAGTTGGACGGGGAGGTGTACCTGAAATAGGAGATGAATATTGTGATTAGGTTGAGTCTATTGCCTTTGTAAAAGTTAATAGTCGTGTTCAATGAAATAGGTTCAACATGCGGTCGAAGTTGCTGCATCCTGGTCTTTCCTATTCGTCAACTAATGGGTAAGCAGGATATTACTCTACATGCAGAGGACCAACGCACACTTGGAGTTTTCGAACGGAAGGTGTTACGTACCATCTACGGTGGACTACGTAACTATGGAAGACGGGACTTGGAGAGGGCGAATGAACCACGAGCTGCTTCAGCTGCTGAGAGAATCAACCATCGTCCACACTGCGAAAATCAGGAGGCTACGGTGGGCGGGTCACGTCATCAGGATGTCGGATAGCAACCCGATTAAACTGGTGCTCGAGAGTCATCCGACCGGTACAAGAAGACGTGATGCGCAGCGAGCTAGGTGGGTCGGTCAAGTGGAGGACGATTCGCGGAACCTTCACAGAGTACGGAACTGGAGACGCACAGCAATGGACCAAATCGAATGGAGGCCTTAGTCTCACCAGTAGGTAACAAAAAAGCTCCAGTATACTTTTGGCACAGACAAACAGAGACGTATCATTCTACTAATTTCTCAACTTTCCTTTTAACGGCAATAGTTAGCAAATCTTACGCTCAAGGTCGCATCGCTCACTCACTACTGCAATCTACTTAGCAGTTTGCGAAATACCTTATGTTCTACCTGGGGTGATTACGCTTTCGAGACGATGCTTTTAATCGCAATGTGTTTCAAGTGAAACCACTGTTTTGTGTGCCTGAGCAGTACTAGGTCACTTTCTTTTTGGAAAATCCTCAACTTTCATCTTTGACCTATGGCACTCATCTCATGGCACTCTAAATTCGATATCGAAAATACTTTCATTTTCGTAGCCCAATCATCGACAACAGGTGGTAAAATTTCTAATTGACCTTTCCATCATTTCTTTTTATTTTCCAATACATGGCTAGCCGACGGATATCAGTTGAAAACGCAAACGCGAAATCATGTCAATTCTGCGCCGCCGCGCCATATTTATTCACGTGCAACACGCGCAATCAATCGCGTTTGCTTCCCCATCATCACCTCATTACAGCATTACTGCCATCATCGTAGTTCTCCGTTGAAACGTTTTTTTTTTGTTACCTGTGTGAACATGTTGATCTCATTATTTGCCGCCGCATGATGGCGCTTCGAAGTCGGGAAAAGTCCGAAATAGCGATGGACGATCGACCATGATGTCTTGAGAAAGTGGTGCGTTACCTGTGTGCATTGCGATCGATTTTCGCTTCGGTTGCAGTTTCCACCGATAAGTAAAAGACAGTTCACGTTCAAAAGATATTGAGACGGATTTGAATGGTCACAGTTTCCGGGTTATCGTCATCGTAAGCGCCAGCCGTATATTGTATCGAAAATTGAGCTCGCAATGCCTCTGGTGAAGGTTTTCAAGACTTTTATTTAGGAACTTTGGATTTCCATGGAAATTTTTATGAGAAATGTTTTAGGCAAATCATGGAAACTTGCAGCAAATGCTTCGGTAATGGCTTTGTGAACTTCTGTAGAAATTTCTTATATGAAATACTTTGAAAATTCCGTCAGCAACTTCCTTTTGTTTTTTTTTTTTACCACTCGTGCAACAAACTGCCCATTGTAAAAAGGCAGTTTGTTACAAGTTGGCATATTTGATTAAAAGCAGTAGTTGAGTGTTTTTGAGTGTCCAAATTTACTTTGGACCAATCAATTAGAATTGAATCGATTTGGCCTAGATCCACTCGCCACTGCGAGCATAACAAGCCACATATAGCCCTGACTTTGAATACTTTTCAAGTTCAAGGGGAGAAAAACTTTGCATACACCATATGCGACAATATTTATAAACACTCTTCCTCTAGAACGACCACCGATAGTATGGCGTTTAGCTGAGAGTTGTTTATGTTTGGAGAAATATCGATCGGACGCGCGATCAAAACGCAATGCGTGTTGCAAGCGACAGTCCATCTTGGGTTTTCTTTTTGTTCTTCCATTTAGAACAGATTACCTCTTACGGAACGTGGCCTATGTATCGATGGATAAAGACAGGAATCCATCTACTGATTCATTTAAGGCATAGATTTAGCCACTCGTTCAAGGCGAGAACCTGGGGTAAGGAACAATCGATCCAACTGTGATTATGAGTATTCGTACTACAGGGGTTCTCGAACGAATTTGAGTACGAGACATTTTCTTCATATATTTGAGTACGAATCAATCAATTGGGAAACTTCATTTTCATCACGAATTAGATCTTACCCCACCACTTTATATTGATAGTGTGTGAAAATTTTATTTATGGGTAGGGGTTGCAAATATGGACTATGGTGGGGAGTATACCATATTTCGGATAAATATTCCGAAGGTGAACCGATCTCTCCCCACCACTCTTTAGGGATATTCTGTAGGACCCGTATCCCGATCAAGACCGATCGTGGATCCGATCTCTCCCTTCCATTTATCACGGATAAATATTCCGAAGTTGAACGAATATGAACCCGATCTCTCCCTTCCATTCATCACGGATAAATATTCCGAAGTTGAACGAATATGAACCCGATCTCTCCCTTCCATTCATCACGGATAAATATTCCGAAGTTTAACGAATATGGATCCGATCTCTCTCTTTCATTCGTCACGGATAAAAAGTCCGAAGTTGAACCGAACTCTCCCCACCACTCTTTAGGGATATTCTGTAGGACCCGTATCCCGATCAAGACCGATCGTGGATCCGATCTCTCCCTTCCATTCGTCACGGATAAATATTCCGATGCTGACTCGATCTCTCCCCACCATTGTTTTTAGGGACCCGAATTATCCCGATGCTGAACGAAAACTTTTTTTTTGTCATGGATAATTATCACGGACGTGGTCGGATTGAAAAATAGAAAAGGCCCCTTTAGGGTCGGACTTCATGAGGATGGTTTGCCTTCAAATTATAAAATGATGGGTTCGATTTTTATGGGAACACAAGGGATATGGAATGATGTTTAGTTTTTAAGGAAGAGAAAAACTATCGGATTGAAAATATACTTTTGGTGTGTAGAAACGGGTTGGGTTCCAATAGAATCGAAGTTTCATTAGATTTGAATATTTGTTTTTAACTCGCCATGAAAAATAAAAGTTTATCCCGAGCTCAAGATTTTTTCTAGGCGCAGGGGCTGAAACGCATGCAAGTTCGGGGGGAAAATTTTGGAATGCGATTGGTCAAATGAACCGTTTGAGTTCATGTAATCAACCAAAAGGGGAAATATGATGAATATGATTGGTCAAATGAATCTCTTTGATTCAAAAAGACATCATATGGGGAAACAGCACAAATGAAAGAAGGATATATGCACATCTCTTTCCAGCTCAGGAACTCCAGGATTCTTTTCTGATTCCAGAGTGGGGATGATTGAAAAGTGTAGTGCATATGTATTGTAATGAGAGTTGATGTGTAGGTTGAAATCTCAGGATATAAAAACCGCTGCCGGACCCTTGATCTAGGAAGTGCTTAGAATTTTTTTCAAGAGTTGTTATTAAGATGTTGAGTCGTTACAGAGCTTAGGGAAGTTATTTAGGGAGTTCTTAGAAAGTGATATTGAAGTGTATAGTGAAGACCTCGGTGAAGACATAGCATTAGACTAGGAAGTTTGTTTTTTGTGTGTGAAAAAAAAGAAGAAAACAGGAAGAGTAATCATTAAGCTCCTGAAAATCTGACATGGAAAACGCAGCTAAGTATAAGAACTAATAAATAACCTATTTTAAGGATTCATTTAGCTTTTCCACAAAATATCACATCCGAAAAGTACATTTTTTAATTTTTTTTACAATCGCTCGAGATTGGGGCGGTTGCACTCGTTTGATAAATCGTATGGTCAATACTTCGGGAATTTCTTCAACATTCTTCTGGAAACATCTATGCCAATTACTACTGGAATTGAGTGGTTATTTCATTGGGCATATCCTTTGGAAATTGATTCGCAAAATTTCTTTGGGGAATTCCAATTTTTATTGGATTTGAAACAAAATTTCCTTTAAGGCTATTTTTTAGTTTTTTTTTTGCATTTTTTTAAACTAATTCGGCAATTTCTTTGGAACTTTGTCGGATAACTCTTTTGGAAATTTCTCAGCAGTGATGCGTAATGGAAAATTGATTTGGGTTATTATTTTTGAAAATACCTACTGCATTACCGTGGGCTTCGTGACCGTGCGGTTAGTAGCGTCAGCCATTTATGCGAGTAGTGAGTTCGATTCCCACTCCAGTCGGAGGAAAAAATTCGTCGTACGGAAAATACTTCATTGGGCAACTGCTTACATGTTATCCGTTGTCTAGTGTATGTTATGTTCAGTCTGTACAGTCTCTGGCTGTGAAGACGATATGTGCAATTGCTTTGCAAATTTATCAGGCAACTCTTACGGGATTTTCTTCATAAATTTCTTTGGGAGTTTCACCGAAGGGATTGGAAATTTACCTGACAGTTTTGGCAAGGACAATGATACACTATGCCCAGGGAGTCGAGAAAATGTTCCCGACCGGAACAAGAATCGAACCCGCTGTCGCCGGAATGGCGATCCTAAGCCTTGACACTAGGCTAACTGGAGACCCCTACTTTGAACATTCCTTAGTCAATTCGTTCGTAAATTTCTCAGGCAATTTTTGAAAATTTCTCCGATAATTCCTATGGAAACTCCTTTGGTAATTCCTTACAGAATTCCGTCTGTTATTACTTTGGAAGTTTTATTAGATATTCTCTTACGAATTAAAAAACATTTTAATGGAGTGTCCGGAGAAAATCTCGAAGGAATTACCTAAGGAATTTCCAAAAATCAAGGTGATTACCGGAGAAGATCTCAAAAAATTGCTGAATAATTTCAAAAGACCAGGCCAGTGGGCTAGTAGTCATCATCAAACTACTAGTACCTAGCCGTTCAAAACCAGGACGTTAGGCAAAGGGGTCGTCGTTGTGATTGTGTTGTTCAATTATGGCCCTCTGTTAAATTTCAACTTCTATTCAATTTCTCTCGTTGCACACTTGCGATTCTATCCACCGTTTCTTTCATTACTTTCGTTACTCCCTCCTTCTTTGAGTAGTATTAAGTTCACCGAGAAAAGCCAATAAAATTCAATTATCATCAATTTCTATAGGAGTTACAAGAAAAAAGAAAATCTCCTATGAAAATTCAAAAACTTTTATTATATTGATCAAATCTCCTGAAACAAGTGACCTTACAGTTGAGGTCGAAATACGTATCTGTCAAAGGATGCAAATTCTTAGTGGAATTCAAAGGAACAATATTTAACGCGATTTTCTTTTTATTTACAGATATTCCCCTAACAAGCCCAGGTTAATCATCATCAAGTAATCTTTGAAATGGCTTTGAACATGAGATATACGAGACTCAGAACAAACTCGTAGCTCTTTACAATTCAAAAGCAATATAGGGAGCAAATCTTGCACTTATTTGTTTTCTTGAAGAAAGTTTTCTGCCGTTTTAGCAACCTTGCCGAAACGGTATCCTCTTAAGGCGAAACTGGAAGCATTTCCTCACTTTTTGGTTTTTGATTTTTCATTAAATAACGAAGCAATATTTTCAAAATCGGTTTTCGTGCACATGTAGAGTATGGATCAAGGTATCTTCTGATTTTTTTTCGTAGTGGAAAATGTTTTTCGTTTTTGCAGAAACCATTTTTGAACAAAATTTCACAAAAAAATGGTTTCTGCAAAAATGGAAAACATTTTCCACCTCAAAAAAATTCAGAAGATACCTTGATCCATACTCTACATGTGCACGAAAACCGATTTTGAAAATATTGCTTCGTTATTTAATAAAAAATCAAAAACCGAAAAAATGAGAAAATGCTTCCAGTTTCGCCTTAAGTGACGCTTAGACTATCTAGGAAGGTGCTTAGATCTCTAGCGCCACGAAGTGGGCAAGTTTCAAACTGAATTGAGGGGGTTTACTTATGAGTAAATGAGGATTAAAGTTTTTCACCAATGTTTCACTCCATTCAAAACATATGGAGTTTCAAAATCGACCCAATTTCCTCCGATTTATTGTAATCTTTCTAATCATCGGAAAAATTATCTCAAAAAAGTTCCTAAAAGTTGGAAATCTGAAGAATTTTTTGATATGTTCAGTTCAAAATCGACAAAATGGTCACTTACACAATTTTGTATCTGGGCCGTCTTACTCTAATGAGAAACTGTGCTAAATAGAGTATTCTTCGAAGTGGTTCAGAACGTGAGATATTTTACACTTAGGTTAAACTGAACATCCTTCTTGGTAGCTTTGCTAAAAATACTATCTTTCTAAGCTTTCCAGATCGTGAGATATACGACACCTTGACACTGAGCTCACTACAGCGCTAGCGATACGTGAATAAATTTAGAATTAAATTGCTTTCTACAAGAAAACTTTTATTCTTCCGAGCAACTTTGTCGAAGTCAGATTTCTTCTGAGTGATCCAGAATGCGAGATTTACGACGATTAGACTAAACTAAACTAAAAGCTCCTAAGAACACTAGTTCCACGTAGTAAGTGATTCTCGAACTAAAATATTTTCTATGCGAAAGCTCTTAGTATTCTGAGGAACTTTGCCGAAGACAGTATCCTTGTATGTGGTTCAGAACGCGAGATATGCGACGTTTACTCTAAACTGGTAGCTCCCAAGAACACTAGCGCCCCGCAGTGAGTGAGTGATTCGCGAACTAAATTGGTTTTCTATGCGAAAGCTCTTAGTCTTCGGAGCAACTTTGCCAAAGACAGTACCCTTCAATGTGGTCTAGAACGCGAGATATACGACGTTTAGACCAAACTGGAAGCTCCCCCCAAGTACACTAGCGTCACGCAGTGAGTGATTCTTGAACTAAATTGTTTTCTATGCGGAAGCTCTTAGTCATCAGAGCAACTTTGCCGAAGACATTATCTTTCTAAGTTGTCCAGAACACGAGATATACGACGTTTAGACTAAGCTGGAAGCTCCCAAGAACACTAGCGCCACGCAGTAAAGCCTGTATCCGCAATAATCGGGACACAGAAATATAGCTGTAACTCTGCAATAGATCAATTAAAATTGCTCAAATTTGGCCTGCCTATAGCTTAAGATGTGTTCATTTCACCTGCAAAATTTCATGTGAATGGGTGCAGTACTTTTTGTTGTAGCAATGAAACAGTAGAACGCGTGCAATTGAATTTTGTACAGCCCCTGGTTTAGATTGTCAGCGCTGTAACTTTTGAATTTGATAAAGGAAATAGCTGAAATTTTGAACATAAACCTCTCAATCTACGTTTCTTGCATGGACAAAATTTCAAAAAAATCGATGCATTATCAACAATTTTATGTTCGAAACATATAAAGGGGCTGACCGTGATTTTAGCCCCTCAGACAACAGCTAGTCAGCACCCCTTATTGTTTCGATTATATTGTTGAAAGTACTATACCAATAATCATCAAAATTTGCAGGCGTAATACACACATAATCAACCACCTTCTGTGCAAATTCCATGAAAATTGGAAGATACATTCAAAAGTTATGAATGGCCAAACATCGCACATGAAAAACGCGAAACATGTTCACTAACACTAACCTCTATCAACAGCAGTAACTTTCAATCCAATTGATAAAAGTTGATGAAATTTTACAAGAAAGTGTCTCTATAAGTATCATAACTGCTTACAAAATTTCATGATTATCCTTACAGAACTTTGAATTGTAGCGGAAAAGAACCACTTATTATGCGAATGAAAATTGGTCATGTTTGTACAAAATCTTAAAAACCACGTCAGTTTGATTCTCATCCACAGTTAAAAGTAATGCATCGATTTTTATGAAATTTTGCACAAATAATAAACAAACATTGAAGAGTTCTCAGTTAATTTTTGGCCAATTTTTATCGATTCAGTACAGAGTTACTGCCGTACTTCTGTGTCCCGATTATTGCGGATACAGGCTTTAAGTGTTTCTCGAACTAAATTGTTTTCGTTGCGAACGTGTAATCCAAACTTTTAGCTCCCAACCCAAATAACAATCAGCATGCCTAGAAGATTTATTCATATTCATGTTTTATCCTGGTTTTATACGAGCATGTGAAAAAGCTGGTTGTTCTATATTAGTTTTATGTGGTAGTTTTTTACTTTGCACCTTTGGCATTCCATAAAACTATCATATAACTTCTGCTATAAAGAACTTCAGTTAACCTTCCAGGACGCGCGCCATCAAGCAACCGAAACTGCACCGCGCTCACGCTGTATACGAAAAGCGAGGTTTTTTGGTAGTGTTGTACTTTTTACAACAGCGCGCGCGCTGAAGGGTTAAAGACTTGCAAGTAGTCATGAATTGGTTTTACCACTTAGTATATACCATTTCAATAAAACTTGTATTTGCGATTATTGTCGGAGTGATTTTTTTTGTAAATAAATATACAAAACTGTGAGGCAATGCTTAAAACCAACAAACAATTTCGTGGCCGTAACATAGAGCAATAAATGCTGTGATAAAACCGTTAGTTCTATCATGACCTCAGTTATGGCCACCTTGGGAGGGTTAGCCCTATTGGAGAAATCATTAGGGACAGATAGTTTTATCAGAAAAACATGTCGCTTAGCCGGGATAATTTATGTAAATACAGAAAAATCATCACTCAATTTTATGATTTCACGTACAGCTTAAGATCAAACTTAACGATTCAACACGTTTCCGCCATATTATTTTCAGAAAAATTACATAATGTTTTTGAAACTCTGCTATGTTGAAAAACTTTTTTCACACCCAATTCTACCGAGTAAATTAAGGAGAAACTTCAGAGAATACAAACATGGCTGCCACAATGGCCGACTTGGTCCCCTACTCACGTTTTCAAGAGCACCAATCTTGAAACTTCGTAAACAAATGCTCTCGATTTGGAAAAGCTGCCTCTTTTTGAAAGTGAGCAAAGCCAGGATAAACAAGTGCGGCTTGATTCGATGCTTCGTTCGTCAGATTTGTGCCTTTAAAGTTTGTATGCAAAATTGCAATGGGATTTCTTGATGTTTCACCTTAAATGCATTCAACTTCCAATTAATGCACAGTTTGTGTGGCGCACTTTTTTTTTGTCATTATCACAGTCACATTTATCACAAATTTCCCGTGGCATGTCTCCTAACATGTATTAAATAGGAAATCAAATCTTAATTCCAGATCGGCATCTTTCCAATTCATGGCTGGATAAACAACCAAGTATAATTTATTCTGACGATCGAACATTGATAGTGAAAAATAATCAAAACAAATATTTGACAAGTCAGAATAAAACCAATAAAGGTTGTATCGGGGATACGATAAAACTATGATACAACCCGAACTCCTAAGTCGGTTTGTATAAGAAGTCCTGTAGATCATAATAAGACTGGGCCAACTAGCCAGATTGTTGACTTATGGAGGCATAAAGGAGCTATGGTTATTGTTTTTCAATCGCTAAAAAACTTCTATAAAATCAAAATTGTTACTTGAGAAGAACACTAGCGCCACGCAGTGAGTGATTCTCGAACTAAATGGTTTGCTATGTGGATGTTCTTAGTCTTTTAAGTAACTTTGCCGAAGACAGTATCCTTGGAAATTGTCCGGAATGCGAGATATACGACGTTTAGACTTAACTGGAAGCTCCCAAGTACACTAGCGCAACGCAGTGAGTGATTCTCGAACTAAATTGTTTCTTATGCGAAAGCTCTTAGTCTTCGGAGCAACTGTGCCGAAGACAGTATCCTACTAAGTGGTCCAGAACAAGAGATATACAGTATGCGGCAGGAAAAAATGCGAAAGTGTTTTTCAACTTCAAACCTCATTTTCGTCCATTTGGCATTAACCAATCTATGTTTCAACGTTCCATGATCTATAATAGGCTAGTTTTCTGAAAAGTTAATTAAAAAATTTCCCATTTTGGTCACTAACCTTTACAGGGCGGCGCCTGAAGATGAAGACAACCAGAATTTTCAAACCGCAGAAAATCGCACAGGTCGCTAAATTTCGCATCTTATAAAATTTTTTTTTTTGATTTTCTCTACAATATCATCAAATATATGTACTTATTTCATCTTGTATGTGAAACTACATGGCTCTGGATCAGTGTGGTCTGGTTGTTCATCGAATTTGAGCTAATTTTGTTACTGTTATAGTCATTTTGTTTAATGACCATTGGGCGCGCAGTTTATTGATATCCGCTTATTAGGCCTACATTATCACATGTTAAACATCAAATATGTTCATTTTTATTTTTCAGTACTAGAATATAGACATTGACTGATACACTGTAATGAAAAAATACACATATATATCCTATATTTAGCGTGTAATAGTGTCTTGAACTTTTCGCATTTTTTCCTGCCGCATCCTGTACGACTTTTAGACTAAACTTGATGCTAATAAGAACACTAGCGCCCCGCAGTGAGTGATTCTCGTACTAAATTATTTTTCATGCAAAAGCTCAACTAAACTGGAAGTTCCCAAGTACACTAGCGCCACGCAGTGAGTGATTCTCGAACTAAATTGTTTCCTTTGCGAAAGCTCTTAGTCTTCGGAGCAACTTTGCCGAAGACAGCAGCCTTTTAAGTGGTCTAGAACACGAGATATACGACTTTTAGACTAAACTTGAAACTTATAAGAACACTATCGCCACGCAGTGAGTAATTCTCGAACTAAATTGTTTTCTATTCGAAAGCACCTTATCTTCGGAGCAACTTTGCCGAACACAGTACATACCCATCTAAGTAGTCCAGAATACGAAGTCAAGAAGTTTCTTAACGATTAGATAATAAACAAAAGAGATAATAATGCTTGAAATCGCGTTTTATATAGAAAGACAATTACACCGTCTTCGACCAGAGGCCGCATAGACTGAACATTACTAACATTAGACAACGGACAACACATATAACACCCAGTGGCCCAGTGGATAGTTTTCCGTTTGACGAATATAGCTTTCCCCGACTGGAGCGGGAATCGAACCCACACTCCGTGGCTTACGAGACACCCAAACGACTGACGCCGCTAACCACTCGGCCACGAAGCACACAAATGATTCATAATGACCCTAATGCACGACGAAGGTGAACCTTCCGTTAGTCGCGTTATAGACCATCACTGCCAGCACCACGCTAATGTTGAGTACAAAAAGCGAGGATTTTCAACGTGTTGTACAATACAACAGCGCGATCACTCGAGGGTTAAGCTGTATTTTCACAATTTAACCAAAAAAAATTTTTTCTATATTTTAGTGATAACACAGACAAACAGACGTAACACTTCGAACATTTTTCTATTCAAATCATAGTCACGGACCATCGCCCATGTTAAAAGTCTGGTTTGGCCAACCATCAACTAGGTGGCGGTAGTGGGTAAACGTCAAGCTCGAACAAAAACGATGCGAGCGCCATGGATGGTCAGTTTTCCAACTATCAAATTTTGAAATTGACCGTTCAATCGATGTACGATGGGAATTATTAGAGTGTTACGTCTGCTTGGCTGTGGTGATAATTTTAGTGATAGATATAATAAGATGTCGAATGTTGCAAGTCACCCTGTATGATGGTACATCAGTGGCGTAGCCAGAAATTTACACTGGGAGGGGTTTTTGATGATCAATTGTAACTTTTTTTTATTAGTTGACACTCACATTTCGTTAACAGCAATGTTCAATGATGAGTGTCAAAATAGTGGCGCGGCCAAAAAAAAAATCAGAAAAAAAAGGTTTTATGGTGAAAAATTGTTTCACAAATTTTGGCCGGGGGAGGGGGGGGGGGTGTTGTTGTGGGTTTGTTAAACCCTAACCCCTCCGTGGCTACGCCATTGGGGTTCGTTCAAATATTACGTAACACTAAGGGGGGAGGGAGGGGGTCCAGCGCTGCGTTACGCTTCATACAAAATTTCAAAATTTTCCATACAAAAGTTGTTACGTGGGGGAGGGAGGGGGCTTAAAATTTGAAAATTTTGCGTTACGTAATATTTAAATGAACCCGTGGTACGCGTACATAATGATCTAATTTAACGCGTGGAGCTGTTTATCCATTATACAATTCATGTAAGTAGATACTAAAAATAACACTCAATCCAATTTTTATTGGAAACAAACTCACCGATTGAGATCGAACCGTGGCATCTCGACATCATCTCGTTGGTCCTCTACGACCGGTCGAATATCGGAGAGTTCGGATTCCTCATCATCATCATCGACGATACTGACGATGGTCGTGGTCTCACTTGCCGGTATCTCTGTCGTCGCTTCGGCACTGTGTTTTTCGACTTGTTCCACCGGAGTTTCCGTCGCAGTATCTTCCTGGTGCTCCAACCGGAGGCGAGCCATCTTCTGCTCACCGGACTCGGTGGAAGAAGGTGACGCCGAAGCATCCCTGGTGGGAGCTACCACGGTCGTTGGGGCATCTGGTCGGGTGGGAGGTGCTTTTGGGGCGGCCACCGATGGTGCCACCGTAATCGAAGCGGGTGCTATCTCGGTTGGATCCGTCGTTTCCACCACCTGTCTCAGCTCGGCCACCGTGGCTTGCTCTGAAGATGCATCCTTTTCGTTATCATATCCATATTCTATAACCCGAGGCGTGGACGCTTTATCGGTTTCGAAGTCGACGGTCCGAGTGGTAGGCACCGGAGTGGAAAGTTCAGATTCGGCGACTGAAGGTGCAACGGTGGTTGGATCCTCCGCTTCTCGTTTGACAATGAGACCACCCTGGACCCTGGGAGGCGTGACCACAAGGAGCAACCCAAAGGCCAGGAAGCCAACCAAAGTTGAAGCTAACGTCCGTTTTCGACTGTTGCTGCCACTTCGACAGGGTCCTAACCGAAGGGTGGCCACGCCTGTTTGCACATTTCGTCGCATGGTTTGATGTTGAGTCCCTATGAGGGATAGATCCCAGTAGATGGGATAGCTTCGTAAGAAGAGAAAGAAGTGTTTTGCTGGGTGAAGAGAAATACTGGCCACTGGGCTATTTGGAGCTATTTCAATGGAGGTGTTCGGTACTGGCAGTCGGTGCCTCTTTCGTTCATTTCTTCGGCTTTGGGATGCTTTCTGTATCACATCGTCCGACGCTGGTGGATCGGTCAATTGCTTTCGGAGCTGCTGTTGCCTCTATGATTGACACCCATGGAAGTTGTTACTCTCATTTCGAGTCACGATCGGGCATTTCTGCAATGGGAGAAATTGAAGGGAGAATCGAGATTAGATAAATGCATAAGTTAGCACGGGTCAATTGTGAGTTATGTATATCGAGAGATCTGATAAGTAATACTTGTGCACAAGCTTGTGCATCTATGATGGTAATTGACATTAATGATTTAAATAGAGCATGCATAATGGTCGTCTACACTGAAAAGATATGGAATAGATTTTAACGGTTTTGTTGAACCCTGATTCTGTCGTAAAAATTCATGATGGGAGATATCAAATGTCTTTGTCAATCGATTAAAGCAAATAAATAAATATTTATAGATTGACGGATACATTATTCGCAATCAGTATGGACTCAACGTTTCTAGATCCTAATATGGATAGTTGTAAAAGCGTGAGTACTGGATATCTAGCATAACCATGTTGGAAGTAACGAGTTCGATTCCCGGTCGGTCCACGAACTTTTCGTTACACATGTGAAATGGTCACTGGCAGAGGAAACTGTCAGTTAATAACTGTGGAGGTACTCGTAGAAAACTATAAGCTGAGAAATGGCTTTGTTTCAATGGGGACTTTACGCAAAGAAGAAGAAGAAGAAAAGGATGGATTCTACGGTAATTATTATTACCTGGAATATACCTGATCTTGATGATCGATGGTTTCTGAATTACCTTGAATTAGTCCTAGCAGATCAGCAGGATTTCGAAATATTTTTTTTTATCTGTATTAACGAGATTTTTAGCCCTAGGCTAGCTCATCTCGGGACCCATACTTTCCTTTCCTTCCGAAGGAAGAACACACATTTTGCGAGTTTGTCGGGAGTGGGATTTGATCCCAGGTCCTCGGCGTGATAGTCAAACGTTCTAACAATCACACCAGGTCCGCTCCACCCACACAGAGATTGTCTTTATCATTTGTTTCATTTCTTCTTCGGAGGCGTCGTTTGCAATATTGGAGGTGTAGAAATCCCTGGAGAAAGATCTAGAGGGATCCCAGAAGAAATTTCTAAAGGAATTTTGAAAAACAATCCGTGAAGGGGATCCCTAAGAGAATTTCGGAAGGAGTTTCTGGAAAACATTCGAAAAACAATTCCGGGAGGCGTTCCTGGAAGAGGGGAAACCCGGATTAACAGCATTGAAGCATTCCCGGTAAGAATTCATTGCACAGTGGGTCTGAACCCATATTTACGAGGAAAGATGCATTCAGCACTTTCAAATGATTTTTTAGACAAACATGGTCTTTTACAAAGTTGTTCCTAATAATAAGACCCTCTTTCCAATGTGCATGAAAAATAAACTTTTTTTATTTACAAAAATATCCATATATGTAGATTCTTGAGCAAAGTGGTAGATCTATCAATTTTGAGCATGTATTGTGTTGCTTTGAAAATGACCGATCTAGAGATATTTTTTTGAATCAGCTTAGGGTGGTCCAAGAAAACCCGATTTTCTGGCTGAATCCTTTTCAGTTTCCGTTTCCCATCAAAGCCGCCCAAGAATCACTATAGAGCATTCGAAAACGCGTCATTTCGTGCACAAAGACTTTTCCAGCATTTAAAAGAAGAAATATTGTTATAAAACATATCAAAAAATTAGAGAGGTGTTATTTCTGTAAATCAAGCATAAATAGCTGAAAATTGCAATTTTTTGTATAAAATCATCAGTATCTTAAGGCCAGAAAGAATAACATTTTTTTTTTCTTCTAATTTGTTTATTTATTTGGCTCAACTGTTTAATAAAAACAGAGCCGAGAGTCTGAACAAAAAATGTTTAGGAAAAAAAAATACAATTTTTTAATAAAAATTTGTCGTGCACATTTTTTTCTCGCGGCCCTTCCAGAGCCGGAGCCAGAGCTTGAGCCCGATCCTGAAGCCGCATATTGAGCTCGTCGCTGCTTCGCCTGAGGACCTCCTAAAGCTTCCAGAATCGCTTGACCCACTTCTTCTAGTGTCGGCACGCTTTTCTTTTGTTGTATGTTCCTATCCGTATGTTGCATTTGTTCGCAGCCAGCGGGTGCCTGGCCCGAACCAGTCGCCTCCGTCGGTTGGTCGAAACTTTTCTCCAGGGCTTCTATGATTTCCCCTCCAGAACCACCGGTTCTATCTCGATACCAGCCACAACTCCGGCATTCGAAGCTGTATTTCATTTTTTCTTGTTCTCTACATTCCGCGTTTTCTTCTGAGGACACCAATCTCTCCGATGTCCAAGCGCGTGGCATAAGAAACAAGTGTCTCTAAGGCCATCGTAGAACACGTTTCTTTTTCAACCGAGAACATCAATTGACGGAGGGATGTTCTTCTTTATATCCATGTGGATATCTCGCACACCAGTGGAAAGATAAACAAGACCTTATTCCACAGGAAACTTTTCCCTGACTACACGTTCTATTTTGCCAAAATCTTGTAGTATCGTGGCTAAACTTTCATCGCTTATTTCCGGCGGCAGGCCAAATACGCGGACGTACCGCATATCGGCACCCGCGGGTAACATCCGAACTTCAACCGACTTGCCACAAGAATGCTCGTGGCTCCGCATTCCGGGGAAACAAACTTAATGAAGAGCGAACGATCACGTACGGTCTTATAAGCTGCTTCCATTGAAAGCAAATCCGAATCTAACCGTTTCAGAAAATTCCCTATTTCAGTCCAAGAGGGTCTTGAACTACCCGGCGGGAATCGAAACTGAACAGTATTCATCATTTCGCTCATTTCAATTTACTGCTAAAACTGCGACACAAATGTGCACCACCGACCGAGCGAGGAAAAGTGAACGACCGACAAACAATGCGATGCGCGCGTGCGAACAACTACCATACAATGAGGCAGAAGACGAAAAAGGTCCGGGAGCGATTTTGCATGCGACTGCATTGGTCAATAGCAGCGACAAAACTGAAAAGAATGACATTTGCGCAAAGGAGGCAAATCTTTGTTGAAAATATGGTCAACCACTTGGAGCACCGTAAATTACCCAGAGCGGGTCTTTAGATAGGCTTGCGGGTAAATCATTCGGGGTAATGGGTCATTCGTGGTAATGGCATTCGGGGTAATGTCCTACGCCATTAGAAACAACTTTGTCCTCCCGAGATGAACTAGCCTAGGGCTAAAAATCTCGTTAATGCAGATAAAAAAAAAGAAAAGAAAATAAAAACTTTGTCCTAAACCACTGTGCATTGAGGAATCTCGGGTTGAATCTACAGTAATCCCTGTAAGAACCATTGTAAACGTCCTTGAGAAATTCCTGGAAGAATCTCTACATAAATCCCAGGAAGAATTTCAGTGAAATTCCAAGGATGAGTCCTTACAGAAACACCGGGAAGAATCATTGCAGCAACCTCGGGATAAAACCATGGAGGAATCCCAGGGGAAATTCCGGAGAGGATTCTGGAAGGAATGTCTTGAAAACTTCAAGGATGAGTCCCTGAAGAAGTTTCGCCACTCCCACTACGATCCTAGGAGGAATTCCATGAAGAATCGTGGCAACAATCTTTGACCAGTCCAAGGAAGAATCGGGGAAGAAATTTCTAAAAGGAATCCCTTGAGCAACTTCGAAAAACAATCCTTGGCGGAAACCCGGAGAATATCGGGATGAATCCTCGAAGGATCCCGAGAGGAATTCCGAAAAACATGAGGTAATACCAGAAGAAATTCCAGAAGGAATGCTGGAAGGAATATCTGGAGTAATCCTACAGACATTATGGAGGAATTAAAAGAGACACACTCCATCTTCATCAATGTCCCATTGAAGAATGACGTAAAATTTTCTTCGACTTTAGTGGGAATCGAACCCACACTCCGTGGCTTACGATACGCCTAAACGGCTGACGCCGTAAAGCCCACTGATTAAAATAGTTACTTTTATAGAGTATCCCTGTAGAAATCCTTTTAGAAGACATGTCGACCGAGATATCAGTGATACGAAAGTATAACTACGCCATCGGGTGTGTGAAGTGCACAACGGGTGAAATCTGACTTGGCTTTTCTAAATTGTTTGTTGGTGGCCAGGCATGCAGACTTATACGGTAGCGACTTAGCCTTATCAAGAATCTACAGCAGCACAATTCTTCTTCCTTCTAAATTCGACTACCTTATATGTATGAACTTTCAAGCGTCAAAACTACTGAATAAATGAATAAAGCTGCTTGAAAAGCTAAAGAGCAACCTGTAACAAGCTACTTAGCTCATAAAGTATCGGGTTACCTAGGGTTTGGGTACTAGTAGTGGACCCCCTAAGCCATCGAAATTTACTTCTGCGGCTTTTTAGCTATGTTAAGGCAGTGGATTGTTCCAAAGTGGAATTTTTTAACAAGTTTCACGTCCCCTCTTGATGTGAAGACCACCAAACATACAACATTAATAAATTATTCCAGAGAAATACGCATTTGAAAATATGTACGCATCGATGTTGCCTATAATGGACACCACCGAGGTTCATCATAGGATTACACAAGTTTACAAAATAAAACGAAAGTCGTGAACTTCTGTCAACGACCAAAATTTTTGAAGCACAATTTAGTGCTGATTTCGAAACCGACCTTCAAAAATTTTTAAGTAGAACAGGTTTTGAATTTTAGCTCAATATCGAGTTTTGCAACTTTTCAAAATATGTAATTTACTAAAATTCAAATATATTGCGTTTTGTTCAACCAATTTTTAATCTTTTTCCATAAATTAAAAGCTGAATACAATACCATTCGATCATCTCAATACAGGTTTTGCGTCAGATTGATGAAATTCAAGATATTGGCGATTTTTAGGGACGATCTTCTTAAATTTTAGCAAAATTCCCAAAAAATTTTGAAGAAATGCATTTTTTTCAATAAGAAAAAACCAACTTAAAAATTCTTTCTCGACGTTTATTTAACATATCATATGTAGGCAATCCCGAGCAGAAGAGAATAACAACAGCATAACAAAATGCGTTATTTTGGCAAAATAACTGCATAATGGAATTAGTTATTTTTATGTTATTAACATAACATATTGAGTTATAAACTTGTCTGTCATAAGCGGCAAAATAACAAGTCACATAACAAAAATTTGTTCCTGGAAAATCAATTTAATAACATGTTTTGTTAGTGTCAATAACAACTTAATAACAGTGAATTAGGGAAATATTTCAATAACAAATATTGATATTAAAGAGTTATTGATAATATTCCGAAAGCAAAATTAGTTATGATATCAAACAATCGCACATGCTGTTGAATAGGATGCTAAAGTGGAGGCGATATGCGTACACTTTACCCGTGGTTAAATGAAAGCATGTACGCATATGGCCTCCACATTAGCATCCTTTTCTACATCATATATGACTTCGTGTTGGCTGAGAATGCTATACATATTTAGACCAGCATGTGAGAATGACGGAACAATCATTGCGAACTTCGGTTTCTCTCTTCCCTCATAGGCGTATTTTCAATTATTCATGTAATCGTTTACCACAAATAGGTAGATCCGACTTCATCCTCTGGAATAACAGGAAAAACATGTGAAAATACAAAATCTTTCTGAAAAATTCTATTCAAAACCATCTACAATTTTGGATTCAGCTTTCTGTATTAGCTTTGTTCAAACAAGTTTACTCAATAACTTTGAGACATTTTTATCATTGAAATTCTCTTGTCAAAAACGGAATCTGGAACGTCCCTTCCAAACCCCACCTTAAATATCGTCTGCTATGTTCTCGTTTTGATGTATGTAGGGTGCTGCGCCACTTGGGCAGTGGCTGATATTTCGGGAACTTTTTAGCCACAACTCAGTCAATTTCAAACATCGCGGCGCCCAGCAGCGACTTGGTTTTGTACACATTACAGCATCTCCATGTCACGTAATATACCACACCTCTTATCAAATGTGATACCGTAAGCATAACTCGCGAAATACTGTAAATAACGTTGTTGAATGACGTAGGATTTATTTCAAAACTTGTTTTAGTTTTGATAGCAACAGCATAAAGTATTTGTACACTCTCAATAATACAATAATAACCAAACTTGTTGCACAACAAAATGTAATATTGAAATGTTATTTAATGGCTGTATACCAATAGCTTGGTCATAACAAAATAAGATTGTCCAACAAAACATGTTATGGAAACGTAATGTCTTGATAATGCAATAATAACAAAACGAGATATAAAAACAGGTTTTGTAATTTCGTAGTTATTAATTTGATATTCCCCTCTGCTCGGGAAGTTACAGTAAAAATTTCAGCTCAATCGGAGCATTGATTACGGAGAATGAGATGTTTGAAGTGAGCGACTTTGCTTAAAAATAGAACAAAAATCGATTTCAAATCAAAAACCTTGTATGGAAAGTCGAAAAAATTTCCGCTCTACTGTATTTTTTCTCTTTCGCGTTTTCGAACTCAGGGCATAATTCTACACCAAAAATCATCATCAGCTTACCGAATTCAAAAATGCTGTAAACTAGTGTTATTTACAAATATCTTGGCGCCTATAGTGGACCCCCCATTTGATGTCCATGTTAGCTGTCACGCTTCCGACGGTGCCTGTAGTGGACCCTCCCTGAGTGGACTATAGTGGACCCTTTTGTGTGTTTACATTCATTAAATAGTTAAAATAACCGATTGTTGTGGCCACTGGGTTATTTGTTTGACAGGAACTGCTGTGTAACAATGTAATTGATGTTCCCCCGGTGGAAGTTGCCTGGAAACAGTTGATTTGGGCATTTATATTTGAGTTTTTGTGAAGGGTGTCCACTATAGGCGCAGGGTCTACTACTAGCACACAACCCCTATGTTAACCATTTGAAGCCGAATACGTTTGTTATGCTCGGTTTCATTGTCGGGGTCATATTGACCCCCTCGGCTCCAAAGGGTTAATTTAAGTTAAGGAAAGTTCAGTCTATTGAT
Source organism: Aedes albopictus (assembly GCF_035046485.1). Classification (NCBI taxonomy): domain Eukaryota; kingdom Metazoa; phylum Arthropoda; class Insecta; order Diptera; family Culicidae; genus Aedes; species Aedes albopictus. Next base: position 50,347,134 of record NC_085138.1, on the reverse strand, counting down.
TTGTTGTATAATTTCGATTGCTTACTTTTTTAGCAGTGTGACCAATCATAACACTAAAATTTAAATATGAATCTTAAGCATTTTCACCATGATTGTCACTTTTCAAAATTGCACTGAAAAACCTAAAGTAAGGTTGTTATGCACAGCTTGGATTGCGGATGTTCCATAAATCAGAGCCTATAATCGACCTAACGGCTATGGACTAATCGATTGCACCGCGTTTCCACTTGGTCATCATCGGAACAAGTTCGCGCACACTGTCGTCCCTTTCTCCATCGACACGTTTTACGTTTTACCATCCCGAGGCTGTTAGTTTCATTTTTTTTTTGCATAATCGGACCCGGTCCTATCAATTGACGACCATGATGAAAGGTACTTTTACCATGCAAGGCTAGCAAAAAGATCAACGAACATTGTAGCAAACAGCCCCTGATCCGGTGCCCGGATACAAAAACTAAACGCAATTGGCGACAAAATGTCTTCCACCTTGTTTGTTGTGGATGTAATTGGATGAAAGGTACAACCGTAAATGCATCACACATTCCTACACCAAGCAATTCCAATTTGATCAAAATGCGACCATTGCATCGTAAACAGATGGTATTGGATGAATTAGCTGGATCTGTACGAATGGTTCATCATCAGCTTGAGAATCCATAGCAGCAGCAGTTGGGCGTCGATTGTGAGGTGATAGTGATTGACAGTCACTTAGCCATGAGACACAATTGCTCTGGTCGTCATTTGACATGATTGGCAAGCGACAGTTACTTCCGAACGCATCTTATTAAACAGAGGTAAAATAGTTCGATGCATCAAAAGCATGGGATAAGTAGCAAACCATACAGGTTCTTGAAAATGATCACAAAAAAACTTGACAAGAAATTAGCAAAATAAATGTGGCTGTAGGCATAAAGTTATCTTATTGAGATTGTATCGCTAAATCAGAACAAATGTTAAAAAACAAGAAATAATGTATGGCTAGCAAAATTTATATTTTTTTTTAGTTTAAAATGTTTAGTACTTCCTCTTTCCGTATTGGTTTTTTTTGTGGAGCTTATTTTTTTAGAATTGATGTTTTAGTTTTTTTTTCTTGCGTTATTTATTTATTTTAATTATATTTGTTTTTTTTTTTTCATTTTTTATTTTTATAATGCTGATTCTTCGATACCCACTTCCAGATTAAACGTGGATGTTTATTTTCTTTAAGTGATCGGTAATTTCGCTGCCAATACGTAACGACACTCCCGAGCCTCAATCTATCTATAATGGAGCAAGTGAAGGTGAAAGTCCTTCCAGCACCAGTGATGAACGCGACGAAGTGCAGTGGCAGCCGGTGATAATCGATGGTCGAATCAAGCTTTGAGGTGATGCACCAGCAAAGATCAAATTGATTTCGTTCCGTCGCGATAATCATCATAATAATCATGATCATCATCATCTATGTAAGGTAATAATGGCCATTATGATCAGCGCCATTACCGTCGCTACTGTGGTGACTGTATATGCAGAGCGGTCAAATTGATCAGGTTCGATGTACTTCCCGCAAAGTGGTCTTCACATAAGAAGGTCTCCATCTCTGTCGCAAACCGCACAGCATTAACAACAACATGAATGTTAATGTTTCATCATGCCGACTGACGACAGACGGATGGTTTGCTTCGCGGCCTAAGTAGATACGGTTGTGAGTTGTGATGTGGATAATGCGATCAGCCTTCTATGCAATGTGGCATTGATGCGGTTATGTAAGTGCAATTTTGTTGAACTGGAATGTTCCTATATCCGGTAGTCGAAGGGTTGCACGTCAATGCTTTGTTCACTAAATTTGTCAACTAAGAAAAGTGTTAGTCACATAGTCACATTCCTGACTATTTTTGATGCATTTTTTTCTATTGTAAACTTGTACAAACCCGTATATTCCCCAGACGTCGAAACAGACGTCGCGTCGTAAGGCTAGATCGGAAGCTTTAAGGTCGGCTTGCAAGGTCTACAAGAAAGCTGTCCGGTCTCCTGAATAATTTGACTAATAAAACCGTTTCCAGTTTGCGAGACATCAGTTTGATGAAAAAAAAATACGAGCGAAGTTTAAGGTAATCGAGTGAACGAACTTCGTTTGCCAAGTGGCGATTTCATTCCCTCTGTTGTGTAGTGTAGAATTAGCATTTAAGTTAAAATACACATAAAAAAAAGATAAAAAAATTCCTCTGTTGAATTATTATTCAACACTCATTTCCCCGGATGCGTAGATATTATATCTCCGGATGAACCTGATATTTTTTGTATTCCTACTTGTGGCCTACGACTACCTTACATTGTAGGTTAGTATGTACATCAGCATTCTTTTCGACCTGATAAAAAGCGCTTTTCATGTTGTAGTTTAGGGTTAATGTCACCAATATGGCCTCTCGGTAAATCCGAGTAAACATCAATTTTCACATGAAGTGGAAACCATAATGGCAATGGTGTTTGACCTCTTTGATTCTGAAATTAATGTGATTGAACAGGTAAAGAATGTTAGAGCTATCTTTGATTCCAATCTTTCCTGGAAACCTCACATTGAGTTCAGAATCATGAATGATCCCTTGTACAAGCACAACGATTTAAAAGGATGATGTTGCCACTACCGGTTCAAAAGTACTGATGAACAAATATCTGCTGAGCGACAAAATTAGTTCTGCTGAAATTTGTGGGCTTTGCAAACAGTCATGAATCCTAACTCATACCGCGGATCCGGAGAGCAGGTCAGTTTGTTCCCTTTGATATTCCCCGACAGTGAAATTGCTTCAAAGCTCGAGCTAGGTCGGACGATAATTAGTTAGCGAATTACCCACCGTACTTTTCGGAAAATGTGTTGAAAATGATGGAGAATTACAAGGACTTTGTAAAAGGCACCGATGAGACGCTCAATAAAGTGTCTCAGCGTCAACAGCTTGATGTAGGTATTCGTTTTTGGTGCCAAGAAACGCAGCTTGTCACGAGCAGATATCTGGGCTCCGTGTTCCTTACTTCAACGAGAGCACAGGACATTTTTCAGTGCCTAATGGAATGCTTTTCGTCCAGACCTAAGCTTATCGAAAAGCTGATTCACATGTCTATGGATGGCCCGAATGTTAACTTATGCCTGCGCCAAAACTTGAATATGCAGCTGAAAGAACTTCGAGGCACAGATTTCAGCTTGTTCGTCCAAAAGCTTCTAACCATCAGTCATGGAAATGCTACTCTGGAAAGAGGGTTTTCGGTTAACAAAAAATGTCGCGTGACCAATCAGAACAAACGAGAAGAATGTTGACAAAAGTCGGATGTTGGTGCCGGGGATCTGGCAAAGCGGGGAGTATTGGGAAGTAAGTGTAGTCGAAAAATGGATCCACCTCGAAAAGAAAAGAGAGCATGAGAAAAACGGAACGGAATGATATAAGGAGGTTTTACGAAACTGATAATGGCGTGCGGAGAAAACCAGCGCCTTCTCGTGTCATGTACGACTACCTTGAAGGAAACTTTCAGACAGATAGAACAATGGTGGCTCCCAAGAGGAGAGAGCTCTTCGAGATACTGTTGAACGGTGGGAATGGAACAGCGACATACATAATTCGAATGAACGACGACGGTCAGGCTGTGGAGCCTACAATGCTAGACGAGGTCAAGACAGCCATTGATGGATTGAAGAACAACAAAGCTGCTGGGAAGGACGAAGTCCTAATCGAGCTTCTCCAGCATGGTGCGATAGAAATGCTTGCTAGTTGGTTGCAGAGTCTCATTTGCTCACTATACAAAAAAGGGCATCGGCTGGAGTGCACCAACTACAGAGGAATAACACTTCTCGTCGTAATTCTGTTTGACAGACTGAGGCCGACTGAGGAGGCGAATATTAGACGGGTTTTCGTGACGGCCGATCAACCATGAAATAGATGTTCACCCTGTAGCAGATTCTTGATTAATTTCGGGAGTACAATTTGCAGACCCCTCATCTGTTTATTGATTTCAAAGTGGCTTGCGATTCAGTGAAGAGAAACGAGTAATGACAGATTATGGTCGAACATGGTTTTCCAGCGAAGCTGATTAGACTGTTTCCTGCGACGCTCGACGGATCAAAATCGAGTGTACGAGTTGCAAAAGGCATTTAGTAATCGTTGATAACCTTTGACGATCTGGAGCTGGGCGATGCTCTTTCGAACTTACTGGACGGTACTAGGTGACGAAACGGTACTAGGTGTTGAAAAGTTTGATGTTGCGAAACATTTTTTTTATCTTGGTGTTCTAGTGACGTGCGATGACGATAATGTTACCCGCAAGGAGAAAATACTCCGATTCTTTAGGTCGCTTTAGGTAGACTTTGAGAGAAGTTCATCGGAGAGCCTTTGGAGTCTTCGAATATAAAGTGTTGCGAACAATACTCGACGGTAAACTAGAGGCACCTGGCAGCGTCGCATGAACTATGAGTTGAACCAAGTATATAAAGAGATGGAAATAGTGAAGCGAATAAAACACGGAAGGCAGGACTCTAAACGTTAAGGGTGAGGGAAAACGATTGGCCCAGGACCGAGACCAGCGTGGAGGCTTCATTCGGCGTAGACTCACCGCTTCGAGTAGTAGCCCATTAAGTATCAAATGAGTGCGTCCTAACGAAACAGTGTTTAACAGAGTCGCTGGTAAAATCAAGTTAAGTAAAATCAATAACTTGATTTTACCAGTGACTCACAGAAAAATGGTTTTTGAATGTTTTTTAAACTCATGACTGAGAATCATGATTACAACCTTACCGTTGTATTATTATAACAGAAGTGCGTTGTGACCTTAACCTGCCGTTTCGATTTCCATAACGATAAGGGCGAATGATATTGCTTAACATCCAACACTCATCAAACTACACAGCGACTATCCCCATACAAATATCGACCAAACTAACCCACGACCGTGATTCTTCTTCTACCATTCGTGTGGCAATGAACAACACGAATAACAATTTGTCATATGCAGGAAGGATAGCAAAAACAACCTACTGTACTGGAACTGTTAAACCTGCTAAAGGCATGCCACAAGCCCATCCATCGTGTTCAACAGTGATAACTCGTCCAGTCAACCGACCACTGCTCTTGTCATAGGCTCGAACGTGAGTGTTATCGATTACGCAGAAGACGGCACATGTCAATGCATCAACAATTCAGCATTATTTCAGGCTTACACACGTGACAATATTGTCCATAAATTTTTATGAATTGCTATTGTCACCCCAGGGAATGCATCCCTTGGTGGTCGTCGTTAGTAGAGGTTTCTGACATATTTGCCAAGATTGATGCCATCCAAATGGTGAATTGAAGTCAACTTTCACCAAGCTGTGTTCAGCAAACCGACTAACTTTAATGGTGGCGCCATCCAGTCTGCGTGATTGTAATGATAAAGTTTATCTTGCCTTTATAATCAGCTGCCAGCAGGTGTTTGGACTTAAAATGTCAAAACACCCATCGAGCTATGATTTCTTTTCACCCAGACCGCCCAACCGCATGGTTGAGTTATTATTTTCACTAGAGTTTGTCGTTATGAATAAAACAAAAAGTAAAGCATGCCATCCTTCTGGTGGGTGATACCTACCTTTATTCAAGGTGGCTCGGACGGACAACTCTGTAGCTGCGAAGCTTACAGTTATATCCATTCATTTTTGTTTTCATTGGACCGTTCGTCGCTCTGTTTCAATGTCAATGTCGGTTGATGGCAGTTGTTGGAGTTTTGAATCATACAATCACGACGGGAGAACGGTATCGATTCATACAGTCTCAGTTATGTATTGAAATTTATGAGTAGAATGGGAGATTATACATAAGTATTGCTTACAAAAAAAAGTAGTTTCAAGAGTTTTACGTTCCTTCTTATATCGAACTTGTTTTTGAAACTAGGTTAGAACTTACAGATAATCAGAGGCAAGTCCTCATCTTTTAAAATAATTGAATTCTGCAATACGCTTACGTGAGAGCATACTTACGACAAACAATGAATAAAAAGAAAAGTATGCAATTAATTGAACACGCAATCACATCAGTAAGTTTGCAAAAAAAAGTATAAATTCCATATGTTTAAAAACTGTAGAGCTCGATTTTCAGGAAAAACGTTAAAACTTTTCTACAGTGGTAGACATTTGTTTAGTTAAGGCATTTTTTTATATTTTTCTCGCAACTGTAATAATTTAATGTATATTTTTATACTTTGGAGTATTTTTTAAGTAATTTGCATTAGCTAGTGGAATCATTCCATTGGAATGAAACAAAATATTATTATTTTTTTGGTCGTAAAATACAACAAATAGAAAATTTGCCTATCAAGTTTCAAAACGTATCTAACGCAATCACTTTGTATGGTGACCTACAATACAATATAGAACGACTCGTAAATCATAAATTTAATTGTTTTCGGAAGTGTTGTCATATTATTTTACATGCTTTTCATATAAATATGCCATAACATTGAAAATTTTACCAAATTGAGATTGTTTGCAGTTATTCGCATCTGAAGTGTTTGAAAAGATTCTAGAAAAATATCATAACTAGTGCAGGTTGAAAATCTACAGAAGTCAATGGTTTTACATATAAGAAAAAAACTGCTGCGAACCTTTAAGAAAAAATACTTATTCAAGTATTTTTCCGATGAAATATGATGGTATCGCTTGCTTAAATCAAAGCGTTTACAATTGTCACGTCTTCTAATAGCTGCCAATATCTAGACTGCATTCTGACTGAAATAACATGCATTGGACGCCTCACATTTTAAGAAATGGTACCCAAAGTATTAAAATTTCTAACATGAACTACTTGCTTAAAAATTTATACGTTCTTTTCAAAAATGCACGTAGTTCAAAATCAAGACACGTTTACATATAATATGTTTCTGCAGATTGATTGTAACTTATCCAATTGTTTTACCATTTCATGCATTTTTGTGTGCACTTCTGAAAGCAACTGATGAAAAATTGCAAGTGCCGAGGCTGGGATCGAACCCCTGACCATCCACTTATGAAGTGAACGTGTAGCCACTATGCTACGGGCCCCGGCTTGTATCGGGTTGATGCGATCAAATTTTAATTTTCTCCATACAACGTTGATCTACTCTAATAATTATGCATCAAAAATTGTGGTCGTTGATAGAAGTTCATCACTTTCTTTTTTTACCCTTCTTATACCCATAAGAAGGGTATAAATACCGCTTGAAAAACTGACTTTCGATCCGAGGCCCGCAGGGCCGAGTCTCATATACCAATCAACTCAGCTCGACGAACTGAGCAAATGTATGTGTGTGTATGTGTGTGTGTGTATGTGTGTGTGTATGTGTGTGTGCGCGTATGTTACAAAAAAAAAGTCACGCACGTTTCTCAGCCGTCTGACATCCGATTTGAATTCTCTTCAGGTATCAGGTATCAGTAGGTCGGCTCAAGAGGCACGTTCTCCTCCATTTGGGAAATTTGTGCCATCGCCATGAATACGAGCCTATTCATCATTTACCTGAGGGAGAGCGAAGGGAGGAATAAGGGATGGGATAGGGAAAGGGAACGTAAGGGAATAGGGTCCACATAATCGCATAAGCGTACCACAACGGGTTCAAACAGCGCCCTGAAAAGGACACTGTAAAAAACTCATAAAGCGTAAAGTAAGCCTATAGCTAATTGCCACAACGGGTTCAAAACAACAGAACATCCTGAAGATTCAGGCTTCTTAGGTCAGTTTCACTTAATCAAGTGTTCCGAGTACTCACAAATCACAGTGGACTTTCCATTTTGGTAACCATGTTGATTCCCATGGACAGGCATGTTTGCTAGAAAAACATCACGGGTGTGATGCTCGACAAAGTTTTCTAATCATTTCAGAAGAAAGAGGTCAAATTGATAGGTTTGATCTTCATACGAAGACATTATCCATTTACGAAATAAACTTGACAGTATAATCCCACCAAGATTTGGGAATAGCAAGGCTGCAGTTTTATCAAAACATTGTGGGGCTCGAGGCATGACACGCAAGATTGTCATTTCAATTTTACTGAAAGTAGCAAACATCGGGTCAAATGCAAAATGCGAAACCATATATCGGCACCAACATTTCAAAAGGGCGTAACTGCTTTTGCAACCAATGCCTTCTCATAAAGCTGTGGACCGTATCTCATCCCTCCCGAGCAATCCACTAGCACAAATATAAAGATAAAATCCTCCTCTTTCGTTTAATGGATGTGAATTGCGTAAGATGAATGATATACGATGCACAGCTCTGTGAGAAGTAATTGGTTGTAAAAGCAGTTACGCCCTTTTGAAATGTTGATGCCGATATGTGTTAATTAAAACATTTACATCTACATAGAAATCCTCCCTACAAAAGTAAGGTTCTTGGACCAAAGCTGTTCTTTTATGCTGATGATTGATCTGAGCTGTCATAACCGTAGCCACTACCCAAACTAGGCACGATCAAACTCTTACAACCACAACACAAGAAAAAAAGAGCAGCGATAAAAACCAATTAGGTATCGATTGAAGAACGCCAGAGACGAACATACACAGAGGACACTGTGAAGAACGCATAATGCGAAGAGTCATAAAGGTTATAATTAAAGCTAATGAACAACATACTAATAAACCCACCCTTATTGAGCCTCGCAGTTGAGGCTTAAGAAGGATAGCAGATTATCTCGGAGAAACACAAGGTCAACTGCACCATTGCTCCGGTTAGCGCAGTAAGGGCAAAATACTGTGGAGGGCGCCCTAGTACTCCACAGGCTCCGTTGTAGTTAGGTTTTTATTAGACCCCCCTAACCATTTATTCCTTGGCACGGTAAGCATAAAGCCGCATAACACCATGAATTAGGGGTCACCTGTTTAGTGGACTCTTACCACTGGATCAGGCGATCCGTAGTGTTATTCTTAGCCAATTGAGACAACCGCTACCGACACTACACAGCTATCTAGGCTGATCGGGAAAAAGAAGTTAACATTGATGGTCAACTTCCAAACGAGCCCGAACAGCCTGGAATGTGCGCGTAGGTTACAAAAAAAAAAGTCACGCACGTTTCTCAGCCGTCTGACATCCGATTTGAATTCTCTTAGCTCCAAATGAAAGCTACAACATCCTAGTAGAACCCTATTGAATTTTATTTCGATCGGACATTTGGTTACCGAGATATCTTTCGAAGAGTACTTGGAAGTAATATAGGTTAGCTTTTTGAGAGATTTTTGACATATAGCATATTGATAAATATCTCAGCCGTCTGTCAACCGATTTTGGTTCTCTTGGCAACAAATGAAAGCTACAACATCCTAGTAGATCGACCAGAAATTTTATTTCGATTGGACATTTGGTTATTGAGATATCTTTCGAAAATTACTTAGGAGTTATACAACTAAACTTTTTGAGATTTTTGGCCCAGTGCATCATAATAAATATCTCAGCCGTCTGTCAACCGATTTCGGTTCTCCTGGCACCAAATGAAAGCTACAACATCCTAGTAGAACGCTCCGGAATTTTATTTCGATTGGACAATTGGTTACTGAGATATCTTTCCAAGAGTACTTAGGAGTTATATAACTAAACTTTTTGAGATTTTTAACAAAATGTATAATAAATATCTCAGCCGTCTGTTAACCGATTTGGGTTTTCTTGGCACCAAATGAAAGCTACAACATCCTAGTAGATCGCTCAGAAATTTTATTTCGATTGGACATTTGGTTATAGAGATATCTTTCAAAGAGTACTTAGGATTAATACAACTAAACTTTTTGAGATTTTTGACCAAGTGCATCATAATAAATATCTCTGCCGTCTGTCAACTGATTTCGGTTCTCCTGACACCAAATGAAAGCTACAACATCCTAGTAAATCGCCCAGAAATTTTATTTCGATTGGACATTTGGTTACAAAGATATCTTTCAAAGAGTACTTAGGATTTATACAACTAAACTTTTTGAGATTTTTGACCAAGTGCATCATAATAAATATCTCTGCCGTCTGTCAACCGATTTCGGTTCTCCTGGCACCAAATGAAAGCTACAACATCCTAGTAAATCGCCCAGAAATTTTATTTCGATTGGACAATTGGTTATAGAGATATCTTTCAAAGAGTACTTAGGATTTATACAACTAAACTTTTTTGAGATTTTTGACCAAGTGCATCATAATAAATATCTCAGCCGTCGATTTGGGTTCTCTTAGCATCAAATGAAAGCTAAAATATCCTTGTAGAAGGCCCTGAAATTTTATTTCGATTGGACATTTGATTACTGAGATATCTTTCGAAGTGTATTTCAATATATTCCTTTTTTACCCTTCTTACACCCATAAGAAGGCTATAAATACCGCTTGGAAAACCGACTTTCGATCCGAGGCCCGTAGGGCCGAGTCACATATACCAATCAACCCAGCTCGACGAATTGAGCAAATGTCTGTATGTGCGTGTGTGTGTGTTTTTTTTTTTTTTTTTTTTTTTTTTTACTTGGTGGTAAAGCCTTTCTGCCTTCCCGACACGCGTTCGATAACCATGACCAGTGCTACCGATTTCGTCCATCGCGTGCCAGTTCGTGAGGGACTCAGAACAGAGAAGAGAACTCTGAACCCTACGCCTCTAACCTCCACCAAGGTCTACAGTGCCTGCTTCCCCCGGATTCCACTAGAAGCGACTACTTCGGGGGGGCCTGTGTGTGTATGTGTGTGTGTGTGTGTGTGTGTGTGTGTGTGTGTGTGTGTGTGTGTGTGTGTGTGTGTGTGTGTGTGTGTGTGTGTGTGTGTGTGTGTGTGTGTGTGTGTGTGTGTGTGTGTGTGTGTATGTATGTTACAAAAAATGTCACTCACGGTTCTCAGCCGTCTGTTGACCGATTTGAGTTCTCTTGGAAGCAAATGAAAGCTACTACATCCTAGTAGAACGCTATTGAATTTTATTTTGATTGGACGTTCGGTTACCGAGATATCTTTCAAAGAGTGCTAGGGAGTAGTACATCTTAACTATTTTAGAGATTTTTGACAAAGTGTATCACCATAAATTTCTCAGCCGTCTATCAACCGATTTGGGTTCTTAAGGCCCCAAACGAAAGCTACTGCATCTTAGAAGAACGCTTTTGAATTTCATTCCGATTGGACATTTTGTAACCGAGATATCTTTCGAGGAGTACTTTGGAATAATACAACTTTCATACATACGAATAATACAACAATAATTTTAATAAGTGTAAGAAGGGTTCTGTTCACCATAGGTGGATTAATTCAGGTTTTTATTATTATATTCGCTTGTTATCTTGCATGAGCTTTTGACCAGTCTAAGGAAAATTATTTTTCTATGAATAATGCTGCTAGTGTATACTAGCAGGTTGTTATTTTCAATTAAATTATAAATAACAAATTACAAATAAACAGAAATTCTATGAAAACTAACAATATGTTGAATGAAAGCTTTGAATTTATATATTGTGGAAAAAATGCAAGAACTGGACAGCCAAAATAACTAGCTAATTCCAAAACTGATTAGCATAGTAGATATATTATTTTTGTCCTTTTTACACCATAACCATGAATACTAAGTACTTCGGAGCTAATTTATTCGACTGATTAAGAGATATTAGACAAAGTGTATCTAGCTGATTTTCTTATCCATTTGTTAATCGATTCAAGATCTTTTGGCAGTTAACAAAAGATACAATATTCCAGAATATGTAAGCTATTTTTTTTTTAAATTTCACACAACATTCTAGAAGGTGTCTGGCATTTCTGGTAGTTTAGTCCATGGTCCATGATGCTATTTTGGAAACCAATCCACTAGATGCCAAATCCACAATATTTTCTAGAACTTTTGGTCCATCACACAAAATAAATATGTTAAATAAAAATAATACATCAATAGTTTTATAAGTGTAAGAAGGGTACTGTTCACCATAGGTGGATTAAATCGGGTTTTGTATAAACTAGTGAGAGAATTAGTTGAGTGTTGTTGTTAGATTTGACTTGATTAGGTAAGATTTGAACAGAACAAACATACCGTACATAAGTAGCATGATGAGAAGTTGTCTGGTACAGTACCTGAAATGAATAAAAATAAATTGTTAATAATTTATTGTGAAGTTGCTAAACATTTTACAATTTTGACATTTCTTTGCATCTTATTTTTGTTTTTTTTTTATTGATTAGTCATTTTTAAAGCTTCCTGCTGACGAACGGTCAATTGACATTCGTGTTTCAGTTGAAAAGCTCGAAGATAATCTATGACTATGACTGGCTAACAGTATTTCAATTACGAAAGAATCCTGGACCGACTAGGGATCGGAATGGCCACCCTCAGCATGATCTTTCTGAATAGCGGCGCGTACTGGTGGCTACTTAGTTGCCTAACTTGGAATTCATAAGAGCAATTCAGTTTCGATTAAAATTACTTGCAGGTAGGCACCTGCTCGTCATTTAACTGCTTTACGATACTTAATTTGCAGTGCGGTACCTCAAAGCCAAGCAACCCTGATGCATCAACTGCACTCGTCAAGAACACTGAACTAGTGGCTGTTCGCAGCTGCTTGCTAGCTACCCGCGCATAGGGTCAAGTGGGGTAAAATGCCAGTTTTCAAACTTTCATCGTTTTCAATGATAATTAGCCTCATTTGTTAGGCTTTCAAAGTGGTAACAGTAACTAGACAATATTTGCTCGATACTTAACAAAAATGTTCACTAAACTATTGATTTTTCATCGATTTTTGGCGATTTTAAAAACTGGTTCGTAAAACGGAAGTGGTGCAAAAAGGCCATCTGCCATGGGGTAAGATGCCACTTCATGAAAACATTCAAAAATTACGTCCATCAGTTTTCAGGCATTTCCGACTCCTTTTCCGCCCTCTGTCCCGCTTTTTTCGTATATGCAATAAATGGAGTGTCACCCCCCTCCCCGCAAAACGATGGTCGTCATATTTGAATGACGCCTAACATGGAAAGCGTAGACATGAACAACCATGTGCCTCCATGTGTGCCTCAATCTCGTTGGAAACACTTGATTGGTAATAAAATCACCAGAAAACCTTAATTGCAAGCAAGAAAAACCGGAAGTTGTCAATTTTCATTGGGAAATCAAAAGATTTTTCGTGGGTTTGGTGGCCTAGCTTCTAGAAAAATGTTCGATGCAGAGCAAACATATCTTGACACCATTCACCTATAGTAATGATCAAGTCCCACTCAGGAATGATTTTATGAGTTGGGCCATTTTACCCCATCTTGGCATTTTGGGCTTTGTTCCCCAATACCAACAAATAGCAGCAAGCTCAACCAGCTGTTCGCATCACATTTGAGTAAGCTACGGTGGTCGGTGAGTCTACGCTACGCTCTCAGGGTGCTTCCCTACCACGCACTGACTGTGTGCAACTGTGACTCGGAACAGCGCGTACGAATCACCAAGCACTAAAACGATGGCCCTGTGAGCTGCAAAAAAAAAAACAGCTTGTAAACAAGTAATAATTGCACAGTGCGTGCCGGGCCATCATCATCATAATCATTCCCATTTGCAACGCGGTACGGCGAGCATTACAATTCTTTCCACCCGATTTTTTTTTTATTCTGAATTGAATTTGAATTGAAGAGCCGGCGACAACATTGTTTACTACAGGTCTATACTTAGCTAGTATGTACTTAGTATACGCACAGATAGAAACGACCATCGATTGAAATTGAGTTCGGCGTCGTCGTGACCACACGATGCCATCTCATTCATCGTAGTTGTAAGCTCTCCTCAATGGATCTGTTTGTTTACACTGTGTACTTTTATGAACGATGAACGTGCTATGACTTACTAGCCCTTGTTACCAAATGGGTGCGTGCTAAGTGATGCTCACTGAGTATACACTCAGTATGGAATATATGGATTCTTTTCACGGTCGATTTGTGTACCGTCGATGGGGGTGACAATGGGTCTGGGGGGTGAGATTGGGTCAAAACGGAGAAACATAAAATTTGAAATAACTCGTCAACTATCGCTAATTTATATTGAAAACTTTATATTATTTCACAGAGGAGATGTTTTTTAACGTCATGATGCAGAATAAGATGTTAAGCAATAATCGTTTTTTGTTAAATTTGTCGCTAAACTTATGTGATGAAACTACTAGTAAATCACTCTGAAAAAAATTCTCCTTCGCAATGTTCCACACAAGCACCTAACCATAAATTTTCTTATAAGTGGTTAGCTGTAGGTATTACCTGGTTGATGCAACAAAAAAAGTGGGCTGTCAATGCACTTTTTATTTAAAAATTCAATATTTTCGACCCTATGTCTAAATATTAAGAATGGGGGTGAGATTGGGTCAAGCAAGTTATCGACTGCACATAACCTTAACTAAAAATTCAACTTGTTATCCAGTCCCCATTTGTATGTAAAGTGGTGCCATGTTTACGGTATTTTCATAAAAGCACGCTTTTTTTCGAAAATATGTCGAAGAAGCGTCAAGCGAGTGTGTTCATACGTTTAGTGCCTAAAATCATTTATAAAAATACACCCATGCGTTTGGACAGCTCCTCTAATCATCATCTAGTCTTTAGTGTACTGCATATTCGTTCAAATGTTATTGCGAGAGAGGGTCTAATAATGTGAAATGTTGTATAACTTAATATTTGAACGACCCTCTATCTTAAGAAGCCAATGATCATGTACATAAGAGTTTATAACGGAGGGCTTGGTTAAACATTTCTTATGCAGTATATTAAAAATATCATTTTTTTTTAAATCAATCTTTCAATGCGTCCCTCCCTCATTGTTATCTTCCTCCCTCCTCTCTTGGGGGTTGAAACTTTAAATGAGGATGATTATGGTGGCTAAAAATGGCGATACTACATACAAACGTTATCTTATCAAATTTCAGCCATTTTTTCGGTTGTATTAGCCCTTTTAGGTGGATTTATCATCTTTTAAAATTACCTAAATTTTTATTCGTCATGGTTACATTGTATTTTAAATAGATTTACTAGATATGATAAAAAAAATTAACTTATATTCTTAGATAGGTGACTTCGAATACTTTGACCCATTCTCACCCCCTCTAAGGGGTGAGATTGGGTCAATTTTCAATCATTTGTAGTTTAGTAAGTAATTCATATAATGTGATACTTTCTTGCTAAACTTTCATAACCATATAGAAGAGTATACATACCAAATAAAAAGTTATTCCGACTTCAATTGCATTTGTTATTTAACAAACAATCTTTGAGTATCCATTTTTGACCCATTCTCACCCCCAACGACGGTACGAGCATTGTAGAGTAAAGTGGGGCAAAAGTTCGAGTGGGGCAAGAGTTTCTTTTTAAGTTTTTGAGCTCAATTCAAATTATTTCTTTCGGGTGTAAAGGTTGTTCGAAGCCTTTTAGAAAAAGAGTCTTTCACTCCAAAAATTATGGAAATTGATCAATATTTCGAAAAGTTATGACAAAATGGTAGTTTTCGTTAGCGTTAGCGTTAGCGTTAGCGTTAGCGTAGTTACGGTATACTTCGTAGATTGGATACTAACAACATTCATGTACCTTTTGCTAATCTTGCATGGATTGCTTTTCGGAACAAGGCTGGGGAGTTAACTTCGCTCCAATCTTATACAAGAATACCAAAAGCACAAATGTCATTATTCCCGGCCACGCCCATCTTTACCGTAACTTGGGATAGGGGAAGGAAATGTTGATGTAGCACTTATATAAGAGGCCTCCGACTCAGTGACACTCCCATAAGTACTACGGAGTGGGTGGTTGGGAGATGTATTATGTAGGTCAAGGATTCGCCTGAAAAGCTGGCGATGGACCCACGGCATTGGTTGTTTAGTTGGTTAAAATTTAATCTTTTGAAAGCCGGCAATCAAAAGAGATTTTTTTTCTATTTATTGTTTAAATAATTATGTTCCTGCTCAGTAAGAGGCCCAAGCAGAACCGATCCCTCCAGGGTCATCGGAACATCACAGTAAATGTTTGAAACGCGTGAAAAAAAAAAACAAATTTGGCGATCCGGAAAAAAAAACTCAATTATATAAAAAAAACGCGAAAACAACGAAAAAAAAACATCTCAATTTATTAAAAAAAACGTAAAACGAGTTGAAGAAAATAAAATCAAAAGATATTTTTTCTATTTATTGTATAAACAAGTATGTTTCGGCTCAGTGAGAGGAACAAGCAGAACCGATCCCTCCAGGGTCATCGGAACTTTGCAATAAATGTTTAAAACGCAAGGAAAAAAAATTGGTGACTCGAAAAATAACAAAATAAAAGAAAAAAAAAATTTTTAAAAAATCGCGTTACACAACAACAAAAAACATCTCAATTTATCTAAAAAAAATAAATAAAACAAGATCGCGTGAAACGAGTAAAAAAAAAAAACCATGGTTGGCAATCCGAAAAAAAAAAATCAATTTTTCTAAAAAAAAAAAAAAAAAAAAAAAAAAAAACGCGTCCACACCCGCGACATTACGACACTCGGCTCGAAGAAAAACGACGCGGATAACGTGGTCTACCCGCCACCGAATGATATGGCGATCTTGACCCTTAAAAAAATAAGAAGGATGTTTCGTCGTCCCGACTGCAGGGTTGCCCGCTTGTACATCTGAAATAGAAAATAGTATTAAAAGGTGATAGGCTCACAACAGTTACATAATTTTCGAAAATAAATCTCTCTTTACATGGACAAAAATTACCTGAATCCTCCTGAAACAAATGGTTTATTAGCAATAAAAAAACATAATACAAAAAAAAAAAAAAAGTAGAACAAATTATGATCTTGGAATTTTTTTTTTGCATTTAAATTGACAAAGCTAAAAAATTACAAGATCAGAATTTGTTATGGTAGATCTTACACCGTAACGCACCATTATAAGGTGATCTACCCACGTTACGGGGCAGTTATGACAAAATGGTAGTTTTCGATCAAAAAATTGTAATATGCGATGGTCCTTCGAACCCATGAAATGAAATTGTAATGAAATCGAATTCGATATTTTATTTTGGGGCGTAACTAGGTATATTTTGAAGATGCTTTAGCATGTATAACTTTTTGCAAAAAAGATTTGGAAATCATATTTTACGCCTAGTGGGGCAAAAGTTCGAATTGTGGGGCAAAAGTTCGAGTCATGTGGCAACTTTAGGTAAAAACCTAAAATTGTGCAAAATGTACATATGATCTCTAATAATGATGGAATTAGTAAGAAAATTCGATCAAAGTTGAAAATAAATGTTGATTTATCTGGATTTGGCGAAAAACTACTAATTTTTGGTGTATTAAATTTAACCCTGATTTGGGTAAAATCCAGATCGAACTTTAAAGTGTATTCCAGTTCCAACATCAAATATAAAGTGGTTTCAGATATTCATATTACCAAAGTGTCAAAATAGTGTGCTACGGTTAGCGAAATTCCACAAACACTAGATTCGAACTTTTGCCCCAGTGGTGGGGCAAGAGTTCGAATAAAACACACACATACAAAAAGTGTTGTAACTCAAAATTGAAAAGACATTTGGCGTTACTTTGTTCAGCAAATTTTTAGCTCATGGATGGTAGAATCACCACACGGTATTCATTTATTTTTACCTGCTTCGATTTTTTGAAAAAAGTTTAATTTTCAACTAGGGTCGAACTTTTGCCCCACCTTACTCTATGGACTACTTTGGCGACGCACTTAGCGTCTTGTTGCGTTAAATTAGTGTTAAATGCACAATGATTGACGATAACGAGTATGCCCGCCCATATAGTGAGGTGTAGAGTAGCACTAATCTTAGCTCAGTCCAACTTCTTTTTTTTGCAATCTGCGAATAGCTTTGACAGTTTTAGCAGACGCTAAACCACCAATTTAAGTTAAGCTTACTCATAATGATTTCCAGACCAAAGTTACTATAACAATTCAGACTGAAACCAACACTTTACATATGCCCGTGTAGCTGCCGGCTTAGAATAGCACTACGGACCACCTGTTCCGGTGGTAAAAGTCCACCAAACAGGTAACCCCAATCCAAGGTGTCAGGCGACCCGTCCTGAGGGATGAATGGTTGAGGGGGTTTAAAATATGCTCGATCTTTAACGGAGCCCGTAGCGTGGGTAGATCGCCTTTTTGGGTTGCGTTGTGGTGAAAGATCTACCAAACCGAACCCTAGTCCTAACTGCTTCCAACTAGTGGAACAGCATAACTTAGTAATCAAAGGAAAACACTTTGGTCCTTATTACATTTTACACCTTGTTGAAAGTGATCGGTCTCGGTTTTAGGTGTGGCCGAGATAGACCTTGAAACAGGGACAAATGGATTAGTATTCCTAATCTTTTATTCGGTGTTCACTAGTTTGAAACAGTAAGGACTAGGGTTCCGATGCATGGTCAATATCGGTATCATTTCTTGACTTTATCGTTAGGGGATCCGATTTTGACTGAAAAAGGAGCGTGTTCAAAGCGGAACCTATCAACCAGAATCCTCCCTTGCGATCAAGTTGAAAATGACTACTGTAATAAAACCGAATACTTTATAACTTCTCAATGGTGATAAAGTAATACGACATGCACTATACAAATGACACGGGATATACCACAATAGATCAAATATTGGTCGCAGTGGTTTATGTTCCGAACAGAGAAAAAAAAAACACTATACATAGGTATATATCATTAATGATTTCCAGTGCTACATGGCCTGATATTAATCCTGGGCCCCACATTTGCAAATCCAGCACTGGTTATGATAGACGGACTGTGGCTTCTTTTATTAACTTCACTTTAAATTAAGGGAGCATCAATTCTTAATACATTGCCTGTCACACTTTCACAAACCCACCCTCCCCTCTAGGACCGTGACGCACTTAATGGATGGCCCCTAAGGGAGTATATTCGGACGACATGAGGTGCAGACCAGAATCAGAGAAGATTTTTGAAAACCTGGACAGGTTCAAAACAGAGCCATCACATGCAGGATTCATGAATTATTTGTTGCTACAAGCTTTCGATTTTATTGCTGTATAAGAGTTTAGTTAAGCACTCTGACGCGTGTGTTTGCTTCATAAACTGTTATGTAGCTAATTTTGTTAGTTGGGTAGGTTGATCTGAAACCCAAGTAACAATTTTGATGTTATCGAAGTTTTTTAGCGATTTAAAAACCTCAACCAGAACACCATTGATGCTGACTTGAAAGTCCTCTTGAGCTCTTATATGCCGCCTATGGCTCACGTTCTGGCTAGTTGCCCCAATCTTATTATGATCTACAGGACTTCGTATGCAAACCGGCTTAGGATTTCGGGTTGTATCATAGTTTTATCGTATCCCCGATACAACCTCCTCAATAAAATCAACTTCTGACTTGTCAAATATTTGTTTTGTGTATTTTTCAATATCAATGTTCGATCGTCAGAATCAATTTTGCTTGGTGGTTTATCCAGCCATCAATTGGAAAGATGCCGATCTGGAATTCAGATTTGTTTTCCTATTCAGTACGTGTTAGGAGACATGCCACGGGAAATTTGCAATGAATGTGACTGTGACAAATGACAAAAAATAAGTGCGCCACACAAACTGTGCATTAAATTGGAAGTTAAATGCATTTAATTTACTCGGTGGAGTTGGTTGCGCATTTTTTAACATTGCGGAGTTTTAAAGACATTATGTAACTTTTCTGAAAATAAAATAACGGAAACGTGTTGAATCGTTAAGTTTGATCTTAAGCTATACGTGAAATCAGAAAATTGAGTAATGATTTTTCTGTATTTACATAAATTATCTCAGCTAGGCGACATTTTTTTTCTGATAAAACTTTGTGTTCCTGTTGATTTCTCCAATAGGGATAACTCTCCTGAGGTGATCATAACAGAGCTCATAATAGAACTAACGATTTTATCACAGCATCTATGTTACGGCCAGGAAATCTTTTGTTGATTTTAAGCATTGCCTCACAGTTTTGTATATTTGTTTATAAAAAAATCTCTCCGACAACAACCGCAAATGCAAGTTTTATTGAAATAATATATAATAAGTTATAAAAGCAATTCATGACTACTTGCAAGTCTTTAACTGAAGATGTTTATAGCAGAAGTTATATGATAGTTTTATGGAATGCCAAAGGTGCAAGGTAAAAAACTACCACATAAAACTAATATAGAACAACTAGCTTTTTCACATGCTCGTATAAAACCAGGATGAAACATGAATAAACCTTCAAGGCATGCTGATTGTTACTTGGGAAGGACCTGTAACTGACTGCTTGAATGTTCTTGATATGTTATCCATATTATTCTTCATTCTTGTTTAGTCTAAACTAGTCTGCGCAGAGCACCCCAGCTAACAATCGCAAGCCACGACAAGTATGCATGCTGAATTGTTGCTTTTCAATGGTATTGATAGCTGTACTAACATTATTCTGTACACATTACTGTGCAAATGCTTTTTCAATTGAAAAAGTAGCCAATGTTTAACCTTTCGTTCGTATTAACAATGATAGTTTAAAACACTTTTCAAGAGTTCAACAAGATTTCTATTCGATTTGTAGTAATTCCTTTACAAGATAGTTTAACGAGACCTTGTTCTTCTTCTTGTTAAGCCCATGTACAAATTAGCACATTATCTGTGTAATGTGTTTTTTGCAAGACGAGTAACAACTTTCACTATGCAATCTACGAATTACTTCGTTACCACGCAACGCAACGCAACGCAAAAAAACCCGAACAAAGGTTGAACCTCAAAACAATATCCAAATGTTTTTCAGCATCGTGCTGAACTAATTCGTCATAAAGGTGAGTTAGTTGGGACATATATAGTCAATATTTGAAAAACTATCGACTAATCGACTATTTCTATCATTTTCCTGGTTCCCTGCTATAAGTATATCGGAGACGCATGACAAGCATGGAAGCGGTATGCTTATTGCGCAGCGTAATTGATTGTTATTGTGGAAATCAACATTTAAGTTGATTTCACATTGAAGCCGTTACTGTCATTTCTCCAGATTTTCAAAATTTTCTACTGTGATTCCTTCTGGGATTTCTAGTAGTATTCCAAGCGAAATTCCTAAAGAGAGAAATCTGAAAAAAATCACAACAGGAATTTCTATAGCAATCCTTGGTGAAATCACAGGAAGGACTTGTTTATTATAATGTGAACGATCCTCTGGAGCAATCTCAGCAATAATTTGCCATCAGGCACTTGTGGAGGAATTCCTTGAGGACTTTTTCAAAGATTTCTTCACGGAATCCTCCAAGAGTTCCTCTTGGCATTTCACGCGGATTTCCACAAGAGAAATTTCTAGCAGAATCCCATAAGATATTTTTGGAGGAATTTTAAGAGGATTTCTCGAAAGATTTCTCCAGAAATTTCTTTCGGAATTCCTCTAGGAATGCCTGCTGGGGTAGCTCCCAAAATTCCTGCTAGGATTCTTCCTAGGATTTCTCAAGAAGAGAATTTCTTGAAGCGCTTGAAGAATTTCGTGAAATGAATCTTTCAGAGAATTGTTGAAGGATTCCTCTAGGAATTGTTCTTTGTATTACAGTCATTACTACTGGGATTCCTTCAGAAACTCCTACTAGAATTTCTTCTGGAATTCTTGTTTATATTTCTCAAGCATTTTCAGCAGGAATATCTTCAATTATTACTACTGATAGTCTTTTAGAATTTCCTGGGATTCCCTGCAGGTGGGGAACCCAACAAAAACAACCTGGAGGATTCCTGTCACAAATGTCTAAATAGTGGCAGCATTTCAGGAGCAGTCCCAGCAATAATTCAGAAAATAATCTAAAGAGAATTCCCCGTAGGAGTACTGAATTTCTAAAGAAACCCATGCATAAATCTTTGGAGGAACCCCAGCATGAATTTCTGGGGGTAATTCCAGAAAAGCATATGGTAGAATCCTTGCAAAAAATTGCAGGAGGAATCCCAAGTGTAATTCCTGGATTGGATAAGTCTCTGAGAGAGAACTACAGGAAGAATTTATGGAGGGCTTTTGAGAGCAATGCCTGAAAGAATCCTTAAAATAATTACTGGAGGAACTATAGCGGATTTATTTGGAAAAAATCCTTAGGAAATTCATGACGGAATTCTTGGACAAATCCCTTGAAAAATCAGGAGGAACTTTGAGTGGAAACCCTGTAAGAATCCTTGATGATATTTCTTCAGTAATCCCAGTAGGAATTTCTAGAGTAACCCATCGGCATTTCTGGCGAGAATCCAAGGGAAGTCTGTGAAAACATTCTCTTCGAGGTCCTCCACAAATTCCTGCTTAGATTCCTCCAAATATGTTTGTTTGGATTGCTTCAAATGCTTCAGCAAGAATTCGTTTATACTCCCAAAGATTTCTCCAGAGATCTCTCTAAGCAGTCCTATAGAAATTCCTCTTGAGATTTCTCCAGAGATTACTTGAAGGATTCCTTTAGTAATATTTCTTAGAGTATCACCAGATATTGCAACTAGGATTTCTCCAGGAATTTCAGAATAAGTTCCAGTTCTGAAGGTGTTTCTAATAGGAATTACTGGAAACATTCTATGAAATTTTTTATAGTAATTCTCGTGTAAATACTTGAAGGAATCTCAGCTGTAAACACCAGCGTTGGCTGCTTCTCACTCTCCTGAACATACACTAGATAAAGAAAGATTGATGTGAAGGACTTGTGCTTTTCTCGAGTTTATAAAAAAATGGTGGAAAAAAGAAAAGGCTGCCTTAGCTAGTGGCTGTTATTACTTGGGGAATTCCTTAAATAATTTCTGTAGATGTCCTAATATAACTCCAGGTATTTCTCTAATATTTCTCCCGTGATTCCACCAGGTATTTCTCTAAGGATTCATCCACGAAATCTATTTAGGTTTCTTTGAGATGTAGGCTCTATTCCACGCTCCAATTATTCCAATAAGTAAAAAGCAGAGGGAGCTGTGTTTGATCACAAAAATCTCCAGAAAAATTTATAAAGAAAAAAGTGGTCGTCCACAAAAAAATGATACATACCTCTCAACATTGAACGAATAAGGTAATAGTGCTGTGAAAAACAAATATATTCGAATCCGACGTGTATTTGCTGAACGGCGAGATTTTTAGATCGTTTGCGCAGACTCAGGTCGATACGGGTTTAAGAAAACCTATTTTTCCCCTTTTTTTTCGACGTTTTGTTGGTTTTCGATATTTTGACTTGCATCATTCCTAAGGGGATTCCTGCAGAAATTCATAAAACAATCTCTGGAGGAATTTCTGTGGAAGAATCCTTAGAGAAACAACTTAAAATCCTAAAAATCATAAGAGAAATCTGTGGTTAAGTTCAAAGTGAAGCTTATTGAGGAATCCCTGACAAAAAAAATCTGCAAATCATCATCAATGATCATCAAGCAATCATAAAAAAAGGAATTACAGGACGAAATCCTATAGAATTTCCTGAAGGTATTCCGTAAGTTATTTATGTAGTAAATTCTAGAGGAGTTCTAAATTTTTTAACTAATTTGTGACGAAATTTCTATTGTTATCTCTGACGACATTTCTAGATGCATTCCTAATGGAATTCCTGGATAAATACCTGAAATAATTGCTAAAAGAATCATTGGAAGAATTGTTTATTAAAATCTGTGGAGAAATCACTGATAGAATGCGAGATAAAATTCCAGTGGAAGTCCACGGAAGAATTCCTAAAAAAGTTCTGGATGAATATCCGGAGCTACAGTACTGGCCAAAATTATAGGCAGTGGTGATGATACGATGTTTAGGTTGATGAATCTCCCTTTGAGATAGCTTTATTCAAATGCAATATTTTTTGTATTATTGTTTATTGACTACGTAATAACAATACAACGTTTCTTACTTCGAACGATTATCAATGAAGAAAATAAAATCAAAATATTGAAATTGGTCAAAAACTACCTGGCCAAAATTATAGGCACTATATGGACCTGCTAAAGACAGCGTGATATCTTATTTCTGAAACTACTTAAAATCGAGGTTATAATACTTCCACGAGCTTTTAATGTTCTTTTGACACGGTTTGGAATCGGGATCACTAGTTAAGGTCATTGGCGTTTGGTGTATTTTGATCAAATACCTATGAAAGCTCCAACGAGTACCTGGCAATTTTTAGTTTGATAATTTTACAACTGATGATCAATATTCTTCAAGTGTTCTCAATGCAGTTGTTTTCTAGGCTAGTTGGCGATTAGGCTGGGATAAGAAATTCATGGCTTTGAAACAAAGAATTGATATTTCAACTTGTTATATGAATCATTGTCTTGCTGGAAGTACCATTTATCACCATTATAACTAAAGTTTTCATCAAAATGTTTATCCTAGACAATAGGTAGGGTGATGATATATCGTTTGGCATTCAGCATACCCTTATATAAAATCAGGGGATCAATATCTTGTGCAGAAAATATATCCCCACACACTATTACTACTCCACCTCTTTGCAATCGTGTTTGGATGCTAAGTGGTATATGACGTTATTCTACTCGCCAACTAACAGACACCCCATATTCCAGTGAATTTCCTCAAAAGCAATAAAATCAATCAATCAAACAACATGATACCATTGTATTTTGTTCCAATAGACATGTTTTTGGCTCCATTCGAAGCGTTGGTAATTTGTTTGCTGTATCGAACTGGACACCGCTTTTTTGAGTAGCTGTAAAACTTACAACAACAAGTGGGACTGGATACTAACAGTGTGTAAGACTGCAATTCTTCAATAAAAGCTGGACTGCCCGTTTCATAGAAAGGTAGACTGAATGCCATTTGGTATGTCAGAATTATTTTCAATGTTCGCGAGAAATATCTCAATTAGAACTTTGGTCGTAATGATGGCTACAGGTATTTCGAACGCCAACGCTTCACCTCACTATTCAAAATAATAAATTTTAATGCCACACAATCAAAACTAATCCATTACAATGCCTAGGAGTTCCAATTCTGGATGGGTTGCCCACTTATCCAAAAAAAAAATCATTTAGACACGGTTGGAGGACATTTACTGTTAACTTCAAATTTATAAACTAGAAATCACAAGAATCTCGATATACCTGTCATGGACATTTTATAAAACACACCAAAAAATAAACTCATAAATTAGTGATCTCGATTCTAAACCGTACTAACAGTTCTGCTAAACAGAATATTTGAGAATCCTGATGATTTTTATTATTAACGTCTGAGATAGAACATCAAACTTTCTTAAGAAGGTCTTAAAGTGCCTATAATTTTGGCCAGAAAATTTTCGACCAAATTCAAGATTTAAATTCGTTCTCTTTCGTTAAGTTTCACCTCATGTTGGAAACAATGCAATTATATTTTGTGATCAATAAACAATAATACCAAAATTATTGCATTTGAATAAAGCTATCTCAAAGGGAGATTTATCAACCTAAACATCGTATTACCATCACTGCCTATAATTTTGGCCAGTACTGTATTTGTATTTTTTCTGGGCCCATATAGCCGAGGCGGTAAACGCACGGGTATTCAGCATGACCATGCTGAGGGTGACGGGTTCGATTCCCGGTCGGTCCAGGATCTTTTCGTAAAGGAAATTTCCTTGACTTCCTTGGGCATAGAGTATCTTCGTGCCTGCCACACGATATACGCATGCAAAATGGTCATTGGCAGAGGAAGCTCTCAGTTAATAACTGTGGAAGTGCTCATAGAACACTAAGCTGAGAAGCAGGCTTTGTCCCAATGAGGACGTTACGCCAAGAAGAGAGAGAGTGTATTTATTGAATAATCAAAAAAATGGTTTAACAATTCTAACAAGAATCCCAGAAGAATATCCAGCAATAACCTTGGCAGTCGCAATTGCAATCAAACGATCAGATGTTCTCCTTCATCCGACGTTTCGATGTTTATTACATCGTCTTCAAGGAATTAGAAATGATAAGCACTTTTGTGAAAAGGTTTGTGAAAGCATAATTCGTCTAAAACAATTATTTAAAAACGTTGGGAGTCGCTTCTTGAACTCTAATAATATTTGCCAAATTCTGCGCACTTCTAACAACACTACCAACGGCCTATTTGTATAAGCTAAAACAAGAACTTCTACAAGAATTTCTGCAGGTATTTCGGAAGAAATCGTTAGAAAAATTTCCGAAACAATACCAAGAGGTATTCCTGTAGGTATACCAAAAGAAAAGCATTTATGAATTCCGAGAGAAACTCCCGGGAGACTCTTGAGGGATCCCCGGAGAAACCCTTGGATGAGCGCTCGATAGAATTTATGGAAAAAAAAATCCAGCAGTAGTCCCTGCTGAAGGTATTGCAGTAGGAATGCCTGGCAAATTTTTTAAGAAATATCTTAAGTGATTCTTTAAAAATCCTGAAGAAAATCCTGGAGGAATGCCTGGAGAAAATTTCTGGAGGAATTGTAGCAAGAATTTCTAGAGCAATTCTACCACGAATTCCTTAG
Source organism: Aedes albopictus (assembly GCF_035046485.1). Taxonomy (NCBI): domain Eukaryota; kingdom Metazoa; phylum Arthropoda; class Insecta; order Diptera; family Culicidae; genus Aedes; species Aedes albopictus. The sequence goes on along the minus strand of NC_085138.1, from coordinate 50,320,807 downwards.
GGGTTTTCAATGGGAGAATCCCAAGAGGAATACACGGTGGAATCTCTAAAAAAAAAACTGCAGAAATACCTAGAGGTAATTTTGGAGAAATTTCTCAATGAAATTATCATGGTAGCAATTCCTGATGCAGTACCAGATGTAGATTTATAGTATAAACTCCAGGAGCAATCTAAAAAAATATTCCTTTTCAAGTTAAAATAAACAAACAATAACCAAAAATATTCCTGGCAAAATCCCTGGACGCATTTCTGTAATGAAGAAGCAAATATTGAATTCCAAAATTTTAAAATTGGACGCATTTTGCACATAAAAGATTGTCCAATGCATTGGTTTTAGAGATTCGTTCTAATCGGTTTAAGCGTTCAAAGAATTCCTGCTGATTCATAAAATGAAAATTAAAAAATCATGTAGGAACCACACGCTTGAACATCAGCCAGCCGTCAATTACGCACATTATTCAATTCAGTTCACCTTGATGCACCTAGCTGATGATAATCACTCATGACAACACTCAAAACCACTCGCAGCCATCGACATTTTAGAAAGCTCACTTGGCGGCCTATTAGGGACCAGCCAGTCTGCGTCATGGCAAGTCCCTCAATCAAATTGCACGTGCTCATCGATCGGTCCATCTATTTATCGATCATTAGCTAAAGTGCGCAGCGCACTCGCGGAACATCCGTTCCGATAGGCATTCAATCGCGGCAACAACGCTGGCGACGAAAACAACTCTTGAACCATTTATCACCGACCGACGATGTAGGTATTATGAGTGCTTGTGTGATTGCGATAAAAATTTTCGTCCGCACACTGACAACCCGAGCGGTCAAATTTGCATAATTGTTACACTGTATACGGTGTAGCATCCGCTAATGGCGAGCAGGCCATCTCACATCGCAATCGAACCGGTTCTTGTTGTTATGGCGCGTAGCGTAACCGAACGATCGGCGGATTTCGAGCGATGTAATAGTTAATTACGCGCGGATGGTGATGACGACGCAACGACGGTCAACCAAACGTAATCTTTAATCAATTGATTAGAGATGGACAACTAATGACTTCCCACCCAAATAGAACTGGCTGGAAGCGATTTCATTCCTAAATGGACTGGCTATAGTATATATTGCAAATACGTGAAGGGCTTTCAACTGAACATCGACGTAGAAAAAACTTGTTTGTTTTGTGTAGATGTTTTGCAAATCAATAAAAAGTGGTTACCATTCGCCAACGTGCGACTACTGCCTATCCGCGTGAGGAAGGATTTTTCATGACCGAACGATCTTGATCTTGACTGATTTTATCACGATTGCTGGGGATTTCAAGTTCCGTCGTGTGATGTGCATTCAAATGATTTGAATAATCGTAGGTTCTGTTATTTATGATGACAGTCGTGTTAAATATTTTTTCACAGCTCTTATTTACATAGCCGTACTGTATGAATCATGGCACAAATGTCCCAAATGGAGGATAACGTGCCTCTGGAGCCGACCTTCTGATACCACTTCGCTCCCGAATTTCTGTTGCTATCGGCTTTTGATGACTTCGACGATAGAGCTAAACGTTGAAGATCCAATGGTGAGGCAACCATGCACGAATTGTATACCGCAGACATCTATTGAAGTGCAGACCGTTGACTGTTCTCCTATGATACACACCAGGTTTCACTGACGTACAGCAGCACAGATTTCAAGTATAGAGTTGAAATTGCGGACTTTGTTGCGTTAGTCTGACTGTTTTCAATACATTTCTTAAAGTCGCAACCAAGGTATTGTATGTTGCTTTCACGACAAAACGCGCTGCCAACTTTCAGTCGGTATTTCTGAATCATCGCGACGAATCAAGCACCACCTCTGCTGCTGTGGTGACGGTTTCGACGACTCTGGCGACGGTTTCATCCGCGACGGATACAAATCGTCGCGTTCGATAAGGGGGGAAATCGTCAATATTTATTGGAAGAATTCAACAAACTCCACTGCTTACCTATAGCTACCGTTAAGCTGGAAGGATTGACCGTGTTTACATCCAATGATTTAGTCAACAAGATTGCTGACGTTGATGGTAAGACCTGCCACCGAGGAGCGATCGGCAAGATCATTGAGCTAGCTCTGCGTATCAGAGCGCCGTTATCCTAGGAGAGCAACGCCATTAGTCAGTTCGAAGTCATTTATAGGTGCTCCATGGTAATGGGTTGGCGTGGGTTGCTGCACGATTTGGTTCACGATCAATCGCATCCCCCAGGATCTCGTCGATTACGATGAGGAACAGTTGCGGTGATAGTCTACATCCTTGCCTCACTCCAGCAACGACCCGGATGGAATCAGACAAAACACCGTTGTGCAATACTCTGCACAAAAATGCTCTGTACTGTGCTTCAATGAGGCCGAAGATTTTCTCAGGGACACCCTTGCGCCTGAGGGCTTCCCACATGTTTCCGTGGTTGAGACGATCGAAAGCTTTTTCGTAATCAATGAACACCAGGTAGAGAGATTCTTGGAATTCGTTGATTTGCTGCAAGATGATACGGAGCGTGACAATATGGTCCACATAGCATCGTCCGGCACGGAATCCTGCTTGCTGCCGTTGGAGAGTTGCGCTTATCTTCTCCTGTATCCGGTTAAGGTTCACTTTGCAGAGGACTTTGAGAACAATACACAGTAACATGATGCCCCGCCAATTATCGCATACAGTCAGGTCACCCTTTTTGGATACCTTTACTAAGACGCCTTGCATCCAGTCGGCCGGAAATGTCGCGGTTTTTCATATATTGCAGAATAAGTGATGCAGTAGTTGTGCGGATACTACGGGGTCAGCTTTGATCATTTCAGCTGATATGCGATCGACCCCTGGGGCTCTGTTCGATTTCATGCTACGGGTGGCTGTTTCTATCTCCTGCACTGATGGAGCTTCGGTGTTGACACAGGTAATGCGTCGAACCCTTGGCGGATCATGCTGAGGAAGGTGTTGATGGCGTGACCGACATTTGGAAAAGGATTCCAAATTGCTCGAAACAGCGTTTCAACTGGTCGACCCGGTTCAGTAACTGTCCAGACGTGTCTTCCACGGGCACGGGCATCGTAGCATTCATCTTGGTCCAACTATGGCGACGTGAGACATCGTAGAGGAGACGGATGTCGCCTGTGATTACGGCTTTCTCGCCTTCGTCGGCTAGAGAGTCCGCCCACGCTCTTTTGTCACGTCTGCATGAGCGTTTCACTTCCTTCTCGAGACCCGAATAGCGCTCACGGGCTACGGCTTTGGCTCCTCGTGTTTTCGCTCGCTCTATCGCGGCTTTGGCGTTCCTTCGCTCCTCTATCTTTCTCCAGGTATCATCTATGTTCCACTGCTTTCTTCGGGTGCGTAGCTCACCCAAATTATTCTCGCCGGTGGCGATGAAGGCATTCTTGATGGCGCTTCATTGATCTTCTGCGCTTCCACCTTCTGGAATATTCGCAGCACGGTTCTTTAGTTCTTCGACGAAGGACCTTTTCACCGCAGCGTCTTCCAGTCGGCGTGTGTTGAACCGGCGCTCGATTTTCTCCTCCTGTCGCTGGATCCTGGAAATGCGCAGTCAGATCTCGCCGATTAGGAGATGATGGTCGGACGCAATGTTGGCGCTACGTTTGATCCGCACATCACGAAGGCTCCGTCTCCATTTTCGGCTGATGCAGATGTGGTCGATTTAATTGTCCAAAACTAACCATCCTTTCCCATTCCTCAGCAGTCGCAAGGACGTGGCCAGGACAATGCTCGACCATTGGAGGATTGCGTCAGTCTTGTCTAAGAGTCAGAGATTAGTCCCAAATCTTTGTGCCTTGGTTCGGACGGGAAGGAGGCAACCCTCATAACAGCGGTCTAGGACTGTACCACCTACGAATAATGCTAAATGCTAATGCAGATGTGGTCGATTTAATTATCTTAGCTCCAGATAAGATATTTCTTAAATTGTTTCATTTATTTAGTTAACATCAAATTCATGATAATACTGAATCAACAATTTGCCGCCATAATACTCGATTTGCAGCTGCAGCTCTCCAACGTCGGTCACGTCCAACACTCGCCAGATCACGCTCCACCTGGTCCGCCCATCGTGCGCTCCACGCCTTCTTGTACCAACCGGACGGTTAGCAAACACCAACTTTGCAGGGTTGTTGTCCGGCATTCTTGCAACATGCCCTGCCCATCGTATCCTTCCGGCTTTGGCCACTTTCTGGATGTTGGGTTCGCCGTAAAGTGCAGCGAGCTCGTGGTTCATCCTTCTCCGCCACACACCATTCTCCTGCACGCCGTCGAAGATCGTCCTTAGCACCCGTCGCTCGAAAACTCCGAGTGCTTGCAGGTCCTCCTCGAGCATCGTCCATGTCTCGTGTCCGTAGAGAACCACCGGTCTTATTAACGTCTTGTACATGGTACATTTGGTGCGGGGGTGATTTTTTTTTCAACGCAGTTTCTTCTGGAGCCCATAGTAGGCACGACTTCCACTGATGATGCGTCTTCGTATTTCACGGCTCACGTTATTGTCCGCCGTTAGCAAGGAACCGAGGTAGACGAATTCTTCTATCACCTCGAAAGTATCCCCGTCTATCGTAACATTGCTGCCAAGGCTTGTCCTGTCTCGCTCAGTCCCACCTACCAGCATGTACTTTGTCTTAGCCGCATTCACCACCAGTCCGACCTTTGCTGCTTCGCGTTTCAGGCGGGTGTACAGTTCTGCCACCGTTCCAAATGTTCTATATATCCATGTCATCCGCAAAACAGACGAATTGGCTGAATTTCGTGAAGATCGTACCCCGGCTGTTGAGCCCGGCTCGTCGCATAACACCTTCCAGGGCGATGTTGAATAGTAGGCAGGAAAGTCCTTCACCTTGTCGTAGTCCCCGTCGAGATTCGAATGAACTGGATAGTTCACCCGAAATCCTTACGCTGTTCTGCACACCGTCCATCGTTGCTCTTATCAGTCTGGTAAGCTTCCCGGGAAAGCTGTTCTCGTCCATGATTTTTCATAGCTCTGTGCGGTCGATACTGTCGTATGCCGTTTGAAGTAGACGTGTGCGCCGAAGCAGTTTTCACCGGCGGCGGCGTATATAGTAATTTGTGGCAGCGGTGGCGGTGACGCCGGCGCCACGCCGTACACCCTATTCGGCGGCGGCGGCGGCGGCGGCAGCGGCTGCGGTGTAATCGGCGTGACCTTATTATTTTTATTTTAGTGAAGTGTTGCTTTTAGTCATTAAAACGTCAATACTGAATAATTTGCTTAAGTACAATAATCATATACTTCGAGTGAAAGGTTTAAACGTATGTAAATCAGAAGTTTCAACAAAAACTATCCTCATAAGAATTATGGTATGAATTTCAGAGAAAATCTTCGAGGATGTTTACCAGGAAATTTACTAAAGGATTCTTCAAGATAGAAATTCACAACGTCGCACGTCTTTTCAGACGATGTTCTTTTTTAAAACTCATTTTAGACCAGTGCTGTCATGGTAAAATCTGAAATTTTTGTTGGAGTTCTGTTAGGACTCTTTTCAGGAATTCCTCCAGGGATTTTTTCAGACGTTTCTTTAGGAATTGCTCCATAAAATTCTCAATAGATTCTTCAGAAAGTTCCTCCATGGGGCTTTCTAGAAAATCCCTGCATGGGTGGGATCGTGAACATCTCTATAGATTTATAGAAACCTTCCTTCAAGGATTCTTTCAGATTTTTTTTCAATGACCCTAAAAAACCTAAAAAATCCATTTAGAGATTCATTCAGCAGTTCCTTTAGAAATCACTTCAGGATTTATTTCTTGGCGTTTCTCCGGGAATATTTCAATAATATCTCCTCTTGGAATTACTGCACAGCATTCTCCTGTTTTCCAGGAAAATTTCTTTTTGCAATTCCTTTAAGAATACATCACAAGCTCTTCTAGGGAAATTGTATCAGGGAATTTTATCCCCTAATAGCATTCAGATATTTTGCAAGAAATTCTTTCAAGATCCAGAAATATCTCCAGAAGTTCTCCGGGCTTCAAAAATTAATTAGACGATTTATTCAAGAATTCTTCTAGTAACTTTGTCTTCAATTTCTGGACGGATTTTCGAAGATTTTTTTCAAGATTTCCTATTCCCCAGATACTTATTCAGGAGCTGCTTCAACGATTGTTTCTGTATTGGATTCAATAAAATTAAATCTCATCAGATAAACCTTGAAGAAAATTTCCTACATATTTTGTAATTTCATAAAATACTTCTGCAAATTTCTGTGATATAATATCTCACAGAATTCCCGGAAGAAACACCAGAAGAAGGATCCCAGGTAATATTCCTGAAAAAACCGCAGGAGGCATTCCAAAAAGAAACCTTCTAGGCATTCTTTGGTAGCCCCTGACTAAATTTTATAAGTGATTCTTACACTGGACCCTTGGACGAATATTCGAAAGAATCGGTGAAAATTCTCTGAAAATTCTGAAAATAAAAAAAAATCCATTGACAAATGTTAGAGGTAATCTCTTATTGACATTCATGAAAAATTCTTATACTACTGATTCAGTAGTATAACATGGGGCGATTATGAGTAGAATGGCAGTGAAGGAGTCTTAAGTGATATTTCAGAAGGCATTCCTTAGTAAGTTTTGGATGAAATAAATGGAGGAATTTCTGAAAGAATCCTTGGAGGTTTTTTTTTTGTTTTTTTGAATAAATTGTGTATAAAATTCCTGAAGAAATTCCTGGAGATATTCTAGAACGAATCCCTGCAAGATTATGTGAAAGAATCCCAAGGAATTTTCGGAAATAATTCGAGAAAGAGCTGATAAAGAATTTTCTGGAAACTCTCCCTCAGAAACCCTTGATGGAATTCCCACGAGGATTTATTAATAATTATTTAGAAAAAATCCAAGAGAAATCTCTTATCAAAATGCATGGAGGATGTTCGGAAAGAATTCCCAAAATAATCCATGAACATATTTTTAAAGAAATCTCTGAATTCTGTCGGGCGAAATACTTTTAAATAATACTTCTGTTAAGGTTCCTAGAAATTTCCAAAGGATTGTATGAAAAACTTTCCAGGAATTGTTACTGAAGATATTTCTAACTTTCTAAAAGATTTTCTTTAAAAAAAAACCAGAGTAGAATTCCTAATGATATCCTTGGAAGAATGTTAGGAGGAATTTCTGGCGAAATACATGGAGGAATACCCGGAAGGAATCTCTATATTATTTTTTTACAAAAATCATAATATCTAGTGGAACTACTACACAAAATCATGGAAGAACTACTGGAAAATTTCCTGGAGACGCTCCATAAAGAAATTCATAGAATATGCCCTGAAAGAATTTTCGAAGCAACCGATGGAGGAACCCTGGGAATACTGTGTAAATATAATTCATGGAGTTATTTCTGATGAGGGAACGTCCATAAGTTACGCCACGCTTTGAAGAGGGGGAAGGGAGGGTTCCGAAGAATGATACTTTCAGAGAAGGTCCTATTCAAAAAGTGTGGCATAGGAGGGAGGGAGGTTGAAAATGGACATTTTTGCGTGAATTTATGGAAGAACTTAACCTTTTGAAGCCGATTTTTTTTCGCCGCTGTCGACGCAACCTCGCTGGTGTCGAACACGTTTGTTATGCTCGGTTTCATCGCCGGGGTCATATATGACCCCTCCGGCTCCAAAGGGTTAAATCATCTTTAAAAATATTTCTGAAGGAACATTCACATTTACTTTTGCTTGAAGAATCGTTGGAGATATTTCTGAAAGAATTCTGGACTCATCATTTTCTAAAAATTAAGCGCTGATAGAATGTCTGGAACCCATGGATGGTTTTCTGAACCAATCGCCGGAATTTTTTTTTAATAATTCATGAAGGAGTTTCTTAGGCATGTTTTTTGGAAGAATTCATGGTGAAATTTTTGAAGGATCTTCTATGGGAATTTTGAAGATTTCATGGAATATGTGCCTTCAAGTATGTTATTCGCAAATTGCCATGAAAATTTCAAAAGCGATATACAAAGAATATGTAGGAGAATGTAGCTGTGGACCGCATCCGTCATGGTTTACAACAGAGACTCGGTGATTAAAATATAGAATAAGTGAGGATCTACAAAATATTGCAGTAAGAAATGATTAAAATAATAAAAAAAAATGTTACACAAATCACAAGAAGAACTAAAAAAAAACATGCCTAATATGCACAAGAAAAAATAATAGAAACTGTTGAAAAAATACTCAGGTGGTTCGGTAAGTGTTAAGAGAAAAAAAAACTTTGTGGTTTTCTCATCGGCGTGGGAAATTTTGTTCGGCGGCGTGGAAAAATATGAACAGCGGCGCGCCGAGTCAATTTACCTGGCGGCGGCGGCGTGGAAAAATCGTCGGTGACGGCGGCGCACACGTCTAGTTTGAAGTCGATGAACAGGTGGTGCGTTGAGACCTGGTATTCACGGCATTTCTGGAGGATTTGCCGTACGGTGAAGATCTGGTCCATTGTCGACCGGCCGTCGATGAAACCGGCTTGGTAACTTCCCACGAACTCATTTACTTTAGGTGAAAGACGACGGAAGATGATCTGGGATAGCCCTTTGTAGGCGGCATTCAAAATGGTGATCGCTCGAAAGTTCTCACACATTAACTTGTCGCCTTTCTTGTGGATGGGACAGATTATCCCTTCCTTCCACTCCTCCGGTAGCTGTTCGGTTTTTTAGATCTTGACTACTAACTGGTGCAGACAGGTGGCCATTGGTATCGGTTCGCATTCTTCTCTTGTTGATTTTCCGGTGCTAGTCTTTTTTACGGCTGGCTCGCAGGGCCTGACACCAACCCTCTAACCCAGGGGGCTGGGCTTCCTTCCCGGAAGCTACGGGTTCTGCATTGGCATTTCCTCCAACTACAGCGCTAAATAGCAATAGGCTCAAGCGCTAGTCTTTCTTAAATTGTATTACATGTTAATAAAATTGTTTTATTTTTGATAAAAAAAAATAATAGTAAAGATGCGTCCACTCACTTGAGTCTACCGACGACACCAATAGCCCAAATGTGTCATAATTGCAAGTCTTGCCATAGGTAAGTTTACACTGGAGTCAGCGTCAACGATCACCGCAATTACTGATACATGACAACCGTTCACTATCCATTGATTGAGGAATGTATGACGACCTAAAGTTGGTCAACAAATGGCAGAATGTAAGTTTGTCAAACCGTTGCTGCTACATATCGTTGACTATCCAGCTAGGCTAGCGGTAACTGTGCATGTATGCTAAGCTTCATGTGCGATAGCGTGTATCGTTGTCGTTCATTTGCTTGAAAGATAAACAAACAAACGTATTGATTCATTGCAAGTCACACACTCTGTTTCGTTTTTCATTCGCGATTCTCTTCGGAATATTGATCGATCGCAGCTTGAAATTATCGTCCCACACCCGCTAGCAGACAAACTCAACGACCGTTTTGAATGTCAAAGTCAATCTTAATCGTTTGTCATCGAGCGAGACTGTCCCAGTTTGGCGGTAATAACGACTGTGTGATTTATTGATCGGCTTCATGGAAGACTCTTTGTTGATGTGTGATGAAAGTTTCTACGTCTTCTAATTTCAAATGCATTCTCAAGTGAGCTCCATCCATTCAGCTACACGCGGTATTAGTCATACGACGATGGGTCGTGACTCGAACAAAAGCTTTGCGGCTAATTGAAACACGCGATTGATCGATCGTGACCTTAGGGAAAGTACAGACAGACCATTATGACCAAACGTCTTTCGTTTTGGACCGGCGAAGCTGTCGGCTTGGTTGTCGAAAATTAATTCTACAACTGTATACACTGCCGTGAATCGCAAGTCAGTCCCATCTGCATTTTGGGCAAAAATGAGTTAATGGCCGTTTTCGAGCTTTCTTCGGATGATCTTTCAGCTGCGTGCATAAAAATATATAGTTTATTCAGTAAAATTAAAAAACAACACCAAGTCAGATTGTCCCATAATGAAATGTAATCGCAAGTCAGTCCCATTACGAACTTGTGTGCCCTCCAGTACAAGACCTAACACTATTTTAGCTAGTTTTACATTTTTCACTGTTATGTTTTAACGTTTGAAACAATATGTGAAAGTTTCATGATGATCGCAGAAGTTTTCAATTCATAGCGATTTTTTAGAGTTTCGTATAGAAATCGAATTTGAAAACTTCAGAGGCCATTTTCTCAATGCCTACTTTTTACATATGGGACTGACTTGCGATTCACGGCAGTACAGCAGACAAAAATACAATAATGAAGCGTTACTAAGGAGTCTTTATGAAGAGCTATCAGTAGGTATGGTTTAAAATACGGTATATCAACATTTTGTGGTTTATAAATACACACTTCAAAAATTGAGGCTTATTTAACTTTTCCTCGGAACAAAAGAAACTGTGTATCGATCTTTTCCCTTTTTATGGCACAATTTGTAGGGTAATTCGCTATTTGTTGAACACCACCCAAATGTTGAACAGTTTCTGAAAATTTGATTATAAATCTTACTTAAGTAATTTTTGCTCAACGTAAACGTATGATGTAGATGCGTATACATGTGTGTTACGATATTGATCCAATTAAGTTACACAATTATACATATTTTACGCCAAAAATATTGATTGCAAATTTTGTACCGCTGATGACACGAAAACTGCACAATTCTTAAGATTAATTTTAAGAAATCGCTGTTACGAAATAAGCTTTGCTGGCAAATCGACCACAAATATCAAAGGCACACCATAGTTACAAGAACTGGAAGGATGTCTTTAACAGTTTAACATTGTTTAAAATCACATTTTCATTGTAATTTCATTTGTAAAAAATATTTTTCTTATCACACCATCATTATGCATCCATGATCCAATTGTTGAACACTGGCATAACCTACGATGTTAGCATGGCTGCTAGAATTTTTTTTTCACTTTACCTAACCGTGCATTTCAGAGGGTCTCAAGGGCGTTCCAGGAATGTTCTAGGGGTGTACCAGTGGACTTCAGAAAGATTCCAGTGGTTTTCAATTGGTTTCAAGGGCGTTCCAGAGGTGTTCAAGAGGAATTCAGAGTGTTAAGGGGCTCCCAGGAGTATGTTAAGGCGTTCCAGGAGGCTCAGGAGCAACCCATGGGTTTTCAAGGGATTTCAGGGTCGTCCCATGAGTGTTCTTGGGGGTTGAGTGGGTTCCATGGGTTTCTAGGAGAGTTTCAGGGGCTTTTAAAGGCGTACTTTTCTTCTATCGTTTTCGCTTCTAATGAAATATTCTCTGCCATTTTTGCATCTAGTAATGTTTAAAATGGTTTCAGTCCACTAGAGCTCTCTTCAAATGTGCGATTACTTGTCATTTAAATGAATTGTCACTGCTCGGACTAGCTGGGTACAAAACACGAAAAACCTGGAAAAAATCCGCCAGAGTGAAAAAATATCGGATGTTGGGTCAAAGTCGGGTCAAATTTTATCAAATGTTGGACCACTGTTGGACTCACATCGGATAACTGTTAGGTCAATGTTGGGTTTGGTGGCCAAAATAAAAACAGGTGAATGATAGGTTGATGTCGGGTTATACGTCATCAATTACGAACAAAGCTTTAACCGTTCAACAATTGGCGAGAACCGTTCAACATTAGGATGAGCTAGCTTAAGGAAGTGTTCAACATTTGGGTTACAGACTTCCCATACAAATGTTCTATTTTCTCTTAGAAAATGGAATTTAAGGGAATACAAATTCAATGGGCAGTATAAGAAATAAGTAGATCTAGACGTTCAATGGATATTTTTCAACTTAAGTGGAATTATGCACGGAAAAACAAATGAAAACCAAAATGCCGGTACTAACCGTTCAACAATCGGCGAATTACCCTACATAGCCAAAAAGTCGTGTCTAGCGAATGGTAATTTAATCAGGGCGATGCGAAGTAGGTCGAAGTAGGCCAAGACAAAGCAGTCGTTACATAGACGACGCCGTCGTTCATTACCATAATGTTTGAGTGGAAATATAAAAATAAATCTTGGGAAGAATTTTATCATACCGTTATCCTGCAGCAGGAGGTGTTTAACCATTTGTTGTTCCTTGTGGTTGTTAGAATCACCTTTTTGCGTCTGTAATGAAAGGGATAAGGGACATTTATTAAAAAGATTTATAACAGATATATAACAGATTCATAACATATTAAAAAGATTTATAACATTAAATGATGAATCACTTATATTTACACTACTAGATCATCCCTGCATTTTTAAACTAGGGCATTCATCTTAAGTTATAGAACACAAACGATCAATTCAAAATTCATTTGATTTCCGCGATCCTTCCAGCAGAGGCGCTAGTGTTCGATCGCTTTGACGTTTGCTAGTGTACACGTTGCTGAATGATGCAAACGAAAATTACAGGCGATTTGTGTAGTAGTGTGCGTATTAGACAAATGTCAAATCGAAATCCATCATGGCCGACAGTTTCTTGCCCGGTTCTACCAACAGGTGGCATTAATCTCATAAAAAGGACACCGGGCAAAAGTTTTTGATGAATTTGCTCTAGGAGTTACGCCTGTTTGTCTGTGTTTAAAGCATTTTCAGCTCAACGCGCGAATCCCGTAGACGTAACCTTTTCAATCCAAATAAAATTTCGCTGAGCTTCTATCTGAAAATATTTTTCATGTTTGTTTTGCAATATTCTTTACCTACCTTTTAAAAAAACCTATTTTTCTTTAAAAAAATCTACTTTTTTATTTTTTTTTTCTATGTACGGTGTATTATACAATTGATCATCACTTTTTTATACAATAATCAAATACGCTGAAATTTTGATCAGTCATAAACCATATATTAAAGCTCCATTGGTAAAATTTTGAGTGAGATCAAATAAGTTTTCTGTAAGTTATGGAACTTCTAGTAAAACTTATAAGATTTTTGAACACAGTTTTAAAACATTATATCTGAATATGTACTCGATGAAAGTTTTTCCATTTTTTTGTGATACAGCTTATACCTAAGGATTTCATACTCAGCTTTATTCGAGGTTTTATATTCACTACAAAAAATATGAAGAATCTGTATATGTTGACACAATACATTTGGAAATTTATCATATTTTGATCAATAAAAGTGCCAAGTATTTTCAACGTTTTTAAACTCTCTTAATGTTAAATTTTTATACATGACCTACTGAACTACATATGAAGAGTAGGTCCTATGTATTTTCTGTTCAGGTCATGCACTTTTATTGGTGGAAAACATTTGGCAGATTATATGTGCAAAATAAGGTAATTTTTCATACATCGTCAACTACATAAGCACATTTTTCATATGTAAATATAAAACCTCAAAAGTAGCTGCATATGAAAACCTTAGGTATCAGCTGTAACATACAAAAAAATTAGAAAATTGCATCGAGTGCATACTGAGACATAATGTTTTAAAAATGTGTTCAAAAATCTTATAAGTTTTCTAAAAGTTCTATAACTTTCAGAAAACTTATTCGATATCGCTTAAAATTTTACCAATGGAGCTTTAATATATAGTTCATGATTGGTCAAAATTTCAGCGTTTGTGATTGACGAATAAAATAGTTATGAACATTTGAATGGAAAATAATTTTGAAAAAAAATTGCTGTTCGGTCAATTGTTTGAAACACTGTACAAATCTCAGTTCTAGCCTCAAAATATGCCAAGTAGCCTAGGATGGTCAAAAAGTTATTCTTGATTTTTTTTTTTCATCGATTCACAAACCTTTTACTTCGATATTTTTGATACCAAAAAAAATTATACAGACAAGCTCCAAAAAAAAGTATGTTAAAAAAATAACACTGCAGTGTCTCCTTTTAAAGCTTAACAACATCTATGTTTCACATCATCAGCTTCAGCTGCTGAGAGAACCAACCATCGTCCACACCGCGAAAATCGGGAGTCTACGGTGGGCGGGCCACGTCTTCAGGATGTCGGATAGCAACCCGAGGAGAGCCAAAGTTCAATCAATTGTATGGAGATTTCACTATTTTGCGCTCCGTCCCGAAAGGGATATTATAAAATGCCAACATCAAACCCAATCGAAAACAATGTGAGAGTCCCATTGCCTGACGGATTTTTTTTATCAATCGATATCCAGAAAATAAGTGAAAATACCCCGAGTGATATTTCTGTATGTCTGTGCATGCAGTACGACCTCAATACGGCTATAGGTGAGGAGTTTAATCATCATAGGTGGTTTCAAATAGTAGAAGCTACGGGGTGAAAACAAAATCAATGCCACATGCCAATCAAAACACACTTTGAACTGATTTCTGTTTTTGGCGTTCGAGTTGTTTCGACATGCTGCTCGACGAGAAAGCAGGGTCATGGTACAAATTGAAAGTGGAAAAGATGAGCATATGACAGACCAGATGGATCAAATTAAAACACTTTTTTTTTGCTGCAATATAACAGTGGATGAAATATAAATAAAGTTAAATCACAGCATCCATCAATAAATAGGTAGTCATATTATGAGATTGATGATAGATTCTAGGGGTATTAAGGAGAAACTTCAGAGAGTACCAATATGGCTGCCACAATGGCCAACTTGCACCCCTACTCACGTTTTCAAAAGCACAAATCTTAAAAATTCGTAAACAAATGCGGTCGATTTTGAAAAGCTGCCTCTTTTTGCAAGTGAGCAAAGCCAGGATAATCAAGTGCGACTTGGTTCGATGCTTTGTTCGTCAGATTTGTGCCTCTAAAGTTTGTATGCCAAATTGCAATGGGCTATCTTGATGTTTCACCTTAAGACAACTTTATATTTTTAATCTGCATTGAAAGCTGGGTAGAATTTTTTTTTTCATAACTTTTGGTGAACACATGTCAAGTAATTGGTCGACTGTCAAGAAGTGGAATCTGTAAATCTTTTAAAAATTGTTCTAAGTACGAAAGTAAAGGTCTAAATACTGAAAAAATAAATTCCAGCTCTAAAAGAAAGTTCTGTTGAATAAAATATGAAAAAAAATGTCGAATTCAATGTTCTGTTTTTAAATTTTGAATATTTTCCGCAATCAAATAATTTGTTTGTTGCTCAAATAAAATCTTTTCCAAGCCACAGTAGAAATTTAAACAGCTTCTCGTTGTCTTTTGAGTTATGCAGTTGTAAACATTTTTAGCAAGATGTGTTTGATGGATCTTTTTGCTTTTGATTCGGAAAGAGCTTTTCTACTCCTTTATTTATAACTATAGTAATAATGTCCCTTTTCAAGATAAATGCATTCTGATGTCGCTTTATGAATCTATGGATGGACATTGGACATACATGGGGTTACACACCACTAATGACGGAAATAATCGAATGTAACAATTTCGGAATTGCCTCGCCCAGAGTATCAATTATATGAGAGTAGTTTGCTCATAGTAGTACCACGCGCCGAACGTAGCACGACCGGTGGCTGCTGCATTCAAAGACTGCAGTATTGCAAATTACCTAACATACTCGTACCCCTTAGCTGCGGACCTGTTTCTAATGCTCCCACGAAGAACGATGGCAATTGCAAAATCAAACTGATTGTGCAGACCGCGCTTTCAAAGCTCAACTCTTGGTCAGAATAATCTACATCTTATGCAAATCCACCTGGTTTTCCAGAGGTGACCTTTCCCTGGGCATGTTCGTGCGCTTGTACGAAACTCTACAACGATAGCAAAAGCGGCGCCGGATCAATTAAAAACCTAAACTCGCTGAGAATTTTCCAGGGTCTTATCACCGGTTGCAGACCCGACTCTCTTGTACCTTCTTGCAGTAAGTAAAACCTCATCTGAAAGACCTCTCACAGGAAGACAATAGGTCATAAATGACTGTTTAACTCCCGCGCAAAGTGTGGGTTGGTTTGGCGGTAGGCTTAAATGTTAACAACATAAGCTTGCGATAAATGCGCCGCAGAGTAAGATGCTTTGCATCTCTGGCGGTGGCAGGTGATTTGAATTTTTAATTGATGGGAATTTAAACTGACTGAGGTTTAACGGCGCTTGTAAGTATGTACATGCATACGATCAAGAAGGGTCTTTGATGTAGGAGTGGCGTTTTAGATGATTGTTGACTTTACATGGTTCTTCGTCTTTCTTGGATGCTTAGGTAGGCGTCTTTGGCCTGTTCTTTTAACAGTTTATGCTATCTTGTTTGTGTATGCTTGGGATAAGTAGATGGGTGCTACAATTCCCACGAGAATTTTTCCCCTGAGGAATAAATCAATTCGACACTGATTCTTCATTAGGGCCTAACTGACATTTTCGATTTCTCTTCATCGATCCTCTCTTTGTGTTATTACAGAATGTGTATTGAGTTTTCCCAAAGTTTTCTGATTGAAATGCGAAGGAGATGACTGCATCTTGCTATAGAAACAAAAAGAATAATGATTTTGTTTGTTTTGATCAAGTTATTAGCGAAAGAGAGAGTCGACGAAAAGAAATCGATCAAGTCAGTTAGGCCCTTATGAAAAATCATTGTCGAATTATTCTGGTTAAGTGGTGAGATTTTTATTAGGGGTACTCACTAAACAGATTAAATTGCTGCGTAAGCCATAATTTTCTGCTTATTTGAAATGTTTCATGAATTTGTGAAAGAAATAATCAAAGATTGCCTTGGTGATCGCGACGTTTAATCAGTTTAATCAGTTTACGCTGTTAAGTGAATCCCCCTATTATTTTCATTGCATTGTGGATATTTGTTTGGTCCACATTATGAACAATTTGTATGTGTTTGGTTGGATAACAATGTACACCCGATTCTTTTTGCACGGGTCGTTATTTTGCTATCACTCAGTCAATTTTGCACCGGTTCCCATGAAATTTTGTACACTGATAGTACTAATTGTGCCTACATATGTACAAAATTTCATGAGAATCGGTTTAAAATTTACTGAGTTATAGCAAAAACCAGACCCGTGCAAAAAAAGAATCGGGTGTATTTAAACTTTAAAATCTCCACCTGGCCCGCTCATTATGCTCTCTGCGTTCCATGCTCTCTTATGCCAACCAGATCAGTAGCGAACATGCGACATGCCCTGCTCACAATATCCGTCCAGCTTTGACCATCTTCTGGATGCTAGGTTCACCGTATATGGTAACTAACTCACCGCCTGTAGGATCGTAGTAGCCATGAATTGTATCATTGACATTTAGCAGTATCTAATAAATCATTATTGTTCCAACCACCACCAAGAGAACACTACATTTGGCGACGAGCATGAAAAATAAAGGAAAATGAAGCTTGCGCAAGTTAGAAGAACAACTGGGCTCATACAAAACCAAATTCCATATTTCAAGCAACATGAAAGAAAAAAAAACCCGAGGAGAAAATAATTTACTGTATGGTAAAGTGTAAATCATGGTGAAAGAAGAAAACAAATTGCTCTTAGGGATGATTCCAGTAGTCCTGACGATTGAGCCCGGATTCTCAGGGATGATTTTTACGCTGAGGGACATTTCCGCTCATTTGTAAAACCCGGAATCTTAGGGATGAAATCCAATCGAGAAGGCCTGGACCCGGAGCAGGTGAACTTTAAGGATTGCTCTCAGGGATGCCTCCAGAATTCTGACGGTGGACCCGGATTCTAAGAGATTACTTTTATGGTAAGGAAGAGTCATCCGAGAATCTTAGGGATGTAATCCAGCCGGGAAGATTTGGACCCAGAGCAAAGACAATGTGAGTCCCAGAGATGAACTTTTCGGGATGAAGCTCACATATAGAGCGGAACTCAAAGAATGGGATGACAGTACGCTGAAAATGGAATCCAGAGGCGATTCCCGATGCGGAACCCAATAATATGGGATGAAGTACGCAGATCTACTTGGAGTAGATGGAAAGGCGGAACCCTGTTGATGGGATGAAGTACACTGCTGTTAAACAGTGGAACCCAGTCAAAGGGATGAAGTACGCTAGGTGAATTATGAGACCCGGTGGTTATGCACGCGGGATGATTCTCTGAAAGCAGCTTGAGACCTGGAGGCGATCCTCAGGATGAATCTCAAGGCTGAAAATCTGGCTCTTTTAGGGATGAAGTATCTATATTAAATTGTACGCTTTGACTAGACATGTCCTTGTTCTTAGGGATAAAGTTTCTATATAGATATATATCTTACTGGAATCCCAGAATTTTGGATGAAGCTAAATCATGTTTTCATAGGACAATTTAAACTATAGAGAACCCGAAGAGCAGATCGGAGACCAATTCATTGAATGTCTCAGCAAAGGTTCTGGTACTTTTAGGGATGGCTTCCTTGTGTTTAGTTTTCACAATATATTCCACTTGGACTTTATTTGTAAAACTGTATGTAAACATGAGGAACCCGAAGTACAGAAGACGAGATCACTTCATGGAACATCTCGATGTGAAATTTTTTTTACTCTGCGAAAATATACTGATCAATGTATATGGTTGAAATATTTCCATTGAATAATTTTAGCTTGAGCTGATTTATCGCATGCCAGTTCAGCAGCAGATGTATTACTTTCCAAAACTGAAGACGTATTAAGCGAATTCAAAGGGAAATGCAGTAAGCTCTATTCTATAAAGAAACCCTATCGGTTGCTGGATAAGCATACATGTGAACCAAAAGATTAACAACAATGCGTAAGTACAAAGCAAATCACGGTAAGACGATTATCATTTATTATTGATGTATAAATTGGAACGTTAACGTGCAAGCTAACGTGTAAATGTTGTTTTAGTGTGAAGTTTATAGTGTTTTACATATTCAAAAATAGGACGCATGTCACACATATAACCCAGATGTTGGCGAAAATCAAATTCACATACAGTACACAGCACTTGAAAATGCTTAAAATTCAATTGACAATGCTACATTAACCCTTCAGCATGCGCGCTGGTGTAAAAAGTTCAACACAACCCGAGCGCGTAGCAGTTTCATTGCTTGATGGCACGCGTCCTGGAAGGTTAAATCCTTATGTGAACTTTACAACACTCCATATAATTGGATATGTGTACATAGAAAAGTCGAGCACATTTCGCATTATAGAAATATGTCACCTTATTACAATGATCAGTTTAAGATAGGGTACAATGTTTAAATTTACGAAACATCCTAAAACCTGTAACTTGAAAGGGCATACTTGAACATCTTGTCCATGCAACATACATAGTTTTACACTTATCACTAGTCACTAAAATAATTTTGGATATAACCGCCTGCTGGCAAGCTGGCTATAGATAAATTGAAGAAACTATTATCATCCATTAAATTGCCAAAACACAAATTTCTATTAGAATAAAACAGAGTTTAAAGTATACACTTTAACAGAAAAAAATTACTATTCATGTATAAATAGAGCCATACTACTATGGCACATTACAAATATGCCAAGGATGACTGGATTTAAATTTCGATCTGAATGAATATTTTGATTAAGTATATTGATTGTATTTTTAAAATTCCATGTCACATGATAAATGTTTATAGCAAAACGTTGATTGCATAACTTTATTTTAAAATACCACAGCCATAGTCATAGTTAGTTTTCCGGCACCAATGGCGTATAACTGGCATTACGAATTTTGCTACTACTGGTGTATAATATTTTTTTGTGAAACAGCGAATATCTCAAATAGTGTTTATGTTTTGTTTGTGGTTTACTTATTAATAAAAAAAAAACGTCACATGCAATATAATACAATAACAAAGATTCTAGGAAACATGATTTTGATAAATGTTTTATGTTTTGAATAAAAATAGTGTGATACATTTGCAACAAAATATTTGAAACAATTATAATTTGATTAATTTTAGGAAAAAAAAACCTAGTTAAAAAAAAATGCATTACTAAAGACAAAATCTCAACTATAGATGATGAATAGAATTGATTTTATATCTAACATATATAAATTTGGCATGTACTTCAATTGGGATCATTAGGGGTACCCGGATTATTTTATCATTGGATTCTCCACCCAAAAATGAGCTCTATTGATTAGGTTATAGAAAATAGCAATATTTTACTTACTAAACAACCCAATTGCAGAGAAATTAACACGTTGGTTGTCTCAAATTTGAAGATAATATTACATAAGAAACGTATCAAGACTTCAAAATTATTAAAAGAGAAGAAAATATTACCAGAATGAAACCACAAGGAAATTATTAACATAGATACACACAATACGCGACGCGACACAAGACAACACTTATCGTTCTTACAATCGTCAAGAAAAGATTTAAAAAATTACCTTTTGTCGACCGGTTTCGGGCGAGATCTAGCCCATCTTCAGGACAATGTCCGACTGACTGCGGTGTGTTCGTACGTTGTTCGTATACGTCCAAAAGAAGAGAAATTTACTCTATCGTCAAGTCTGCTAGGTCGAAGAGACACGATGCGATGGGAGGGTCATCCTCATTCATCAATTGCTTTTTCGACCCTGTGATGAACATGGATTCCCATGCATTCAAATGCGAAGATTTGTTGACACATTTGAGCAGTTTCGCTTCTTCCCAGTTGATGTTGTGATTACTGCTCGCTGTATGAACTGCCACGCTGGATTCGTTTTGTTTGTTTGTGTCAACGGCATTCTTATGTTCCCTGATTCTGGTTTTGAATTTCCGGCGTGTCTGACCTATGTAGACAGCTGGACAGTCCCTGCATGGAATTTCATAAATTCCTGACTGCTCATCCGGGGGAACCTTATCCTTCAGATTGCATAGTAGTTCACGTAACGTGTTGGCGCTTTTGTGCACTACTTGCAATCCATGTCGTTGAAGCTTCGATTTTATTGGGTTGGTTACTTTAGGGTAGAACGGTAGGCTAATCCTTTTTGTTTGTCCTGCTATTGGCTCCAGCGTTGTTATGTTCTGACGGTGTTTTTTGCGTTTGTGTTTTTGTAGAATTTTGTCTACGAAAGTTCGGTTGTATCCATTGACCTCGGCTGCAGCGTAAATTCGATTCTGTTCTTCCTTGAATTCTACGCTATCCAACGGTACATTGTAGAGCCGGTGAGCCATAGAATGGAAGGCGGCTTGCTTTTGGGCACCAATGGATACAACCGAACTTTCGTAGACAAAATTCTACAAAAACACAAACGCAAAAAACACCGTCAGAACATAACAACGCTGGAGCCAATAGCAGGACAAACAAAAAGGATTAGCCTACCGTTCTACCCTAAAGTAACCAACCCAATAAAATCGAAGCTTCAACGACATGGATTGCAAGTAGTGCACAAAAGCGCCAACACGTTACGTGAACTACTATGCAATCTGAAGGATAAGGTTCCCCCGGATGAGCAGTCAGGAATTTATGAAATTCCATGCAGGGACTGTCCAGCTGTCTACATAGGTCAGACACGCCGGAAATTCAAAACCAGAATCAGGGAACATAAGAATGCCGTTGACACAAACAAACAAAACGAATCCAGCGTGGCAGTTCATACAGCGAGCAGTAATCACAACATCAACTGGGAAGAAGCGAAACTGCTCAAATGTGTCAACAAATCTTCGCATTTGAATGCATGGGAATCCATGTTCATCACAGGGTCGAAAAAGCAATTGATGAATGAGGATGACCCTCCCATCGCATCGTGTCTCTTCGACCTAGCAGACTTGACGATAGAGTAAATTTCTCTTCTTTTGGACGTATACGAACAACGTACGAACACACCGCAGTCAGTCGGACATTGTCCTGAAGATGGGCTAGATCTCGCCCGAAACCGGTCGACAAAAGGTAATTTTTTAAATCTTTTCTTGACGATTGTAAGAACGATAAGTGTTGTCTTGTGTCGCGTCGCGTATTGTGTGTGTCGTGAAGTTCTTACGTTAGTGCAACTGTAAAGTAAATTGTGAAATGCAGGCTACAACCTCAGAGTGCTTTCGCCTTTATGGCCGATTGATTGCGAAGAAGAGAATGTTGCAATTACACATCCAGTTCCTCACCCGCTGTAAAAGAAAGGGTCTGATACCGAACTTCATCCATATGAAGCCATCCACCAACAGTGAAGCAAGTAAAAGAGCTACCAATAGTGCCAAGAAGATCTGGTTAGTTGAAGAAATTAGGTGGAAACATAAGAAATTGTCCGAAGTCGAAGAGCAGTTATATCCACTCCATTTGCAATTGCTGCAAAAAGTGGAATTTCATACTGTAACCGAGTGTATCCCGCGAAGATGTGATGAAGAGAAGAAAGAATGCTGGCAAGCGGCGTTGTGGAGTGTTACCCACAATCTAGAAAAACGAGTGCGCGACACGAATATAAAGCAGCCACCCGTCACAGTGTTAAGGAATGCATAGTGAGAACGGCGAGCAAAAAGGAGAGCAAAAATCGCGCCAACTTCGATACGTGGTGCACAATCCGTCTGTTGAAATCTCGTGATGTGATATACTCTCGTGCCGATAAGGGGAACGCGGTAGTGATTATGGATAGAGAAGATTACGACTCGCGCGTTCGGGACATGATCAGTGCCGGTCCGTATGAAGAGTTTACTTTCAAAAACGGAAAGCCGAAAGATCCTCTTAACAGAATGGTTGAGGAAGTGAATCATGTCCGGAAGAAGGTAGCTAACTTGATGGGCGAAGACAGGTTGGAACGAAAGTTCCATGTTCCAAACCCGACGGTGGCATCCTTGTATTGCCTACCAAAGATTCATAAGAATCCGGTAGGTATGCGCCCGATCTCGTCCAACATCCGTACCCCTACCGAAAAAATGGCAGCGTGGCTAGTGGAAGAAATGAGAAAATACCCTGTGAAGCATGGAAAAAGTGTTAAAAACTCGGTGGATTTGGTTGAGCAGCTAGAGGGGTTCAAATTGCGACGAGGTGAAATTCTGGTATCGTTCGATGTCGCCGCTCTATTTCCGAGCGTACCAGCCACTGAAGCTCTGCAAAGCCTGCGCCGACACTTGGAACGGTGCCGAGTGCCACTAAACCACATCGAGGCTTATCTCTCTGTTGCCAAGGTCTGTATGAACCAAAATTTTTTCAACTTCCGGGGAAAATACTACAAACAGACCTTTGGCCTGAGCATGGGTAGTAAGCTCTCACCACTTCTGGCCGATTTGTTTATGAGCGATCTAGAAAATGAAGCCCAGAAACAGAAGCTTTTTCCCCGAGTGTGGTGGCGCTACGTAGACGATGTTTTCGCCCCGGTGAAGGAACGGTACGTAGACCAGACACTTAGCATGCTAAACTCACAACATGAAACGATCAAATTCACGGTTGAGAAGGAAGTAGACGGGAAGTTGCCTTTCTTGGATCTGATGATTAGCAGAAACGAGGATAACACTCTGAAATTTGGGATTTATCGCAAGCCAACTAGCACAGATCGGTACATAACATCCGATTCCAACCACTTTGGTGCCCAAAAGCAAGCCGCCTTCCATTCTATGGCTCACCGGCTCTACAATGTACCGTTGGATAGCGTAGAATTCAAGGAAGAACAGAATCGAATTTACGCTGCAGCCGAGGTCAATGGATACAACCGAACTTTCGTAGACAAAATTCTACAAAAACACAAACGCAAAAAACACCGTCAGAACATAACAACGCTGGAGCCAATAGCAGGACAAACAAAAAGGATTAGCCTACCGTTCTACCCTAAAGTAACCAACCCAATAAAATCGAAGCTTCAACGACATGGATTGCAAGTAGTGCACAAAAGCGCCAACACGTTACGTGAACTACTATGCAATCTGAAGGATAAGGTTCCCCCGGATGAGCAGTCAGGAATTTATGAAATTCCATGCAGGGACTGTCCAGCTGTCTACATAGGTCAGACACGCCGGAAATTCAAAACCAGAATCAGGGAACATAAGAATGCCGTTGACACAAACAAACAAAACGAATCCAGCGTGGCAGTTCATACAGCGAGCAGTAATCACAACATCAACTGGGAAGAAGCGAAACTGCTCAAATGTGTCAACAAATCTTCGCATTTGAATGCATGGGAATCCATGTTCATCACAGGGTCGAAAAAGCAATTGATGAATGAGGATGACCCTCCCATCGCATCGTGTCTCTTCGACCTAGCAGACTTGACGATAGAGTAAATTTCTCTTCTTTTGGACGTATACGAACAACGTACGAACACACCGCAGTCAGTCGGACATTGTCCTGAAGATGGGCTAGATCTCGCCCGAAACCGGTCGACAAAAGGTAATTTTTTAAATCTTTTCTTGACGATTGTAAGAACGATAAGTGTTGTCTTGTGTCGCGTCGCGTATTGTGTGTGTCGTGAAGTTCTTACGTTAGTGCAACTGTAAAGTAAATTGTGAAATGCAGGCTACAACCTCAGAGTGCTTTCGCCTTTATGGCCGATTGATTGCGAAGAAGAGAATGTTGCAATTACACATCCAGTTCCTCACCCGCTGTAAAAGAAAGGGTCTGATACCGAACTTCATCCATATGAAGCCATCCACCAACAGTGAAGCAAGTAAAAGAGCTACCAATAGTGCCAAGAAGATCTGGTTAGTTGAAGAAATTAGGTGGAAACATAAGAAATTGTCCGAAGTCGAAGAGCAGTTATATCCACTCCATTTGCAATTGCTGCAAAAAGTGGAATTTCATACTGTAACCGAGTGTATCCCGCGAAGATGTGATGAAGAGAAGAAAGAATGCTGGCAAGCGGCGTTGTGGAGTGTTACCCACAATCTAGAAAAACGAGTGCGCGACACGAATATAAAGCAGCCACCCGTCACAGTGTTAAGGAATGCATAGTGAGAACGGCGAGCAAAAAGGAGAGCAAAAATCGCGCCAACTTCGATACGTGGTGCACAATCCGTCTGTTGAAATCTCGTGATGTGATATACTCTCGTGCCGATAAGGGGAACGCGGTAGTGATTATGGATAGAGAAGATTACGACTCGCGCGTTCGGGACATGATCAGTGCCGGTCCGTATGAAGAGTTTACTTTCAAAAACGGAAAGCCGAAAGATCCTCTTAACAGAATGGTTGAGGAAGTGAATCATGTCCGGAAGAAGGTAGCTAACTTGATGGGCGAAGACAGGTTGGAAAGAAAGTTCCATGTTCCAAACCCGACGGTGGCATCCTTGTATTGCCTACCAAAGATTCATAAGAATCCGGTAGGTATGCGCCCGATCTCGTCCAACATCCGTACCCCTACCGAAAAAATGGCAGCGTGGCTAGTGGAAGAAATGAGAAAATACCCTGTGAAGCATGGAAAAAGTGTTAAAAACTCGGTGGATTTGGTTGAGCAGCTAGAGGGGTTCAAATTGCGACGAGGTGAAATTCTGGTATCGTTCGATGTCGCCGCTCTATTTCCGAGCGTACCAGCCACTGAAGCTCTGCAAAGCCTGCGCCGACACTTGGAACGGTGCCGAGTGCCACTAAACCACATCGAGGCTTATCTCTCTGTTGCCAAGGTCTGTATGAACCAAAATTTTTTCAACTTCCGGGGAAAATACTACAAACAGACCTTTGGCCTGAGCATGGGTAGTAAGCTCTCACCACTTCTGGCCGATTTGTTTATGAGCGATCTAGAAAATGAAGCCCAGAAACAGAAGCTTTTTCCCCGAGTGTGGTGGCGCTACGTAGACGATGTTTTCGCCCCGGTGAAGGAACGGTACGTAGACCAGACACTTAGCATGCTAAACTCACAACATGAAACGATCAAATTCACGGTTGAGAAGGAAGTAGACGGGAAGTTGCCTTTCTTGGATCTGATGATTAGCAGAAACGAGGATAACACTCTGAAATTTGGGATTTATCGCAAGCCAACTAGCACAGATCGGTACATAACATCCGATTCCAACCACTTTGGTGCCCAAAAGCAAGCCGCCTTCCATTCTATGGCTCACCGGCTCTACAATGTACCGTTGGATAGCGTAGAATTCAAGGAAGAACAGAATCGAATTTACGCTGCAGCCGAGGTCAATGGATACAACCGAACTTTCGTAGACAAAATTCTACAAAAACACAAACGCAAAAAACACCGTCAGAACATAACAACGCTGGAGCCAATAGCAGGACAAACAAAAAGGATTAGCCTACCGTTCTACCCTAAAGTAACCAACC
Source organism: Aedes albopictus (assembly GCF_035046485.1). Classification (NCBI taxonomy): domain Eukaryota; kingdom Metazoa; phylum Arthropoda; class Insecta; order Diptera; family Culicidae; genus Aedes; species Aedes albopictus. The sequence continues at coordinate 50,294,868 of NC_085138.1, read as the reverse complement.
CAATAAAATCGAAGCTTCAACGACATGGATTGCAAGTAGTGCACAAAAGCGCCAACACGTTACGTGAACTACTATGCAATCTGAAGGATAAGGTTCCCCCGGATGAGCAGTCAGGAATTTATGAAATTCCATGCAGGGACTGTCCAGCTGTCTACATAGGTCAGACACGCCGGAAATTCAAAACCAGAATCAGGGAACATAAGAATGCCGTTGACACAAACAAACAAAACGAATCCAGCGTGGCAGTTCATACAGCGAGCAGTAATCACAACATCAACTGGGAAGAAGCGAAACTGCTCAAATGTGTCAACAAATCTTCGCATTTGAATGCATGGGAATCCATGTTCATCACAGGGTCGAAAAAGCAATTGATGAATGAGGATGACCCTCCCATCGCATCGTGTCTCTTCGACCTAGCAGACTTGACGATAGAGTAAATTTCTCTTCTTTTGGACGTATACGAACAACGTACGAACACACCGCAGTCAGTCGGACATTGTCCTGAAGATGGGCTAGATCTCGCCCGAAACCGGTCGACAAAAGGTAATTTTTTAAATCTTTTCTTGACGATTGTAAGAACGATAAGTGTTGTCTTGTGTCGCGTCGCGTATTGTGTGTGTCGTGAAGTTCTTACGTTAGTGCAACTGTAAAGTAAATTATTAACATAGATGGCTCAGGAAAACAAGAAACTGGAAGATATGACAGCTGTATTCCTAACAAGCTAACATAATGGCTGAGTTGATTTTATTACTGTTTCTTTATATCCAAGTCGAATTCCCTATTATTTCAGTCATCATTTCAGATACTTCCCATTCGTGAAACAGCAATCGGAAGAAGAAACGCACATGTCGCACTACTGGCACTTTGGTTCTGGATGACGGTCGAATTAATTAACTTGTGGGCCACTCTTCTTCACAACTGGTTGGTCAGGAGTCTGGACTGAATGTTCACTGTATATGTATGAAGACAATGAAGATCTTATTGAATATTAACAAGTATTAAATATAGAAATATTCGATAGAAGTATAAAAGAAGGGAAAGATTGTAGGATCGTAGTAGCCATGAATTGTATCATTGACATTTAGCAGTATCTAATAAATCATTATTGTTCCAACCACCACCAAGAGAACACTACACCGCCACACCGCCGAAGATTGTCCTATCGCTCGAAAACTTCAAGTTCCGGCAGGTTCTCCTCGAACATGTCTCTTGTCTGTAGGTATCAGTAAGGAGTGTATCGGAAATTAACTATATATGTTCAAAACATCCTAAAAAATAATTTATTCGAGTTATAAATAATTTTATTTTTGGAGGTACTATATAAATCCTCAGAAAAAGGAATGGCACTTTTGTTTTTGTGAAAATAATTATTTTACATGGACATCAATCTCGAAGTTTAAACGCATGATCTTGAAATTTTGGACACCTCTTAAAAATTTGAAATTGCCGAATAAATGGAAAATTTTTTGATTTTTTCAAATATTTTAGTGCAAATATATTCTTTCCCAGATTGCTCATTATATAGGTAGGGAATCGCGCTACTTGGGCGGTGGCAATTGACACAATTCTTGGAATGCGGTGAGATAGGTATAGTATCTACCCGTGTACAAAATTTCAAGTCAATCGGTTCAAAATTGACCGAGTTACAGTGGAAAACAGACGAAAATAACAGACGAAGAAAACCACCGCCCAAGTAGCGCGATACCAACATTATTTTCAAGAAAAAATTCGACTCCATTTTAGCGCAATTCTTAAAAATGAAAAAAGGTCATTTTTCAGGGATCCCATTTTTTGATGCTCATTCAAAGCACGATTACGCAAATAAAAAATACATCAAATTGATAATTCAATTTTTTAAATTGGAAATGTTTTTAAACTTAACGACGAGGTATCTTTAGTAGAGAACGGAATTGTATAACCTTTGAAGATATTTAAAACAGACTGTCAAAGTTCGATAAAAAAATTAGTGTTTTTTAGGATAGGCCATTTTTTAAATGTTGAGGGTTTTTTGATCATAAATATTTTTTTTAAGTTGGTGTTCGATGATATGTTACGTGTACATAACTGCTAACAATTATTAATATTTTTTGGCTTTTTCGCCGTACAAGTTTTATTCGCTACAGGTTATTGAAACGCTGAAAAATCTTTAAAAAACAACAATTTGTCCAAAACTTTAATTTGTGAGATGCATTCATTCTACAATATTTTCAATAATGCTAAACATTTTTCAATTTTTTTCAGGCTGTTCTAAACTTGACTATATTGTGAAGATTTGATAGAAGAACCGAAATGAAAAGACCAAACATGCTTCGAGATAGAGCATCCTGAATGTCTATAGTTAATTTTCGATACATTCCTTAGGTCGGCTCCAGAGGCACGTTCTCCTCCATTCTTGTCACCCATAATCATGGAACTAAGGTAGAAGAATTCCTCTATTAACTCGAAGGATTGAAAATTGCAAGTGTCGGGGCTGGAATCGAACCCATGACCGTCGTAGAAGCAAAGAGTTTCATTTATGTTGGAATACCGTAAAGCAATTTCTGGAGGAATACTTAGAGGAATTCCTGTAGCAATTCTTTAAAAAAATCTGAGATGAGGAAAACAGCTGGAGAAAGTCCTCAATAAATTCCTGGAGGAATCGCTGGAGAAATTCCTGGAGGAATGCCTGAAAAAATTCCTGTAGAAATTTTTGAATAAATTTCTGGCGGAATCCCTCGAGGAATTTTTAGCGGAACCGCTGGAGGAATCTCAGCAGAAATCCTTGAAGGAATTCCAGGAGAAATCCCTACCGGAATCTCTAGAAGATTCCCGACCTACCACACAAAACAAAAATTTCTACATTCATTTCTAACATAACCTGTCAGAAATTATTTTAAAAAATGCATGTTATTTCAAACATGGATAGCATTTGCTTCAAATCAGACGTTTGATTTGATTCAAATAGTTTTATTTTTGTGGCCTAAACAAATTTACGATTGCAATTACCTCAAATATTTTCGATTTTGAGGGGGGTTCCAGGATGTCTCAGGGGGCTTACAGGGGCAGGGGCATTTCAAGGGATTCCAGAAGGTTTTAGGATGTTTCAGAGAGCTGTTAGGGTTGTTTCAAGGGGTTGCAAGACGTTTCAGGAAGGTTTGAGAGGCGTTTAGGGAATTTCAGGATGTTTCAGGGTTGTTACATGGGATTCGAGGGAGATTTCGGCATTTCATGACGTGTCAGAAGATTTTCGGCAAGTTTGAGAGGCGTTACAGATGTTGCACATAGGCGTTCTCAGGGGTTTCAGAGGGTTTTAGGTGCGTTACATGGGGTTCGAGGGAGTTTTAGGGGAATTTCAGAGGCTTTCCAGCGGGTTTGCAAAACATTACATAGGCGTGTTCAGGAGTTTCGAAGGGGTACTGGGGGTTCCGAGAGTAATGTGCCTGAGGCCCTCCGAAACCCACGAAAATGCTTCTGAAGCTTTTTGATATGCCTCAGACATCCCTCCGAAATTCCCATCGGACCCCATGTTACTTCCTGAAACTCCCTAAAACGCCTCTAAAACCTCCCTGAAACGCCCTGTCACCCCTTGAAACGCCTCTGAAACGCCTCTAAAAGCCCCCCTAAGATACCTGGAACCCCCTGAAACTTCTAGTCTTTTTTTTACATAACTGTGACTTGACTTTTATACAACGTTTTTTTTTAAATTACGCTTTATTTACGATTATCGATTTCCGAATGTAATCGTAATCTTTCTGAAAAACCGGTTAAAGTTATTGAACGAGTGATGAACAGCCTAAAAAGTGTTAGTGGCGCAGTTCCTATTGGCTTTTGGATGGAAATCATGGATATTTTGCCGTCGAACGGTGCAGTTGTAAGACATCCTGAAACGGTCCTTTTTGGTCCCTACTGGAACCGATTCCGGAGTATGGGGAAGTGGTCTAATTCATTGTTGGTAATCGAGACAGTACCTATTGACTTCTGGTCTGGTGGAAAAATCATGATTTTTAAACCGTTTAACGGTGTATCTGCAAAAAAAAACTCTGAAAGTTTCCTCTTTGGGTCGTTCCAGAACCGATTCGAGAGTATTTTAAATTGAACGGATCCATTATTGGTCATCCACAGTGTCTATCGACTTCTGGACAAAAATCATTGACTTTGAGTAGTTGAAGGGTGGAGTTGCAAGAAATTATGAAAAATGTCTCTTGCAGGTCCCTGCCGGAAGCAGTTTCGGCCAGCTAGGTGGCCGGAACAGGTCCAGCGGTCTTCAAACTATCCATGTCAATGTATGCTGTAATACAGATTAAAGATAAATTGATTTGTTATCAACCCTATCATGCTTTTACGTGTTTACCTCAACATGTCAATGTTGGGGTCCCTCATAGTTATGACAGAAATACAGATTGTTGAAAAATTTATGATGAAAAATTGGTACTGTGAACGATAATTACTATGGCAGTGTTCATGAGCTACCGTTGAGTAGCGTGCTTTGTCCCAATAAGGACGCAATGAAAGAAGAAGAAGATCAAGAAAAAGTGAAGTATTTTCACTGAAGAAGGTCTGTTTATTAAAAAAAAATACTGAACTGTCACGGGTTGGTATAGGGTGCGGGCACCGGTTTTGGCCAGTCTAAGAGAAATTATTTTTATAAAAATAACCAATAATCCTATGAAAACAACCAATGTGTCAAACGAAAGGTTTCAATCTATATTTTGAAGGAAAAATGCAGAAATCAAGCCAATACTTGATTTTTGTATTAAAAGTGGCACTGGCCAAAATAGAAGCTCTGCCGCAGTTTTGGCCATATTCTTAAGTTTGGTTTCTATTTTGGCCAATCACGTGTATTTCTTATGGGAGAGGCCAAATTAGAAGCACCCTGGCCAAAATATAGACTGTTTCAGAAATTATAAATACACTTTGTTTATTAAATTAAATGAACTGTTCTAATGATTTTTTCCAACTTCTTTCAGAGTATAGCATATTGTACTCCATATTTTTATATTTCCTTTCAAATGTCTTGATATTTTAAAGAACAGTCGAGTTCTCTAACAAATAACTTAATTTTTCAAATTTGCATTTGCACAAAGGTGTTTTTTAATGACTTCAATATTATTTATCACTAAATACCAAAAATTATCTAAATTCTTAACACATTCGATTTTTCAACAAGTTGTCTAAGGAATGCCTTGATCAAAATTTGGGAAAAATCGACAAAGGCATTTCCACAACATTTTTTTCTTATTTTTAAAGGTTTTCTACGGAACATAAGAACTACAGTACTTTTTCGATTATATCACGAATGAAAAAAATAATCGCGTGATATACTGGAGCGTGATAAAATTGAAACATATTTTTTGCGAGTGTTTTTATTACCAAAAATACACCTAAATACAAAAAAGCTAATAAAAAACGAACGAAACATCAAACCACGTAATGGGAATTGAAAATTTCAGGCAGTATTTTGAAAAATAGCCAACCGTCAATAAAGATCAAGAAGTCATCCTAGACTAATTTATGCTGCATTGCAGAGCAGTGTGAAGATTTCCCGTCAACGCCTCAACTAACTAGTGAAGACGAAATTGAGCCACATGAAATGGAACGCATGTATGAACGCATAAGTCTGAAATGGCACTCAATAGTTTCCTGGAGTGAGCAAGCAATGAGTAGCATTTTCAATCTTGAGTATTATTAAAGTTGTGGCATCCGCACACTTAATTTTAAATGCCGGGATCTCAGCATTTTCTCAAACTTTCGCCGAGATCCGCACAGCCGAGCGCTCGGCAAACAACAACAAAACCGAGATCTCACTAACTTAGACAGTTCATTACTGATGTTCGGCAACTGTTTTGCTGAGAATCAGCTAACAGATGCAGTTTTAACTGAGATATCAGTTTTTGGGTTTGCTGAGTAGTCGGCTGTGCGCGGAAAGCCGAGCCCGCCAATATTTTTTAAGTGTGCGTGCTATCGGTAGCAATTGATCATTGATAATTCCGTAACAGCCGTTTAAGTGATTTTAATGGTCTATTGTGACGAACATCTTTGGATTTTTTATGCTCTTCCTAAACATATATAAGGTTGCGAACGGCATTCCATTTGAAGTTTGAATTTAAACATTTTGCCAAACCAACTTTGATTGAAATTAATAAAAATTGCAGTTTTATACAGCTTTTCGTTTGTTTGGTAAATAATTCTAGATAATCGAGCTCAGTACCCGGTCTGTAATCCCTTATCACCTTTGTTACTGAAACCATTTAGGGTAGAAGCATCAGATTTGGCCATGATACAGATTGAAACCTTTCATATTGGCATATTGGTAGTTTTAATTGATTAATTTGTATTTTTTTTAGAAATGGTTTCCCTTAGATTGACCAAAACTGGTGAGCGAACCCTACTAATGTGCTAAAGTAGCATACTTATGACAATTCATATGGCCTATATACTTTGGAATAGCTATTTGGAATTATCATAGCGAGATAAAATCGAAAAAATACCGTGCTAGAATCGAGAGTGATATAATGGAGCGTGATTAAATAGAACCGTGACAAAATCGAAAAACCACTGTACCACACAGTTTCTTAACTTTCCTGAACGCATTTAATCTAAACAAACTTATTTTTTCAGCTCATTCGGTCCTTCAGATGGCAAAGCTTGTCATACTATAAAAACGAATGTAGTAAGCAGTAATTAAAATATTCGTTTGCTTAACGTTTGTTGCTACTGGTGTTGTTGAGAAATTTGAAACAAAAAAAAATGTATTGAGAAGGCCCGTAATGGTGGTTTTAGAACAAATATTCCAGCAATTCCAGCATTACCAATCAAGAAATATCTTTTATTATCGATACAGCAATTTTTATTGTGTTTGGAAATTAAATATTTTATCCGTGAGATTTTTGTCTTTTCTACTAAGCTACATTTTTAACCACTTTGTGCAACTTTAAATTTTAATCATCTAGTTTACAGAGCCCTATTTTTCTGCTTTTACCAGAAACATCAACAAAATTGGTATTATTTGCTTCGTTAGCATGTTTACTATAAGAGCTTTTTTGGATATTGTGCTCAAATTGAAATGGCAGTTAGTCGTTAGTGTATTTATAATTTCTGAAACAGTCCATAGATATATGACAGCTGATTTTTTAAGGAAATATATTTTTTTCTTCTAGTTTTGAATCTAAATGTGTGGTTTTCACAGCTGCAATCATCATATTGTATTAGGATCTACTAGTAAAAAATATATTTACGCCGATTTAGATCGCAACAGGCTCAATACCGCACTATGGCCAAAACTGAAGGTTTTACCCTACTGAAACTTTGCACTTGTACATACGTTCAAATGAAATGGATAGATTTGCAGTTATGGGAAGATGGATGGGTGGGATTTGAATTTTCTTATAAAAACTAAAGTACCGTGCCATTATTTGACTCCGTTGCTTATTTGGTAGAGCAATTATCGAGCGTGCAAAGGTCATAAGTTTTAATCTCTAGCGTGCGCTGCTTTTTATTTTTTTCTAACTCACTCACGTAAACAAACACAAGAAAGATAATGATAAAAAAAGAGGCACATGATCCGCATGGAGTCATGGTATATCTCCAATGATTTCCAATTGGATTTACTAAATTCTCAAAAAACCGACATCTCTTCTGGCAAAAGGGCGAAGTGAGAACGATCCAATCAAAATTAGGCCATCTCCAAAAGATGTGCCTCATGGCGATGTCGGGAGCGTTCTCTTCAACTCCCACGGTAGTACTCGAAGTTCTCTTTGATGTTGCCCCACTACACATTCATCTCAAACAAGAAACACTTTCTTGCACTTACCAGCTACGTGTACTCGGTCTACTAGAGGAAATTCTTGTGAACCCTACATCAACACATACCTCGTTGTTTCCAGTTTTGGTGAATTGGGACAAAATTGTCCTTGCTCTAAGTGGTCTTACAATTGCTTGTAATTTTCCATATAGGATATTTTTCACGAAATTCCCTTCCTGGGAAGAATTGATATCTGGAAATCTGGAATGAAGTATTTCAGACGGCATCGTATATTACACTGATATCACCCTTCTCGATGGTCGAGGAGGAGCTGATGTCCACTCTCGTGAGGTAAGGCTGTATCAGTCTTACTCACTTGGTAGACACTGTACCGTTTTTCAGGTCGATATCTTTGCTCTTACGTCCGGAGTGCAATCAGCACTTCAGCAGCCCGTAAAGGGTAAAGCTAAGAAAAGATAGCCAGGCTGCTATTGAAGCACTTGCCTCGACCAACTCTACTTAGGTCGAAGATAGTTATCGCTTGTCGAATCGAGGAGCTGAATTCAGCAGACGCTGTTCACCTTGTATGGGTACCGGGCCATTCTTCCATCGCTGGAAATGAATTGGCTGATCGAGGCGATAAACGCACGGGTATTCAGCATGACCATGCTGAGGGTGACGGGTTCGATTCCCGCTCAGTCCAGGATCTTTTCGTAAAGGAAATTTTCTTGACTTCCTTGGGCATAGAGTATCTTCGTGCCTGCCACACGATATACACATGCAAAATGGTCATTGGCAGAGGAAGCTCTCAGTTAATAACTGTGGAAGTGCTCATAGAACACTAAGCTGAGAAGCAGGCTTTGTCCCAGTGAGGACGTTACGCCAAGAAGAGGAGAGGAGGAGGAATTGGCTGATGAGTTAGCTCGCACTGGAGTATCACATGACTTCATTGGCCCTGAGCCAGCTTTTCCGATATCGAAGTGTTGGGTAAAGCTTCAGATTCACACCAGGGCTGCCACTCAACACAAACAATACTGGAATATTTTGGGATCATGTATTCAAACCAAATTGTATTGTACTGAGCCATTTCCAAAGGTGGCGAAGTATCGTACAAATCTGTCAAAGCAGAATTGCAACATTCTGGTCAAAGCATTGACTAGCCGCTGCCGCCTCAACTATCACATGGCGAATGTTCAGCAAGCTGATTCATTGCTATGTGATAGAACGAAATATAGTGCGCATGGCTCTGCGGTGCGGTTTTTTGACAGTTCGAAATTACATTTACAATATTTCAAAATCTTTCAATCTGATAAGATGAAAAGATTTTTAATTTATGATGTGCTTGATGGTGTAAATCCAAAGAGCAGAATTTTCATGCGCTCAGTGCGGACAAGCCTGGCTGTAAATATTAGTTATTATTGTTCATAATAAAATGGCATTTAAGTACACAGACTAGATGATTCGGTATACATCTTTAAGGCAAAAGAAAGCCTTACATGATTTCTCATCATACGAACAATGTATTTTTCAGCTTCCAGTATAAAAGCTGGCTACTTGTTGAAAGCAAACATGGCATAGGTATTGAAAGAGTTACAGCTGACTGTGAGCTACTTTCAAGCTTCAACTATGTTTCGATGCAGCAAGCAACCAGCAGAACGGGATCGTTTCCTTTGCACTTTTTTCATACCCCCCCTTTCGGATGTCTCCAAAGATCGTTGTCTCATCCCGACAAGGCATTGCATCGGGAGCATCGGGATGGGAATCTGAGGTGCAATTTGCAGTCATTCGTGCATTCCACAGGCAGCAGCGGAGAAACAAAAAATGCAGATGGTTCACGAATCGGACGCCATATGCCTGTATGCGACGGCGCGGCTCGAAAACTGGTTCGAAACGATTGAATCTTGGCAATTTACTATTTTCCTGCAACAACAACAGTATGTAGGTCTCCGGTGACGGGGCGAGTGTTCCGCTCTATACCTACAGTTTGCTCTATTTTGAGTGTCTGACTGCCAGCCGAAGAGGAAGAGTTTTGCTGCACTCGGAGCTGTTTACTGATCGAATCGAAAACGACACCAATTTCCGAGGATCGCGTTTAGTGGGATCATGGAGGGAAAGAATGCCAATTGAAATGGGTGGTAAGTGACAAGTTGGTTTATCAGATTTGAAAACATTGTCCACGCTTGTCAAACGCATTAAATGATAATATCAAGTGCGGAATCAGAGCTGGGATCCACGTGCACCGACGTTGATAGGATTAGATAAATGGGTGAAAACAATCGTGGAAAAGCAATTGAGATCCCTCGGGGTATCGAAATATCAAAGTAGTACAACAGGACTGATTCAATTAGTTCACTTCACAATACAAAATATCAGCTCCAAATATTTGCATTGTATGTCATCCAGAAGAGATCTCTGGGTACTTGTTCCCTCCCTAAAGATACTAGTACACAGGGTCAAACATTTGACCAAAAACAAACAATGCACAGTGGTGTGAGGGCGGTCGAAACCTAAAAAATGAAAATGCTTTTCACGTAGATATAATATTTTTGTCAGATTCCTAAATATTTCAACTGTAGAAATCCAAAATTTTAGATCGATTCATTGAAATTTGAATTTTTGACAGCCTCCTGAACGGACTGTGGTTTATGGCCTTCATACAAAATCTATAATGTTTATTCACAGCTATGCCAGTGTCCCGTGCGTGATTAAACGCATGAACTATAATAGTTGCTTTGAAGGCTTTGTTCGTAGATATGTAAAGATCATCTGTATGGCATTTAAGTTGTGAAAAAGCTGCCTAAAAATGAGTTATCCTTCGATATTCTTGAAAATTACCCATTTTTGAGTCAAAATTGATCTAAAACTATAGTAGGACGTGCGCGCCCGCGATGTGGTTGTGCGATTTTGTAAGCCTAAGACCAGTGCTTTCGATTGGTGTATGATTTATTTTGCGAAAACTTGCGATAGATTTCATGATTTTCATATGTTTTTGAGGGTTTTGGGTAAGAGGTTTTGGCTGGCTTTTGTTCAGCAACGCACCACTGTGAATGGTCAAACATCTGGGCATAGGCCGAAATTTACTAGGCCGAATAGATCATTAGGCCGAATTTCCTTCATGAATGATGGTCAGAAGATGTTTGGACGACCTGCGACATAGGGTTTGGGTACTAGTAGTGGACCCCCTAAGCCATTGAAATTTATTTCTGCGGCTTTTTAGCTATGTTAAGGCAGTGGATTGTTCCAAAGTGGATTTTTTAAACAAATTTCACGTCCCCTATTTATGTTAAGACCGTCAAACATACAACATTAATAAATTATTTCAGTGAAATACGCATTTGAAAATACGCATCAATGTTGTCTATAATGGACACCACCAAGGTTTACATTCATTAGGTTTACATACATTAGTTAAAATAGCCGATTGTTGCTGCCACTGGATCATTTGTTTGCTAAGAACTGCTGGGTAGCAATGTAATTGGGTTTTTAAATTAAGAAAAATTCAATGATTTTTTATTTTTAAACGAAAGAGCACCTTTTTCTAAGCCACTATGATTTTTTTCAGAATTTTAGAACTTTATTTTGATACCTAAAATCAATTTCAAAGAGATTTTTTCAAATCACCTTTTGACAGCTGGGCAGCTGCTTGACAGCTCCGCCCAGTACAAAATCCGACGAGGGGTTATTCATCAAATCGCTCCCATACAAACTTCAAATTGATTTTTAAATAGGTTCCTGGGCACCAAAATTCATGAAAATTTGGATTTCGGCTCAGTTTGGCATGCAGTTTCCGAATATGGAATTATCTCAACACCGCTAAAGAAGCCAATTGATGTTCCCCCGGTGGAAGTTGCCTGGAAACAGTTGATTTGGGCATTTATATTTAAGTTTTTCTGAAGGGGGTCCACTATAGGCGCAGGGTCCACTACTAGCACACAACCCCTTCTCTCGCATCTAGAGCATACTTTTATTTCTTGGACTATGATTTTGAGCGGTCACACTACTAGATCTCCTGTCAGAGATTTTTTAATAGGCTGTTCCTCCGCACTATATGCATATATCATAATCAAAGCGTTCCCGCATAGACGATAACACTAGTTTACAGCATTTTTGAACTCGGTAAGCTGATGATCGTTTTTAGTGTTTTTAGTGTAGAATGATACTCTGAGATCGTAAACGTGAAGCAAAAAAATTACAGCAGAGCGGAATTTTTTTCGACTTTCCATACGAGGCTGTCGATTTGAAATCGATTTTTGTTCTATTTTTAAGCAAAGTTGCTCCCTTCATACATTTCTATTTCCGCAATCATTGCTTCGATTGAGCTGATTTTTTTACTGTAACTGGCTAACATCTAATGTTTCAAATGTACGTTGAGAAAGAATTTTCAAAGTAATCGATTTTTTCTTACTGGAAAAAATACAAATCTTCATTATTTTTTAAAACATTTGCTCAAATTTGGAGAAGGGCATATAGAATCACCAATATCAATTTGATGCAAAAATTATGTTCAGATGATCGGAACATATTATATTCAGCGTTCTATTTATGCAAAAAGATTGAAAATTTGTTGACTGCAACGCAAAACAATTGAATTTTAGTAAATTCCATATTTTTAAAAACTGAAGCGCTCGATTTCCAGGAAAAACTCAAAAACTGTTGCCGATTCATGGTTTTTCAATTTTATGACATTATAACTCCCAGAGTAGTGATGAATTTCCACAATTTTTACACATAATAATCGTGAGTATGTGTGTAGAATGTTTTTACCTATAACAGAACTGCATTTAAAATTCCAGGGTTTATTTAGAAAACTACATCATACCAATACTGTAGCATACTATATCGTACATACATGATTTCAGTAAATATATGCGTTTTAGTTGGTTCTGTGCTATCTTTGGTATTATGAGCAGCGTGATATTGTAATAAAGACAGCCTTGAAAAAGGGACCATCAATCCTTTATTTAGGTGAAAAGGTCATTTATAATGTAGAACGATTCAAATATTCGATTGTATATGCTACGTTGATACATTTTGAATGAATTGATCAACCTGCTGGTTACAGTATAAAGCGCTTTGTGACGAAAAAACTTTTCGGCTACGCCGCTATTTTCCAACTCCGAATACATTTGCTCATTGCTGTTTTCGGAATGTGTAATTAAAATCAATAAAGGTATCATTGACCATTTCTGGCTACGCCACTGATCAGACATTTTTGCAGGAAGTCTTCCAGGGATATCTCTAAGGATTCCTATTGACATTTTTCCTGAGATTTTTGAGCCTCCTGGACTTCCTGCAAACATTCCTGCTGTGCTTCCTCTGTGACTTTCTCCAGGGGTTTCTTCGGGAATTCTTCCACGAATGTATTTCTAGTATTCCTCCAGAAACTCTTCTTTAAACTCCTCAAGGTGCATTCTCCATGGATTCTCCGGATTACTGCAAGAGATAATCCAGGAACTCACCCTGAAATTCCTCCAGGGATGCATACCTGTTGGGATTCCTACAGAGATTCTTCCTATAATTTTTCTAGTAATTTTCAAAAGAATCTTTCAGGAATTTCTCTCGGAATTCTTTCAAGGATTTTCCAAAGATTTCTGCAGAAATTTTTGATGAGATTCGTTAAGAAATTCTTACGGAGATTTCTCTTTCAGATTTTCTCCAGCAATTTTCCCAACGATTTTATTTCAGAAATTCCTTTATGAATTCTTCTGGGGATACCTTCAAGATTGGCATTCCGGCAAGAAATTCTTTTAAAATTACTTTAGGAAATCTTGCCGGAATTCCTGCAAAAATTTTCACTGCCATTCTTTATTTTTCCTCCATCAATCTTTTTGGGACTTCTTTTGCGATTCCTCTTGGTCAGAGTTCTTATTTAAGAATTCTTGATGGGCATCCTCAAGGAATACCTGTTGTGGTTTCTTTTTGAGAATATCTCCAAAAAATCCACCACATATTTTTTTTTTTCAGGGATTCCCTCAAGAATATCTCTAGTGACTCTTCCAGTAACTCCGCTTAATATGTATTCTTGGAGCAAATCCTTTGTGATCCTTTAGAAGTCTCTGCCAGAATTGCTTCAGGAATGCTGCTGGAATTTCTACCGGAATTCCTGGTGTGACTCCTCCACAAACCTTGCTGTGATTACTCAGGCAATTCTGGCTGAGAATGATAGGAACACTTGGAAGGTTGATTGATTGATTTATCTTTATTATACAGACTTTCAGTCCTTGACTGGTTCATCTCTTGTACTTGGAAGGTTTCCACGCACAATATTTGCTAAATTCCTGAACACGCAAGAATCACTGGAGCAATCCTAGTGAAAATTCCTGAATTAATCAGGACTTTCTGGAGATATTCCAGGAGGTATTCCAAGAAATGCAGGAATCTCATGTAATACTAATAGCTGTAAAGCCGTGGGTATCCAGCATTACCATGCTCGTGGTGACGGGTTAGATTCCTGGTCGATCCAAGAACTTTACATAAAGGAAATTTCCTTGATTTCCTTGGGCATAGAATATCTTCTTGCCTGCCACACGATATACATAAGCAAAATAGTCATTGACAGAGGAAGCTCTTAGTTACTAACTGTGGAAGTGCTCAAAGAAAACAAGGGGGAAGCTTTTGTTCCAGTGGGTTCGATACGCCAAGAAGAAGAAAACATAAAGGAATCCTTGGAAGAATCCTTTAAGAAACTACTGGAGAAATCACAACAAAATTTCTACAAGAATCCAAGGAAGGACCTTGTGAAGAAATCTTGGAGGAGTCCTTGGAGAAATTTATGCAGATAGTCCTGGAGTCCCTAATGGAAGTTCTCCAGAATTTCCTTCTAAGATTTCTTCAGGGTTTCTTATTGAGATTCTTCTACGAAGTTTAGGTGAAATTCTTACAGGAATACGAACTAGGATTCAGAAATTTCCCCTCCATTTTTTTTAAAGAAATTCAACCATGAATTCCTCTTGGAATTCTTTTAGGAACACCTTCTAAGACTCTTGGAGATACCTTTTGAAACTTCTACTGTGAATTCTTCTGGGATTTCTTCAAGTATTCCTTCATGAAATTCTCTTGGGATACCTTCAATAATACTTCAAGATAAATGTACACTGGGAAGGGCAATAAAAAATAAGGCCAAATACGTTCAATTTGAGTCGTAGTTTTAAAATAGTGTTTGCTCATATCGCAAATTCAGCTGTCATTCCATAATTGTGGACATGTGCTCATAGAGCCTGCTTCTTGGCTCTTCTCCAGTTGGAGTAATGCTTAGAAGAAAGAAATGCAGAAGAAGATATGTTTTCTTACAAAGAACAATTTAAAAAAATCACGGAAATTCCCAAAATATTTGCAAATCATTCAGTTTTTCATTTCTACAAATTTTATAAATCTGTAAAAAATTTATAATTTTATGTAGTGCACTGAAGTTGTAGACCTGAACTTTGGCGCAGCGTTTAGCTATGAATAAATCCCAATCGATTACTCATAAATGGTAACGAAAACTGAAGCAATTACGTTCCAGTAGAAAAACCTGAACACAAAATTGTGCTCGGAATCACACTTAATCATCTAAATGTTTTCATTTCAATCAACCCCAGTTACTGTATGGTATATGGTATATCAAAAACAAATCCACTCATATCTCATTATGAAAAATATCCGAACAGCTCAAGCACCTGCATGACCATCAGCTCTCTAAAACCCATACTAGCTGCGGTGCAGGCAGGGCTCAGTCATAAAATCAATCACAATACCTCTACACTGAACGAAAGCCTCATCCCGAAATCGACTGATTTGTCAGACCAACCAGTCCAAATTAGCAAAATCGTTGATTGATTGATTTGTCTTTATTAGAGAGACTTTCAGCCCTAGCAAAATCGTGTTTTGGAATGACGAATTAGTCGTACGGCAGTCACCCTGAAAGCGAACGACAATCATCTCATTCGCGTATGAGTCGACGCACGCTGTTTGAATGAAAGTTAGTTGGAAAGCAAGGGCAACACAGATGCATCAACCTTATTCATCGATAGCGTAACAAGTTCCTTGATCGTTATGCTCGCGATGTTGAAAATAATTGCTGCATGTCCTAATTTTGGACATGACATCGTTTTTGACAAGGGTGGCCGCAAGGGTACCCTGATCATTACGTAGCATATCATTTTAGAAAAAAATGACGGTAATTCTTTTGATATCAATCGCTAAAAAACAAGGTTTCTCGACCATATGGTCAGCATTCGATTTTCATATGGCTGTCATCCAATTTTAGGATGACATCATTCGGTCGGTGGGCAATACGGTTTCCGACCGATTGTCGTTAAGGGGCGCGATCGTATCGCTTGTCAGTCGATTTCGGGCGGGGGTTTTCGTTCAGTGTACTGCCCTAATAAATACCTTCGATTTCACTACTCAGCACTTGGCACTTGGGTCTAGCAATTTTGCCCGTCACGCCGCCATACCTTAGCCCTCCATTTGAATACGTCTACTTTTGGCATTAAAAGTCTAGCAGTTTGTTGTGGCGCGGGTCGAATGGCGACGCGGAGCTGAGGTTGTACAGAGTAAAAGTGTTTTTCATTAGAAGCCTACAATTGGATCCCGTCGACTGTCGACACCGGTTGGTCACTAGCAGCTAGTAGCTAGTAGGTACTACTGCACCTGATGTGGAACGAACGGGAATTAGTTTGCATTTAAAACTTTAAAACTGCCAGCCGGTATCTACTACACTGAGGCAAAAATACTTAGGAATTTAATAAGTTGCAACTTATGAAAGGAAAATTTTCCTGTTTCATTTATCGCTTATTGATTTCATAGTTGTCGCGAACGCGTTTCATATCTACAACTTACGATTGACATAAGCGACATGGTTGTGAAAAAGCCATAATTGAAATTTATGAAAATCTTTACAATGAGGGTATGGATTCCAGCTAGCTGCATCTTAGACAAAGAAGCATTACTCACAGATTAGTTTCCGGAGCTATCGGACACTCAAAATCAAATTGATTTTCTTTAAGTGTCCATAAATTCTCTTAAATCAACAACCACGGAATTATACGTAAGTAAAATGATCGATTCCTCTTAATTGATTCCAGAGTTTTTCGTAAAAGTGATAAGAAGCAAGTTTGATTACATTGTGTTGTAAAAACAAACCGCATGCAAACTTGCATTCTTAACTAAAAGTACAGTCGAATACGCTCCTTTTCACTTTATGCCTTGTGATCGTTGAAGAGAAATCGATCATTTTACTTACACGGTAATTCAACACACATGACATGAGTTAAAGCAGAATTATTTCATCAAAAAATCCACAACAAATGAATACAAATATCATGTTGCTTGCGACTTGACATTCATAATTGCCAATATCGATTTCTATAAGTTTCAGTAGTTGATTTCAATAAGAGCAAACATACGATAGTTATAGTTTTGATCCAATGATATTCCTAAGAAAAACTTATGATTTTGATAAGTGACTGGACATGAAATTTTTCCTCTCTTAATCATAAGTGAAATTTATGGCTTTCAACGATAATCGTTGTGTCATCAAATCTTAAGGGGATCTTATGCTCTTCCTAAGTTTTTTTGCCTCAGTGTAGGTAGTCGGCGTGGTTGATGATGGTGGTGCGGCCAGAGATGGAAACACTCTCATCGTGAATCAACTCGCGAGTGTAAAAGCAACAAACGGTTTACTCACGGTGCCGAGAGTAAGCCGTGTGTGAGTTTATTAGCACCCGCTTGCTTCACGAGTATGAAGCAAAACAAAAACAAAAACACTCATGAATTTTTATTCGCGAAGAACAAGTGGAGATGCGGGAATTGCATTTTAGTGCGATTTTAATAGCAAAACAAGTAATTATCCATCAGATAGTAGTGTTTTGTGCTTTATTGTTCCTGAAAAGTTAATCTGTAGGCCGTGTAAATTCGTTTTTTCACAAAATTGAAAAATGTTCAGAGCTGCTTCGCGAATCAATCACGAGTGCAACCAGCTTCGTTAGCTCGCGAGTGAAGGAAGTGCGAATATATTCTGGCTTCTGTTATTCACGAGTAGGATAGCTTTGCGTTTGTGTCTACTCAGCTGCATTCCTCACTGTTTTCCATCACTGGGTGCGGCGGCAAGAGGTGTTCGTTACGCTATTCTGGTTCTTTTCTCGTGTCGTACATTCAGTTTTTTTTGCTGCAGCCTCGCCACTCTACCAGCTGATGTTTGTTTTGATAACAATGTTTGTACTTTTCTAATTTTGCATGAGTGGGATGAAACTGGCTGGCGGTATCTGGCTCTACACTGCACTGCACGCTACGGTTAGCTGTTATTGATTCGGTAGGGAATCGATTTTGTACCGTTCATTACGGTCCGTCATGTCTGAGTAATTAGCGCTTTCGGGACGTTTGTTGCGTGACTTGGTTGAAGGTGGATGGAAAATATTAGGTATTCGCTAGCGAACCATAATTGTTTGATGAATTATTTATCTATACCTAGGTGTTGGGAGATTATGGCATGATCATTGTGACTGAATTGAATGGCACGGCAAATATTTAAAAGAACTTTAACCCTTTGGAGCCGGTTTTTTTTTTCCAAGCGCTATTATAGATTTCATTTTACGTATTTCTGTGGATTTGGTGCTCAACAGCAGAGAAAGGGTAGAATGATGCAGAATATTTTTTCTGGATATCCTAAGTCATCCAAGCTATTCTTGAGTTAAGATCCTTAAGTCTACGGGTGTAACGGTATATTCTTTCATTATACAAAGCTATGAGTTGTATTCTATCATATCCAGTAAGACTTCTCCAAGAGTAAGAGTCCAAAAGATAGTATCAGATCAGTCGGGTTGTCCTAGGTCATCCAAACTGTTCTTGAATTTAGATCCTGAAGTCTACGGGTGTAACAGTAACTTGTTTCATTATACAAAGCTAGGATTTGTATTCTATCATGTTCAATTAGTCTTCTTAAAATTCAAAAGACACTATCAAAACAGTTGGGATGTCTTAGGATGCACAAACTCTTCTTGAGTTTCGATACTACTGTGTACGGATGTAACGGTAACTTTTTACATTGTACAAAGCTATAATTTATATTCTATCATGTGCAGTAAATCTTCTGAAAATTCAAAAGACAGTATCAGATCAGTAGGGATGACTTAGGTCATCCAAACTACATATTCTTGAATTCAAGTCCTAACGTCTATGAGTGTTCAGGTCCTACGAGTCTACGAGTGCTACGATTTGTAATCTATCGTGTCCAGTAAGTCTTCTGAAACTTCAAAAATAGTATCAGAACATGTCCTAGGGTGCACAAACTCTTCTTAAGTTCCAATCCTAAGGTCTATGGGGTAACTTTAGCGAGTGTAACGGTAACTTTTTACATTATACAAAGCTACTATTTGTATTCTATCATGTGCAGTAAGTCTTCTGAAAGTTTAAAAGACAATATCAGATCAGTTGGGATGTCCTAGGTCATCCAAACTATACAAAGCTACGATCTTCTTCTTAGTTCTTAGTTGTAAGGAAGTTTAATAATCCTAAAATATCTCTAACGTATTTTGGTACGGCTCTGAGTTTCACAGAAGTTCACGGATCTGAGTGAGTTAAACTAGGTTACGTAACTTTTTTATAGCACAACTAATGATTACAATGAATACAGAATTCAAAAATGAGTTTAATAAAAGTTTGAACAACCTTAAATGTTTCAAAGGTACTGAACAATGCCTACTAGTTTTAGAAGAATATTAGTAAATATGGTTCTTTATTTATCAGGTACTAGCTGTCCCGGCAAACGTCGTACTGCCTGCCTACTGTGTTTTTTGACATGCAGCTCAATAGGGACGTCTCCCGCGAAGTTATCTGTATGGGAGCCCCCCGTTCCAGAGACCGGAGAGGTCTCACATCAGGCTAAGAACCTTCCCCGGTCCAAAACCCCCCTGCATACAAAATTTGAAGCCGATCGGTTCAGTAGTTTCCGAATCCATAGCGGTCAGACAGACAGACAGACAGACAGACAGACAGACAGACAGAAATCCATTTTTATATATATAGATCAGAAGGTCGGCTCCAGAGGCACGTTATCCTCTATTTGGGACATTTTGTGCCATTGCCAAAATAATAGCCTATTTCATCATCTACATGAGGGAAAAGAAAGGAAATAAGGATAAGGATAGGGATAAGGATAGGTAGGGAAATAGGAAAAGTACCCTGGAAGAGGATACCAACGCATAAGCGTACCACAATGGGTTCAAACAGCGCCCTGAAAAGGGCACTGTAATAACGCATAAAGTGAAAGAGAGCATATAGATCTTTACCACAGCGGGTTAAGAACAACAGAATATCCTGAATATTCAGGTCTCTGAAGTCAGTTTCACTTAATAAGTGTTTATCGAATACTCGGAAACGCAGTTGCGCAAAAACTGGACAATTACATATCAAATGATACGAAGTTCCATAATCGGATTCACAGCTATCACATGCAAATGAATCAGCTTGTTGAATATTCGCCATGTGATAGTTGAGTCGGCAGTGGCCAGTCAATGCTTTGACTAGAATGCTGCAATTCTGCTTTGACAGATTTGAAGATGGCTCAGTACAATACAATTTGGTTTGACGAAATGACTCCAAACTATTCCAGTATTGTCTGTGTTGAGTAGCAGCCCAGGTGTGGATCTGAAGCTTTACCCAACACTTCGTTATCGGAATAGCTGGCTCAGAGCCAATGAAGTCATGTGATGCTCCAGTGCGAGCTAACTCATCAGTCAATTCATTTCCAGCGATGGAAGAATGGCCAGGCACCCATACAAGGTGAACAGCGTTTGCTGAATTCAGCTCCTGGATTTGAGTTCGACAGCGATAACTATCTTCAACCTGGAGTTGGCCGAAGCAAGCGCTTTAATAGCAGCCTGGCAGAAGTATTTTACTTTGCCCATTACGTGCTGCTGAAGTGCTGATTGCACTCCGCACATAAGAGCAAAGATTTCGGCCTGAAAAACGGTGCAGTGTCTACCAAGTGAACAAGACTGATGCAGCCTTAGCTCACGAGAATAAACACCAGCACCTGCTCGACCTTCGAGAAGGGAGCCATCAGTGTAAATTACGATGCCGTCTGAAATACTTCTTTCCAGATATCCAGATGTCCACTCTTCCCGGGAAGGGAATTTCGTGGAAAATGTCCTATATGGAATATTACAAGAAATTGTAAGATCACTTAGAGCAATGACAGTTTAGTCCCAATCAAAAAAAAAAGTGGAAACAACGAGGTGTGTGTTGAACTGCGGTTTACAGAAGTTTCCTCTAGTAGACCGAGTACCCGTAACCGGTAAGTGCAAGAAAGTGCTTCTTGTTTGAGATGAATGTGTAGTAGAGCAACGTCAATGAGAACTTCAGGCGCTGCCGTGGGAGTTGTAGAGAACGCTCCAAACATCGCCATCAAGCACATCCTTTGGAGATGGCCAAATTTTGATTGGACCGTTCTCACTTCGCCCTTTTGCCACCACACAAGACATTCAAAGGCCCATATTGGCCGAACAACAGTTGTGTAGATCCATTTGATATACTTGGGTTTAAGACCTACCTGAAGGGCGCTTTTCATCAGGTCGAAAAGGGTGGTGATACACATTCCAACTAACAATGCTAGGTAGTCGTCGGCAAAACCATAAGTAGGAAAACCGCAATAATTGAGTTGCCTTAATAGCGTATCTGTTACGAGATTTCATAAAAGCGGTGGCAAGACTCCCCCTTGAGGGCATCCACAAACACTTAATTTCCTAATCCCTGCTACACGCAATGTCGAGAAGAGATATAGGTTTTTGAGCATTTGGTGAATCCAATTGGAAATCATTGGAGATATACCATGACTCCGTGCGGCGTTCAATATGGCATCGAAAGGCACATTGTCAAAGGCACCCTCGATATATAAGAAAACATCCAAACAAGATTGCTTTTGAGCGAATGCTTTCTCGATATCGTAAACAACCTTGTGTAAGAGAGTCACAGTGGACTTACCAGATTGGTAGGCATGTTGGTTCACATGAAGAGGCACGTTGGCCAGATGAACATCACGGATGTGATGATCCACAATGCGTTCTAAGCATTTCAGAAGAAAAGAGGTCAAACTGATAGGTCTGAAACTCTTTGCTTCTTCATACGGCGCACGACCCACTTTCGGAATAAACTTCACAGTAATATCCCGCCAGGATTTGGGAATACATCCTGTAGCAAAACTGCAAACAAGTATTTTTTTTTTCAAAACATGTTTGAAATGATTAAATCCCTTCTGAAGCAAAATAGGATGAATCCCATCTGCCCAAAGAGATTTGAAAGGAGCAAAGCTATTAAGTGCCCACTCAATCGATTCTATAGTTACAATACTCTGAGCTGATGCCAGGGAATCGTAACTACAAGAAAAGACATCAGGTTCATCCAAAGATGTAATATCCACACATCCAGGGAAGTGTGTGCTGAATAAGCATTCCAGAACTTCCTCATCAGAGGAAGTCAGATCGCCATTTAGCAAACAAAGTTCGTTCACTCGGAAATCCTTAGATTTCGCAAGGATTTTATTTAACCGACTGACTTTACTCAAACTGGAAACATTTGTACAAAGGTTTTTCCAGCCGTATCGTTCAGCAGACCGGAGAGCTTTCCTGTAGGCCTTGCGAGCCGACCAGAAAGCCTCCGAACCAGCCGAACGTCGTCTGTTCCAACTCTTTCTACATTGTTTCCTGAGTTTCGCCAGATCAGAGTTCCACCAAGGGGTTCCTCTTGTGATCTTCACAGACCGTAGAGGGCATGCTTCTTCAAAAGCTTCCATGATGGTGGTCGTTGTAGTATCAACGGCATCATCTAAATCACTCGGAGTGTCAATGGATGGTGAATATCCATGAAATTTGGCCGCAACCAAATCAGTAAAAAGATCCCAGTTAGTTGACCGGGGATTCCTGAAACGCAATGTTTGCGAAGTAACATTTAAATGTTCAAAAAAGATGTAGCGATGGTCAGATAAAGATTCTTCATCTGACACATGCCAATTGGTCAGCTCGTGACTAATTCTACTAGACCAAAGTGTTATGTCTAACACTTCCACTCTAGCAGATACCAAGAAGGTTGGGCGGTTACCTATGTTACCTATGGTTACCTCCATCAAACTCAAGTTAATGTCTGAGCTGCCCCAGATGATATGGTGAGCATTAGCATCACCGCCAACAATAAGCGGAAGGCCTTTTGAAGTATAGTATTCGATGACTTGTTTGAAATAATCCGTAGGGGATGGTTCATCATGTGGTAAATAAAACGAACAATAGACGTATTTCCTGTTGAGGTTTCCAACAGATACAGTAGACGTTCGCTCGGTGCAAACGGTTTAACTGCAATGCTTTTTAACTGCAAGTCCGCTAAGTGCAACAATTTTGCAGTTATCGCACCGCTATCTGTCAAAAACAAAACGTCAACAGAGTTGCGATGTTTTTCGGATGCACTTCAGCTGCATTGCGATGTTTTTGAGTGCATTTTGGCTGCGTCCAACAGCATTTGACATCTGTTTGACGGCTGTCAGTCATTGCAGATAGCGAATTTTATTCGGTAACTGAAACGTAAACATGTTGCACTTATCGAACGTCTACTGTACATCAATTGTGATAGCACTAGGGTGGCTCAAGCTTGTATGGCAAAACCACATGTCAAAAAGTTCGATGGGCCCCTTCTCATTTCGTTCTATATGACGCCACGATGCTGTAGTCAAATTTTCAGCCAAATCCGTTAACATTAGGCCGGTGCTAAACTCGTTTGAAGTTTGTATGGGAGTTTATATGGGAAAACATCGATTTTTGCAATTTTCTACTGAGGGGTTCTAATTTTCCTTAAAACACGTAATCAATCCTATAGAAATATAGCCTGGGATATGCCGAAAAACTTTGTCGAAGACCGCAACGTAATCAGACACTTGCGAAAAAAGCTATAGCCTAGACAGTACGGGCACATTCAATAAGATTTTATTGCTATTGTTATTCCTTTACATGTTAAATATTAAGCACCACCAGATGGTCTGCATGTAATATCTTTTCTTACAAGCTTCGGATGACTTTGCGGTCTTCGACAAAGTTTTTTGGCACATGTAAGACTATAGTTCTATATAATCGGCTATGAGATTTAAGTAAAAATAGTGCCCCTCATGAGAAAAATGCTAAAAACGATGTTTTCCCATATAAACTTTCATACAAACTTCAAACGAGTTTAGCACCGCCCTAATGTTAACGGATTTGGCTGAAAATTTTACCACAGCATCGTGGCGTCATATAGAACGAAATGAAAAGGGGCCCATCGAACTTTTTGACATGTGGTATTTTGAGCCACGCTATAGCACATACATCTCTGGTGGTTAGAGAGATGAGTGTAGCAACTATTGCGTTGTTGACAAGCACACAGGCTCGAGGCATGACACGCGAGTTTGCCATTTCATGTTTACTGAAAGTAGTAAACACCGGGTTCACAAGATTTCCTAGATAGAAATTCCCCTTACGGAAGTAAGGTTCTTGGCCAAGGCGACTTGGGCTGAACCATTTTGCACAAGTCTGCAAAGATTGATTGTTGCTGTTCTTTTATGCTGAAGATTGATCTGAGCTATCCTAACCGTAGCCGCTACCCAAACTAGGCAAGATTAAACTCTTCGCAACAACAGTACAACAAAGAACAGCAGCAACAAAACCAAATTGGTTTCGATTGGAAAACGCCAAAGGCGAGGATACACAAAATACACTGTGTAAATCGCATAATGCGAAACCATATAGGTGAAAATTTAAACTAAATAACAACATCTTCATAATCCCGCCCTTATTTAGCCTCAAGTTAGACTAAAGAAGGGCAGCCGATTCTCTCGGAGAAACACAAGGTCCACTGCACCATTGCTCCGGTTATCACAGTAAGGGCCACATACTGTGGAGGGCGCCCTGATACTCCACAGGCTCCGTTTGCGGTTAGGTTTTTATTAGACCCCGCTAGCCATTCATTCTTAGGCACGGTATTTTTTTTTGGTCTGTATTAACGAGATTTTTAACCCTAGGCTAGTTCATCTCGGGAGGCCTAGGCACGGTAATCATGAAGCCGCATCACACCATGAATTAGGGGTCACCTGTTTGTGGATTCTTACCACCGGAACAGGCGGTCCGTAGTGTTATTCTTAGCCAATAGGAAGCAATCAGTGAAGTACTAGATTGAAAGTAGTGAGCTAGATTTTTGCATGGGGAGATGATCAGTTCTCCAATTCTGCAATGAAATGGTGCAAACAGCATGGGTTATATAGATTCTTGCCTAATTTAATGTTGTTTGAGCAAAAGTTGGGGTAACTGTGTTGTTGAAGTTGCAAGAAATAAATAATACAACAACACAGTTACCCAAACTTTTGCTCAAATAGCATCAAATTAGTCAAGAAATCATATAACCCATGCTGTCTGTACCATTTCATTACAGAAATGGAGAACTGATCATCTCACCATACAAAAATCCAGCTCACTACTTTCAATCTAGTACTTCACTGATTGCTTCCTATTGAGACAATCGCTACCGACACTACACAGCTATCTACGCTGATCGAGAAAAGAAGTTAATATTGATGATCAACTTCATACGGGCCCGAAAAGCCGGACGATCTTCTTCGGTAAGGAAGTTTAGTAATCCTAAAATATCTCAAACGTATTTTGGTACGGCTCTGAGTTTCACAGAAGTTCACGTATCTGAGTGAGTTAGACTAGGTTACGTAACTTTTTTATAGCACAAATAATGATTACAATGAATGCAGAATTCAAAAAAATGAGTTTAATAAATATTATAAGCTCAAATTAAAAACTTTTCTCCCAAGCATAGGCGCCAACTTAGGGGGGGTAATCATGGTTTTGCCAACCCCCCCCCCCAATATTTGACGTTTTTTCTATTTTCCCATACAAAAAATCAGAAAAACCAGGCTTTGCCCCCCAATAATTTGACCAAGTTAGCGCGTCTGCTCCGGAGTATTTTATTTGCAAGTTTACCAATGAGCAGGCATGGCATGCTCTTCAGTGTGAGTACAGTAGACGTTCGCTCGGTGCAAACGGTTTAACTGCAATGCTTTTTAACTGCAAGTCCGCTAAGTGCAACAATTTTGCAGTTATCGCACCGCTATCTGTCAAAAACAAAACGTCAACAGAGTTGCGATGTTTTTCGGATGCACTTCAGCTGCATTGCGATGTTTTTGAGTGCATTTTGGCTGCGTCCAACAGCATTTGACATCTGTTTGACGGCTGTCAGTCATTGCAGTTAGCGAATTTTATTCGGTAACTGAAACGTAAACATGTTGCACTTATCGAACGTCTACTGTACTCCGTTTCGACCAGTAGAATTATTTGAAGGTATTTTTTAATTTGATGAACAATCGTACATAATTTAGTCGGATTCCATTTTATCTGATACTAGCTGTCCCGGCAAACGTCGTACTGCCTGCCTACTGTGTTTTTTGACGTACAGCTCCCATAGGGACGTCTCCCGCAAAGTCACCTGTATGGGAGCCCCCCGTTCCAGAGACCGGAGAGGTCCCGCACCAAGCTAAGAACCTTCCCCGGCCCCACAAATACTCACATACAAAATTTCACACCGATCGGTCCAGTAGTTTTCGAATCCATAGCGGTCAGACAGACAGACAGACAGACAGACAGACAGACAGACAGACAGACAGACGGAAATTCATTTTTATATATATAGATTTAAACTAACAAAAAAAGAGATTGAAGTATCTGAAGCGTTATCAACGCATCTGAAAAAGAAAACCTCTCTCTCCTGACGGACATCTTCAGCCAGCAGCGGTGTTTAACATGAATTTTGTTTTGGAATCTTCCAGTATAGCATAAACATTCAACGTCATTCCAACCAACAACAACAAACGGTCAGAGAAAAGCAACAGGCCGAGCCTCAGTCAACAAACTGCACCATCCAGTGGCTATATAGGTCAGTATTGTGTGCCTAAGCTGTGCGGTTCAGTTATAATCGCAATTATCATCCTAATTTTTCTCTCGCCTCATTATTACCTGCCTGCCAGTCAGCACTCTATGCTGAAGCACTTGGTGGCCAGCTGAGACGTTGTTGCCAGTAGTGGTGTATGATGGTGGTGTGGTAGGCCGGTCAGCCATCACGCCAGCATGCTTGCTAGCAAGTGGTCTTCCCTCAACCCAAGAAAACTCCAAGACGATCGCGATCGTCTCGAACGGAACCATATGGTGTGGAATCCCCTTCTTCGGTACGGAAGTGCGCTGATTTCGCTTTTTACGTGTTTATGTTTTGGCTCCAAATCACAGTGAGGCTATCTGAAGAATAGAAAATCAAAACAGAATACTTTCCATGTCTTTCTATGAGCCTACCTTCTTCTTCTTTATGGCTCGTCGTCCCCACTGGGACTTGGCTTGCCCAGCTTCAACTTAGTGTTCTTTGTGCACTTCCACAGTTATTAATTGAAGAGCTTTCTTTGCCTGACATTGCATAGTACAATGATACACTATGCCCAGGAAATCGAGAAAATTTTCCCGACCAGAACGGGAATCGAACCCGCCATCTCCGGATTGGCGATCCATAGCATTAAGGCGAAACTAGAAGCATTTCCTCTTTTTTTTTTGGTTTTTGATTTTTTTTTTAAATAACGAAGAAATATTTTCAAAATCGGTTTTCGTGCACATATAGAGTATGGATCAAGGAATCTCCTGATTTTTTTCCTGGTGGAAAATGTGTTTAGTTTTCGCAGAAACCATTTTTTGTGAAATTTTGCTTAAAAATGGTTTCTGCAAAAACTAAAAACATTTTCCATCTGGAAAAAAAATCAGGAGATACCTTGATCCATACTCTACATGTGCACGAAAACTGATTTTGAAAATATTGCATCGTTATTATATAAAAAATTAAAAACCAAAAAGTGAGGAAATGGATCCAGTTTCGCCTTAACCGCTAGGCTAACTGGAGACCCTCTATGAGCCTACCCTCCCCATCAAAAGTTCGAGATCACCCCTCAAAGAGAAGACATGCACACTTACTTTAGAGTCGTTTGCTCGGCTGTTCTAAATATTTTCGTTAAAAGTTCAGATTACTGAAGTTCAGCACAGCTCTACCAAAGTTTAGTTTATTTTTACGAAACGTTCGATATTTTTTCCCGAACTTCGGTAAGTCTTTGTTGAACGTTCGGTAATCTGAAATTTTACCGAAATTAGAACAGCTCAATACGGTACTTCACATACTAATTTAATTTGAGGAGGCCGGCAACAGGCCGAGGTATCAACACCCTAGAGCTCGGTAAAAGTTCAAATTGCGAAAAAGCTTTGATCCAAAAAATCGACCTTGTTGACCCAGCCTAGTTATCATAGTCACGGCAAGCCTCTTTAAAAAAACACGCTTTACAGAAACTGTTATAACTTTGGTTATTATTACTATTTATGTATGTTCTCAAGCTGATCATATACAATAAATACTGTACTACGTATGACACAAAAAGAAAAAAAAATTAAGCTACATAATTTTACAAAAATTCAAACTTTTCCTTATTTTCACGCACTTTAACATATGTAACCCCTTTATCTTCTACTGATATTTTTTTTTTTATTTTTTTTTGCTAATTTTTTATTCCAGTCTAGATTGTGAGTACATAGTGTGCAGTACAGCTATATTTTGATAGCCAAATTCGTTGGATTTCTAAAAATAATCGTTTGTAAAATATCCATATAGAAAGTTTACAATCGCTTTTAAATTAACACTTTCAAGTGACCCGAATGTTTGTAAAATAACTCCACACGATGTAGGGTATATGGATCATTCCTTGGCCTTATTTGCAAACCGCCTTGACAATTTTGACCATAACTCATGAATTAATAGCACTATAAATAATATGTTCACCCTATTACGCACTCTAGGCAATGCATGTTTCACCAATTAGTAGTAAACTAACGTAAATATTCAAGAATTTACTTAACTAAGTTGTAAAGATTCGATGTGATGGTATGCAACGTTGGTCTATGGTACAAAAATTGGCCTATTAGTGGATACAACGTTGGCCTATTGCTTTCCATGCACTAAAACCACTTATTATCTTATTTTTTCAATATTTCTGCTGAGGTATTATCTCTGTTTGTTTACCAATCATACTTTCAAATTACATTTTCGGAGCCAAATTTTCAAAAAACTATAAATAAATCACTTAAACTAAAGTTCTTTTTTTTTTAGTAACGAAAACAATGCAACCCGATTTTTGTGTTATATTTTTATAGTCACCGCACACAAAATCTTTTTTTCTGTTCGTTCTTTCTGGTTTTTACGCAAGCAATGTTGTTGGCGTCACTTTATCGGTGTTTTTGACGTCACTTTACTGATGGGCCAAGATTTGGGTACATAGTGAAAAAAATGTCCTCAATATTCGGCCCACATGTAATTTGTAAAATAGTTATTATTCGTTAAAAACAAACATACAAATTCAAACTAGCATCTTTGACCGTCGCATCAAATGTTCAGTTATTGAAAAGGTAATTCGAAATATTCCAGAATCATGCCGTTTATGACCATGTGTATAGACTACCCACTAAGCTGAAGAATCATGGCGTCTACAAAAGCTAAACAAAGTGACATTTTCATAAAATGTAATACTCCAAAGTACTAAAATTGAAACGAAATGTTACAGTTGTTTGGTGCAAAGCTTTTCCGATATCCAGTTCGGCATGTTTGTTTGAGTTTTTGGTTAACATTAAGATAGGCCGAACGAGGGGACTATGCCAACGAAGCATCCCGATACCCTACCTCTACGGAGCCAGCAGCACACCTGTTGGCCTGGGGTGCGAAGAAGGTAATAATTGCTCAGCGAAGAAGACCTTACCCGCCGAATCACCCAAAATCGGACGCGGCGAGCAAGAGGTGAAATTTCGTTTTTTTTCGGCATACGAGGCAGGCGTATGGATTTAATTTCCCTCCCGAGCAATTCGGGAAAATTTCTCCACCGTGACCTCGCTCTTCCTGATGGTTAACGCTTGCCGCTCATATATACCTGACGATAATCGTAATAATTATGATGGAAATCTGCCCGGGTGAAGTTGATTGTGATGATTAGTTTTCTCTTTCAAATTCACCTGGTGCCCGGATTTCACTGGTACTTATGGAGGAATGAGGGGAGGGCATAAGCTCCCCCTCTCAACTCATCTTTATTTTTTCGGGGGTGTTCCTTATTAGACGCGCTATGCGTGGTGATGGATAATGATGATTTGATGCGGCAAGCAAGCGCGCGTATGAGTAAACACCTTCGTCGAGCATCAAACGCGCGGGGTCTTGTGTGATCGTTTATGTTTTCTAAAAGCAAGTGTGTTGAGGTTTTGAAGGTTTCATTATTTTTTTTACTAATATGGAACTAGGTGCAGCGCAGCGTAACGGTGCCACATTGAAATAAACGGTCGAGCACCATAAAATTAGATGTCTCATTTGTCGTTTTATAGGCTGCATTATAAATATGGGTTGCTGGGTACTGGGTATAGGTGTATAAGGTGACACAGGAGTCTGAAAGCTTAAATTGATGTCACTTTCGAAATCACTAGAATGAGTCATGACTGACCTAATAACACGTTACGACCAACCTCAAGAGATGTTTATCCGTACCTGAAAAAAATAAAAAAAAAAACAAAAATTAATTAAAATATTATTTTAAACAACGAACTTTTTAAGAGACGTAAGTTTCATTAGTCGGACGTAAATAGTAAAACAACTATTCGCAACAATAAGCATTACGGCGTTTCAGAGAAGCTCGAGGGATTTCAGAGTGTTTTCGGGAGTTTAAAAGGTATGTCAAAGTATTACAAGGGCCTACGGCCCATATGGCCATAGTAGTGGTGGCGGACGATAAAATAAAATATGTAAACAAAAAAGTATTACAAGGGGCTTCAGAGGCTACCTATGGGGTTTCAGAGAGGTTTTAGATACACCCTGATTCCACTATAAGATTAGCTCTAGAATATTTTAAGCCCTTTTAGGGCGTTTCTGGAAGTTTTAGTCAACTTCAGAATGTTTTCAGAGGCGCTGCAGTGGATTGTAGGGACATTTTCAGGGGTTTCGTCTTTGAAGGTTTTTCAAGTTAAACGCCACAGCTTAAATCTTTCTGAAACTCTTAAGGAGAGGCTTCAAAGAATACCAATATGGCTGCCACAATGGCCGACTTAGACCCCTACTTACGTTTTCAAGAGCACAAATCTTAAAAATTTGTAAACAAATGCGCACGATTTGGAAAAGCTGCCTCTTTTTGCAAGTGAGCAAAGCCAGGAAAATCAAGTGCGCCTTGGTTCGATGCTTCGTTCGTCAGATTTGTGCCTCTATAATTTTATGCAAAATTGCAATGGGATTTCTTGATGTTTCACCTTGAAATACCACCGAAATTTCCTGAAACTCTTTGAAACTCTAGGGGCCCCCTAAACCTCCTGAATGCCTCTGAGACCTCATAAAGCGCCACTTCAATCTCCTGGTATCTCCTTAAATCAATGCTGAAAATGTCATTTCGACATATCAAATTTCTACTAGAAATTCTATGTCTATTTCTACTAGAAAATTACGAATAACCCGCACTTTTTCAAATCATCTTCTTCTTCTTTATGGCTCGACGTTTGCATTAGAACTTGGCCTGCCTCTTTTCAACTTAGTGTTCTAAGAGCACTTCCACAGTTATTAATTGAAGAGCTTTCTTTGCCTGCCATTGCATGAATTTGTACATTGTGTGGCAAGTACAATTATACACTATGCCCAGGGAGTCGAGAAAATTTCCTCGACCGGAACTGGAATCAAACCCGCCGTCTTCGGATTGGCGATCCATAGCTTTAACCACTAGGCTAACTGGAGATCCTGTACTTTTTCAAACATTTAAGGTAAATTTCACGGATTGTCTTCGAAAATGCCAAATGATATTCACCATGAATATCAATTGGCAGTTTTCGAAGGTAGTCCGTAACATTTACTTTAAATATTCGAAAAAGTTCGGGTTTTCCGTAACTTTTTTGTAGAACTGGTCTAGCCGCACACCATATTCTAAGATTCAGCTTTTAAAATGAGCTGTAGGTGATTGTAATTAGATATGTCGAAATGACATTTTCAGCAGTGCTTTAAACTCCAGATATGCCCTAGTAAATCGTCTGAATCTCCCTAAAACCTCTTGCATTGCATATTAAACACCCTGTAACACCGTGAAACTATTCTGAAACCCTCACAAACCCTCCGAGATGCCTTTGAAAACATTCTGAAACCCAATGAGGTGCCCTTAATTACCCAGGATACCTCCTAAAACTCCTTGTAATAGACCTTATAGCCCTTTGAAACCCCCTGGAATGAGAGAAGCGTGCGACTATTTTCGTTGGTCGGTCGGTCGGCTTTTTTCGGTAGGGTTATTGGGACGAGAGCGTTGAATGCGGAATCGGAAGCGCGCAACTATTTTCTTGGGTAGGTTGGTTTTCACGTTTAAGTAAACGATCAATGCGCTGCCGCGTTTAATATTGAACGACCATTGACGTATGTGCATTACCCTTACTATTCATAATCGTGATGAAGACTACGAAGTGTATATATTTATATAACTAGTGGATCATATCACCTACCAAAGGTGGCTCCAAAATCCACACCTTACCCTGCCCTACAAACAAATACTCCTTCCCGAAACAACTGTGGGGATGCTGTGGATTCCACAGTTTCTAGTAACAACGGTTGTCGAACTAACATTCCTTCCTTTTCACGATGACCGTAAGGATGTGGCCGGCGCCGTTATTGACTTTCAAATAATGAACTCTCGAATTGTGCACATTGAGAGTGTATAGCTAATCCCAAGCACCATTCATTGGTTCTCTGTGCAACTTCGATTGTTCTGGTCAACCACGGAGTAGTAACTACGATGTGTACGATTATCTTTGCTTTGCATTGAAACCACCTGGAATGCTCAAGAAAATCCTTTAGCTTCTTATTATACTAGCTATAAACGCGAAAAATATCCCTGAACCCTCTGGAACGCTCCGAAATGTCCATCAAACCCCCTGAATCGCTTTCAAATATTCATAATACTGAAACCTCCTAGAACAACTTCCAGAGCTCCCCTAAAATGCTTCTGAAAGCACATAGAAAACCTAAAACCTAAAATCATCCCGGAATCACTTTATAATTGAGACTTAATTTCTCCTCCCTGAAGATGAAGATATGACGAAGCCACACCTCGAATTTTAAATATTAACACAAATCTGTAGAACCGTATGTATGACCCTCTAATTCACCCATTTTCCACTCCCTCCCTTAGATCCCACTAAGATCTTTTTTGTTATTTCCCATAAACTCAATAACAGGTGCTGTTGTCTTACTTTCCGCCATTACATTTTCTTAAGTACACCATACTAATGGTACTGAATAGCACTCTCTATATTTATGCAGGGCATAAAAGAAGCTCAATAATTATAACGATACCGTCTACCCCCGTTGGTTTGACCGCATCTAATCTGAACACTTTTTAATTTGCCCCCTCTAATTTGCACATCGTTCAAACTAAAAATGGTTCAAACGTCATACTGCTCGTGGAACGGGGTGAAACGGAACACAGGATCAAAACAAAACAGCAAAATGGGTTACCATTAGTGTGTTTTTTGATGCCCACATGTTCAAACCAACGGGGGTAGATGGTATCTATAGATATTATATAGAGCACTCTTCTTTTTCTTCTTTTTTCTGGCCAACTAGCACCGTTCGGCGCCACTTGTGTTTTGTGTCGGCTTGGTCTAGGAGCTAAGCTTTAAATTCCGACGCCCCAGGGAGACACCCACCACACCTGAGGAGCCTACATATCGAACCCATCAACACATGGGCCGGGACCTATGGCTTTACTTCCTATCCAAGGGAAGGCGTGATCACGGATTTTATGTCTCAGAAAATCCCATCGGCGTCGACGGGAATTGAACGCCGACCGACTGGGGTTAGAGGCAACCACGCTTACCCCTACACCACCGACGCCAAACTTAATAGAACACTCAAGTACGCTTGTTTTTAAGTGAATGTTGCTGGTTGCCTTCAAAGATGGAGTTTTAATGCACTTTTGTGCTCGTTCACGGTTGCCGACATCTTTATCATAACTTCCACATTTCACAAACTTTTTCCGCAAGAAGTAACGCAAGAACCTGCATAACTGACCTCACTGCAACAACTTTCGCAAGAAAAATAGAGAGAAAATTGAATCGGAGAGTTGTCAGGTGTCAGGTAGATGAGAATCGAAACAAAATCAAGAAAGAACTGAAGAACTCTTTAAAATAAAAGTACTCAGATTGCCATATCGCAATTATTGCAAAATACATGCTCATGTAAGTGCACTAGCTGATGTGCGAATGTTATACATTATATGTGCTGCATATTTGCTCTCAATTTCATATTAATGGCATTTTCATTACTTGTGGATTACTTCGAGCGAATTCCGAACAAAATTGCTGTTTTTTTCAAACAATTTGGTTATACACATATCATCATGGCGCTAATGTTTTGGCAGCTGCAATTTTCCTTAATCAATTCTGCATACTTAGACGAGCGTTTGAACCGAATATCTGCGCGGGAAGTAGATGGGAGCGACGATTATGTTGTTAACAGGCACACATATACTCGAGACATGATGCGCAAATGTGTCATTTTATTTCTACTGGAAGTAGTAGTTTACGCAACAAGGTGCAGAATAAGGCTGGCCGAGTTGGATAATTACGATGAGTGCTGTAAAAATCGAGTTTTGCACCGAGTTGCGTACAACGTTTTTTGCAATTTCATAAATTACCACTTGAGGATAGTTTTTATCTAAAAATGTTCATCAAACTGCACACTGATGTTCATAGTCATGTTTAAGAAAGTCTGATCATAGCAGGTTATACTGTGCAGTTGTCACAATTTTTCAAACATGTGAAAAAGGCACTATTACTTATTGAGCTCCAAGTAAAACGTTTTCTGATTTAAAACCTTAGTTAGAAAAATTTATAAAGAATAGCTTAAAACTAATGAGGACGAGCATATTCCTTTCAATTTCACTACTTGTGCTTATCTTCGTACAGATAGGCCTATTTCATCTGTGAATTACAGACTTTTTTAGTGTTGAGTGCTCAACTGACATGTTAACTGTCCAACTCATGTCTAATTCTGCAAGCTCAGTACTTCTAACACTTTTGCTCGGACGGACAGGTTCTATGAAGTTTGTGCGATTGCATTATCTAGAAATCAAAGTCATTATAATTACTGTTTTAGCTTCCCTGCTTTAGCTCTTATTATCAGAGATTCTTCACTGACAGTAATCCCAATGCTTTGTTTAAAAGCATCCAGGAGATGGTTCTTCAAATTGTAAATAAATCGAGCAAAAAAACGTTTTCCACTTAGAGTTTCGAAAAGTACGTCAAATGTGGGGAAAGATGTGACGATTATGTTGTTAACAGGCACACATATACTCGAGACATGATGCGCAAATGTGTCATTTTATTTCTACTGGAAGTAGTAGTTTACGCAACAAGGTGCAGAATAAGGCTGGCCGAGTTGGATAATTACGATGAGTGCTGTAAAAATCGAGTTTTGCACCGAGTTGCGTACAACGTTTTTTGCAATTTCATAAATTACCACTTGAGGATAGTTTTTATCTAAAAATGTTCATCAAACTGCACACTGATGTTCATAGTCATGTTTAAGAAAGTCTGATCATAGCAGGTTATACTGTGCAGTTGTCACAATTTTTCAAACATGTGAAAAAGGCACTATTACTTATTGAGCTCCAAGTAAAACGTTTTCTGATTTAAAACCTTAGTTAGAAAAATTTATAAAGAATAGCTTAAAACTAATGAGGACGAGCATATTCCTTTCAATTTCACTACTTGTGCTTATCTTCGTACAGATAGGCCTATTTCATCTGTGAATTACAGACTTTTTTAGTGTTGAGTGCTCAACTGACATGTTAACTGTCCAACTCATGTCTAATTCTGCAAGCTCAGTACTTCTAACACTTTTGCTCGGACGGACAGGTTCTATGAAGTTTGTGCGATTGCATTTTCTAGAAATCAAAGTCATTATAATTACTGTTTTAGCTTCCCTGCTTTAGCTCTTATTATCAGAGATTCTTCACTGACAGTAATCCCAATGCTTTGTTTAAAAGCATCCAGGAGATGGTTCTTCAAATTGTAAATAAATCGAGCAAAAAAACGTTTTCCACTTAGAGTTTCGAAAAGTACGTCAAATGTGGCGAAAGATGTGACGATTATGTTGTTAACAGGCACACATACTCGAGGCATGATGCGCAAATTTGTCATTTTATTTCTACTGGAAATAGTAGTTTACGCAACAAGGTGCAGAATGAGGCTTGCCGAGTTGGATAATTACGATGAGTGCTGTAAAAATCGAGTTTTGCACCGAGATGCGTACAACGTTTTTTGCAATTTCATAAATTACCACTTGAGGATAGTTTTTATCTATAAATATTCATCAAACTGCACACTGATGTTCATAGTCATGTTTAAGAAAGTCTGATCATAGCAGGTTTTACTGTGCAGTTGTCACAATTTTTCAAACATGTGTCCAGAAACCATCAAGAATTTGATCAAAACTGAAAACAGTGCTGTAATAATTCATTACGCAACGCAAATCAGTGCTGTTATGAACCATTACAGCACTGCTAATTTGGTGGGGGAAAGTAGGTCTTTTCCTGGCAAATTTGCGTGAGGCAAAACAGCCTATTACGATGAGAAATTGCAAAATAGTAGTTTACGCAACAAGGTGCAGAATGACGATTTTTACAGCACGAGTCGTACATTTATCCAACGAGGCTTGCCGAGTTGGATAATTACGACGAGTGCTGGGAAAATCGAGTTCTGCACCGAGTTGCGTACAACGTTTTTTGCAATTTCATAAATTACCCGTGAGGATAGTTTTCAACAAAACTTTTTCATCAAACTGCACACTTATGTTCATAGCCAATGTTTAAGAAAATCTGATCATAATAGGTTATACTGTGCAGTTGTCACAATTTTTCAAAACTGCGTCCAGAAAGCATCAAGAAGTTGACCAAAACTGAAAACAGTGCTGTAATGGTTCATTACGCAACGCAAATCAGTGCTGTAATGAATCATTACAGCACTGTTAATTTGGTGTGGGAAAGTAGGCCTTTTCCTGTCAGATTTGCGTGAGGTAAAACAGCCTATTACGATGAGAAATTGCAAAAAAATATATACCAAATTCACAAGATCACCTAGTCCTAGATCAATGTTTTTCGAAATTATGGTTCTTGTTTTGAAGTCACTTGAAATCAAGCTTGAAATGGTATAGTTTTGCAGAAGTTTGCCTACATTGATCGTTGTTGTTCTTTTGTCCTGAAGAACGAGGTGTGCTATACTAACATAATCCCCTACCAAAACCAAGCAGGACTAGCCTCTTCGTAACTTTTGCATCGCTAATAGCTATTACTGCACGAAAAAGATACGCAGCGACGTGGAGTACGTAAGAATTTACAGTATATGGAGACAATGGAGTCCTTTTTAAAGTTCATGAATAGTGAAAGTTCGTTCACTATGCCACTGGATCTATTTCGTATAAGTTGCTAGGCCTTTGCTTTGTGGAGAGGGTGGAGACGACCCAATAAAAAAAATTCAGAGGTCTCATACAAATAGTGTTATACAGGAGTGAGAAGGAGTTGGAAATTGTCAATTTTTGAGTGACGTAATTTGTGGACGTTCCCTTAGGAGCACGCATACGTGGCGTCACTCGTCAGTGCTGAAAATATCATGTCAGCATATCTAGATTCAAACATCTACAGCTCATTTCAGAATCTGAACCATAAAATACGATAAATGAAAAACTTGTGCGGCTAAATTAGTTCTACAAGAAAGTCACGGAGTAACCGCTCTCATGAAAAATTTGAGCACGATCGGTTGCATCTAAACTTTGCGCATTGCAATTGAAATTTGTATGGGATTTTGTGTGGGAAAACATACTTTTTTACATTTTTGTCATAAGTTGAAAAAGTTTGTCTGAAACTTTTTAACCGATACTATAAAATGATAGCCTAGGATGTTCTGAAAATTTTTGTTGAAGACCGCAAAGCGATACGATGCTTGTGAAAATAGTTATAACCAACGAACCGCATGCATGTGTTTATGTTTTAACATGTAAAGGAATAACAATAGCAACAAAATCATGCTGTTTCGCCTGTAATGCCAACGCTACAACTTTTATAATAGGCATCAGATCACTTCGCGATCTTCGACAAAGTTTTTCAGGACACCCTAGGCTATGTTTTCACTTTACCGGTTACATGGTTTTAGAAAAATTTGAGCTTGTTATAAGAGAAATGTAAAAAAGTGTGTTTCCCCATGTAAAACCCCATACAAACTTCAAACGCGATGCGCAAAACGTAGACATAACCGATCGTGCCCAAATTTTGCACACTTATTTAGGCCCTGAAATGGGATCAAAAAAGCTTTGATCTTATGGGAAACCATTGAATTTTTCATTTTTCCATATAAACGATGACCCACTCAAATAGATATACAGTGTATATTATACACACCATGTAGAAGAACTTCTTCTTATGCTTCTTCTTGGTGAGACGTTCTCTCTGGGACAAAGCTTGCTTCTCAGCTTAGTGTTCTATGAACACTTCCACAGTTATTAACTTAGAGCTTTCTGTGCCAATTATCAATTTACATGCGTCAATTGCGTATATCGTGAGGCAGGCACGAAGATACTCAATGCCCAAGGAAGCTAGAGACATTTCCTTTATAAAAAAATCCTGGTCGGTCCAGGAATCGAACCCGTCACCCTCAGCATGGTTATGCTGAATACCAACACATTTAAAGCCGTGGCTAAAGAAGCCCTGGTCACTGTAGAAGAACTTATAGTAAGCAAAATGGTAAACTACAGAAGCGTGCGTGTCGGTAAAGTTTGAAATAAATCAGCAAACCTAATCTCTTTAAATGTTACAAAAAATATCGTTTTCTACATAGCATCACGAAAGAAACAAGTCTCAACTCAACACCCACTTGCCCATCATGATTCCATTTGTGGACCGAGAGTGGCACAATATACAGTTACATGTTTCTGCAGCAAACGACTTAGGTACTGCGGACTCACTACTGGTTCATGGTGTTGCTGTTGTTGTTGCTAGAGACGTTTACCCCTGTAGTAAACGTGTGCACTTCTTCCAATGATCAGAGAGCAACAACGAAGCACGGAAACGAAAGAGGTCCGTACTGGAGCACGCCAATATATGGGTCAATTTCGGTTTCGTTTGGCTGGTTCGTTGCATGCAGTCTGATCTGAGCTATTTAGGTTTCACTGTTTGCAACGCGGCGGCTCAAAAAGGTAAGCTTAAGAGTTTGCATTTACACGCATCAATTTGTCACCGCAGTGCAAGGTAAATCACGAAACCCATAAAACGAAATATCTACGCCATTTTTGCACGACCTTTAAATGTCTCATCTACACCACCAGACTGACCGACCAACCCATCAACCAACCAAAAAGACTTACCGACAATCGTAAACCATTAATTGTCATCGTAAATCCAAACGCTCTGTCAGCAAAATGCATTTTGGTGGTTGTGGTCAATCACCCGCGCGCCGCAATAAGTGAAATCGAAAGTGTCATTTACTGCGGTGCCCATTGGACCAACCTCGAAGCATTAGTGTTACCTTGACGGATATAAGACCCTCGAAGCGTGGCTTATTTTGTTAATATATTCTGCTTGCAACTGCATATCTAGAGGGGGTCACTTGATTGGATGGAAATATGTATGAATTTTCCTCTGGTGTATGAATTAATTTGGCCTTAAAGTTTTTGTATGGAGAAGTCGGAGAAGTATTCAGAAACGAATAGTCACTTACTGCACAAAATAGCAACGTCATTTATTATTAGAGATAATAAAAATATAGCGAACAGTGGGATCACTAATACGATCAACCAACGCGGATCAGATACATTACTCAATTCTTGCAATTTTAAGTATTTTCATGACAAGATTTCATTCGTGACTGCCCCCGCAGATCAAATGAATGATTAACGACCACATTTGTGATTGCGCCGCATAGTGTATTATTATCTACTATTATACTTTTATTATACTTCGAGTGGGCGTTCATAACCACGTACCTACTGTGAATGCGTCATGTACAGCGCGTGCCCGAAACATGAATCCACATCAGCGATGTAACATAAAACAATCACTGTGAAACGAGGTGACTTTGATCGTGCGTTGAAAAGTTGACATGGTGTACACGGTTTGTCGTTTTGGTATCAAACATTCATCACATTGTGAAGTGGGCTATGAGTAACGTGTGGCTAAAACATAAGCCTTGCACGCTGAGGACCTGGGATCGAATCCCACTCCCGATAAACTCAATGTGTGTTCTTTTTTGGGGGGTCATAGAAAATTAGTAGAATATATTTATATAAATATTTCGAGCTTGAGCTTTTTTGACCGCCCGTGGATGCCACTCCAGTATCGCCAAACCAGCTACACTCACACAAGGGAACCAATGACATATCTGCCGAGGACTAAGCATTTCAGTGTGTGAGTGTTGGTGATCTTGTTTTTTAGGCGACAATGGCGTCTGCCACGTCAGGTTGCAAGTCAATGTGTGGAAGGGGAAGGAAGTGATGGTTGAAATCGTTTGTATTCACAGCAGACCGAATATACCTCTGCGTCTGCACAAATGTGGATGTCGGAGTATTGGGTGGATATGGTTGGCAGAGGGTTCACTCATTGGTACGTGTATGTCAGGCGCAAGGTGATAGGTTAGTGTGATTGTTACTATGAAGCTAATGCGGCACAGTTCGCTTGATTGCAAAACTCGTAGGCGTTTTCTGATAGATACATATCGATTTAAATGTGCGGCTCAGTGCGCAAAAAAGTGCTTACCTTGGCAGTTGCAAATTTATGATCTGAAATGCGATGTGTAAATCAAAATTGCAAGAAAACTATAAGAGATAGAGGTTTGATGTCAACGAACAAATTGTAGAGTAAGACAGGGACCACCACTTTGCCTAAGAAGGAATTTTAATTTATTACGCATTTTTCAAAGATAATTGACAAAAACAAATTAAAACACACTACTTTTGAGCTATTTGTTCTAATAAACTTGGTTATTTAGCTTAACCAGTGGATTCAAAGATGCCATTTGATAGAAAATTCAATAATCTTTCGAATAAGGGTAAAAACAACTGCGATAAGTTTGGCCATTTTCAAGTTATAGCCAGTTAAGGCAATAAGAGTCTAAAACATGGGAAGTTCAATAACTACGTAACGGTTGAGATTTGACCATATGCGTAGAACAATTTTTTTCACCATTTATGGTCCTCTATCACCCTTTAAAAAGTTTGCACTCAGGAACTTATTATACTGAACTTATTCGGTCGAAAGAACGTATGGTCGAATGGACGTTAAGTCGTGTAGCAATTTAATCGTGTTTAATAATATTAAACATTAAAAAGCAAATATTGTTGTGTAGAGTAGTTTTCGTTGGCATTGTTGAAGTAGTTGTTTTTCCATCGAAGATTTCTCCATACTTTTAATCTCGGCTCTTCTTTCAAGTTTCATCATTTCATTGCGTTTTTGTGTAGAACATACAAGCTTTTGCATCAAACATTTCTCCTTCTTTTCAACATATGTTGTTCTTTCAAGTTTGTTATTTGTGCTGAGAGTGGACATTATGGTTGTCATTTTTTATCAATGATTTTTCCTTCTTTTGAACATAGTCTATTATTTCAAGTTTCATATTTGTGGTGTGTTTGAATGTTATAGCTAATGTCTTTTTATCATGTTTTATTCCTTCTTTGAAACATAGGCAATTCTTTCACGTTTATTAATTTTACTGCGTTTTCCTGAAACAACTGCTGAATGTTTCAGATGAAATTTCTCCTTTTGAACACAAGTTGTTCTTACGTTTGGTATCTGGTTTGTTAATTGCTGCGGATTTTTCATCACAGATAACATAGGCTGTTTTTTTTTTGACGCAGTATTGCATTTGAACTGAACGCGAGCTAAAATTGAATTTTACATGTTCAGTTTCTTTTTAACAAGATCGTAGTAACGGGGATTAACCAGCCACGGGCTGAATTTCCCCATAATAAAAAAGTCAATAAATATATAAATAAGAACGTAGTAGTCATTGAATTTGACTGTCAGTGTTTCTTACTGATCAAGAAGGCTCCTCAGATCTCAATTCGGCTCTGAACTCATATGTTTTTTCTATTGATATGTCATGCGAATGAATTGGTCCGGTCACCCAGAGCTCCTGAAATATACTCTATTAACATACTAATATACAATGTTGGGTTTAGGTGTAAGCAAGTGTTATTTTTAGTGATTGCAGCTTGAGAATCCTTTTCTGAAACGACCAACTAATAGACTGATGGCAAGATTGGTGAGGCTATCGTTTGAGAATATTTTTTGAAAGTTATTGTAGCTGATATGCAATACATGTTCCTGGAAATCCGGATGTTTTTAAACCCACAGTGATCGGACCGGTTCACACGAATCTGTTCTCAGTAATCTGAATCAGTTTCTGAATCTAACGAGCCCAATATTATTTACATATGTGAAAAAATGACAGATATATGACTATTTCAATTCAAGGAATACCAGGGTATCATGCTGGCTTTCTACGGGTGTATCTTTGGCAGGTAATTCAATCGCCATTCTCGTTTTAAATATTGAAATGAAGATTTTTCAAATATTTCTGATAGCAGAGTTCTGAGTATGAATATTAACTTAAATGGAACACGTTCAAACGCACCGTTGCTTTTGTCAACTACTGCTCAAAGAACAGTTACCTAAAAATGGTTTGTATCTAAAGGTTCATCCAATCCAATATCCACTTTGACATACTCAATACGTTGACCTAGCGCAAATGAAATGTAGGGGTAATTGTTAATCAATTTGAGCTGTTTGAGTTACGTATTTGTTGAGTTTTGGCCAAAAATACTACATACTAAAATAAGTTCAGTAACATATAAATCTTCTCGGGATGAACCTGCCTACGGCAGAAAATCCCTAAATAAAAAAGAAAAAAAAAGTAACATATAAACTGTGATACCGAAATCTATAATATTATTTTCCACTCAAATCTCCTTTAATCAGTTAGTGCCATTCGACCAGATGTCGATTCGACGAATTGTCCATTCGACTAAATGTCATATGCTTCTTCTTCCACAAAATGGGCTTCGACCAAATGTCTATTCGACCAAATGTCTTTCGACCAAATGTCATAGATCCCACTGAAAATTCTTATGAGATTTTCTCAGGAATTCCTTTAGGAATATTTCCAGAAGTTTCTTTTGCGATACCTGAAGAAAATCCCTCTAAGAGGCTGTCCAATAATTACGTAAGGGTTCATGGAGGGAGGGAGGGTTTGAGAAATCTTACGCGCCATACAAAAAAAAATGGGGTTTCATACAAAAAATCATACAAAGGGGGAAGGGGGTGTCGAAAAATCGTACAATTCTCTTACGTAATTAATGGACAGCCCCTAAGATCGTTGAATTTGATCTGGGGTTTCTTCTCAATGTTCTACTGGTATTCCTAATGGAGTTCCTCTTGTTTATTTTTTCAGAACTCTCTTGTGGAATTCCAACAGAAATATTCAACGATGACTTTCCAAGATCTCAGAAAGAACTAGAGGAGTAATCCTAGAAGAAACTTATTGGGGGATCGCATATAGCTTGTTGATGAATATCTAAAAAATGTTTCTGAAAAACGTTTTTCCTGACATTCCTGAAAAAAACTCAAGAAGAATTCCAATAGATATAATAACAAAAACATTTAGAATAATCCCAGATATAGGGGGATTAGGGGCATAATGGACACCCTAAGCAAATGAGTATGTTAGGCCTGTATAACAGACAAAAACTTAACATATTATCAGTTGGCTTACAACTTTAACTTGTTTCCTACGTATTTCAATCATTTACAGCAGGTAGAATGTCATCATTGTAAAGAAATAATGAATTGTAAACCGTGTGTTTTTTAGGGCTGACAAGAAAGGTACGGGGCGAAATGGACACCCATCGGGGCATAATGGACACCCCTGCATATTTTATGCTAATTCTTTGGTTACATCGACCAGTTAAGTAATTTGCCTACGGAGATCAATACCACATATATAATACTCCATCTTAGACGAGTTTACATAACATCAAAGTTAATTAAATAAGTTTTAGGCTAAAAATATTGGATTGATTTTTTTCAAACTCTCTAAAACGCCTAACAGTATGCAACGCGCGTACATCCATTCATAATTGCCAGTGTTCATTTCGCCCCGAAACGATTAAAACATTAAAATTGCTATTTTGAGTAAGTTCTGATCAAAAATATAATACTTCATCCATTGCTAAATAAATTGCGTATACATGTAGATGAGCTAACAATACACTTGTTTTTATGGTGAACATTCTCAAACGCTTGTAATACCTTATTTGCTGGTGCTTCGAATTTATAAGAAATCCAACATATGAAAAACATACTTCAATTTCAATGATATTTTGGTTATTTGGAAGGATTATAAATGGTACTATTGAAAAATAGAACAGTGACTTGTTCCTTAACACTTATGCATTAAAAGTTTTACATAAAAGTCAACGGTTTCGGCAAAAACAGGGGTGTCCATTTCGCCCCGGGTGTCCATTATGCCCCTAATCCCCCTATATATATATTTTGTCAGTCACATAACAATTTTTCAAGGCAAGGAAGTAGAGGGATTAGGGACATAATGGACACTCTAAGCAAATGAGTACGTTAGCCCTGTATAACAAAGAAAAACTTTATGAGTT
The DNA here is from genome assembly GCF_035046485.1 of Aedes albopictus. Taxonomy (NCBI): domain Eukaryota; kingdom Metazoa; phylum Arthropoda; class Insecta; order Diptera; family Culicidae; genus Aedes; species Aedes albopictus. The sequence goes on along the minus strand of NC_085138.1, from coordinate 50,250,371 downwards.
GGATTACAACTTCAGCTTGTTTCCTACGTAGGTCAATCATTTACAGCAGATAGAATGTCTTTATTGTGAAGAAATAATGAATTGTAAACCGTATGTTTACAGGGCTGCCAGGAAAAGTACGATGCGAAATGAACACCCATCGGAACATAATGGACACCCCTGCATATATTATGCTGTATTTTGATTACATTGACCAGTTAAGTAATTGACCTGCGGAGATCAATACCACAGATATAATACTCCATCTTTAACAAGTTTACATAACATTGAAGTAATTTAAATGAAGTTTAAGCTAAAATAATCGGATTGATGTTTTCCAAACTTTTTAAAACGTCTAACAGTATGCAATGCACGTCCATTCGTAGTTGCCAGTGTTCATTTCGCCCCGAATCGACTACAATATTTAAAATGCTATTATGAGTAAGTTCTGATCAAAAATAAAATGCTTCATCCATTGTTAAATAAATCTGCATATAGATGTAGATAAGGTAATAACTCACTTGTTTCTATGGTGCACACACTCAAACACTTGTTTTACCATATTTGCTGCTGCTTCGAAATTATAAGAATTTCACCATTTGAAAAACATATTCCAATTTCAATGATATTTTGTTTTTTTTTTTTTTGAGGAATATACTGCCGTGAATCGCAGGTCAGTCCAAGCCCAAGTCCGCAAAGTAGGCATTGAGAAAATGGCCTCTGAATTTTTCAAATTCGATTGCTATGTCAAACTCTAAAAATCGCCATGAATTGAAAACTTCTGCGATCATCATAAAACTTTGGCATATTGTTTTAAACGTGAAAACGTAACAGTGAAAAATAAAAACTAGCTAAAATAATGCCAGGTTTTGTACTGGAAGGTGCACAAGTTCATAATGGGACTGACTTGCGATTACATTTCATTATGGGACAATCTGACTTGGTGTTGTTTTTCAATTTTACTCAACAAACTATATATTTTTTTGCACGCAGCTGAAAGATCATCCAAAGAAAGCTCGAAAACGGTCTTTAACTCATTTTTGCCCAAAATGCAGATGGGACTGACTTGCGATTCACGGCAGTATAAATGGTGCTTTTGAAAAAAAAAATAGAAGAATGACTTGATCCTTTACACTTATGCATCAAAAGTTTAACAATAAAGTCAACGGTTTCGGCAAAAACAGGGGTGTCCATTTCGCCCCGGATGTCCATTATGTCCCGATCTCCCCTAACAGTGGATCTGAAGTTGGGAAACAAATTCTGGAAGAGTTCCAATAGGATGTCCCGATCTCCCGGAGAAATTTCTTGAAGAATTCCATAAGAAACTCTTTGAGGAACATAAAAGAAATTTCTGTACAAAACGAAAAAGAAATATCTGAACAACTTCCGGAAGGAACTACTGAAAGATTTCCAGAACAACTTCAGGAGAAATGTCGCAAAATAATGCAATCAAAATCAATGAAAGTGGATTTGTATTGAAATAAAAAATAAATGTACGGGGGGTGGCCAAAATGTTTGGGATAGGCAACTTTTTTTTCTCTCACAAAAAAGTTCAACATGCTATAACTTTTCATAGAGTGCATAAAAAAATCTAAAATTTTGCATCATTGGTACAAATTTGGGCTCGATTGATTAATGTTTCGCAAACTTAGAACCAGGTAAAACACTATTTTTTAGACAACTCATTTTTGAGCTGTCATATCTCGGAAACCAGTGAACGGAACTAAATGAAATTTTGAACGTACACTAACAATATGTATATGCTTCACAAACTATCTCAAACATAGGTACTTTTTAAATGTTGAAAAAAGTTATCATGGATTGACACTTTTTGGATTTTTCTCGAAAAAATGTATTTTTTTTTACATGAATGTCAATAAATTTTAGTTTTGATATCCAAAGAATTTCCACTTCTGCTCTCAAGTTATCTCTAATCAGATATATTAGAGCCTATTTAGATTGAAGAAAGAACACATTTAGTAATTTTTGTGTGGTATTGTTAATTTGACTTATTTTCCTCTAAATGGGTAAAAATTTCAACCCGGTATAACTTAATTCGCCGTAAGAAAGTATTTCATTTTATAACTTCGTATTAAGTATCAATATTATGTTGATGAACGTTAAAAAATAATTCAATTCGGTTCACTGGTTTCCGAGATATGACAGTTCAAAAATTAGTTGTCTAAATAATAGTATTTTACCCGAACGGTTCTTACTTCGTGAAAAATTAATCAATCGAGCCTAAATTTGTACCAATGATGCACATATAATAGATTGACAAACAATCAAAATTTGAGATTTTTTTATGCACTCTATGAAAAGTTACAGCATTTTGAATTTTTTTGTGGGAGAAAAAAAGTTGCCTATCCCGAACATTTTGGCCATCCCCAGTAATAGAATTTCTCTGTATCGTAAATTTATAAAAATTTTACATGTCAATTTAATACTGGGCACTCTTCCGGGGAAACCAGGTGACCGGAAGATTTGGGAATGTGGTCAATGGGACCAAAATAGCATTGGATTTGTCTCGTAAACTCAAGAAGTTTGACATGCAAGGCAGGTTTCAAAACTGACCAAATACTGGCCACTTCTCCGGTAGAACCAGATGGCTTCAAGCTCCTGGCGGGTTGCCAATGTTACCCAAAGTGCGTAAAATAACTTTCAATGAATTTGTCTCGAAAATTCATGAGGTTTGATATGTCTCAATGTATGTTGCAAAACTGATCAGAAGGCCTGATAATTTCCCCGTGGGAAACCAGATGGCCGGAAGGATCTAGAATGTAATAAATGTAATCAAAAATGCCCAAAATGGCTACAGATGAACTATGAAGTATGGTACGTCGTAAAGCATTTATCAGTAGAACTCAGTATAAGGACATACTAATTACTGTGTAAATGGCAAAAGTGATGAAGCAAGTGATCAGAGAATATTTATCTGTGGAAGTGCTAATGGTGCACCAAGAAACGATTCTAGCGAATGTTATAGTAAGGGGCTGATCTCCCGTTGGATTTTTTAATGAAGTTCTTAAAATAATGGCGGAGATTTAAAAAATGACACTGCAAAATTTTTAGAATAAGGACTAGTGCTTAGTAGTTTTGAAAGCTGTTTTTGAGGAATTTTGCAAAGAATGTCTACCTAAAATTCTAAAGAAATATTTGATTTTAGTGAAACTTCTTTAAAATCTTTTTTTTGCTGCAAACTCATTAGAAAACTATAAATATAGCTCCGGATAATCATGGTAAAAATGGTCTTATTCCGTGGGAGAATCAGAGAGACTCGATGAAGAATCTACGGGTGTAGCCTTTGGGATTTTGTTGAAGCTTCCGAGATATTAGATTAGAAGAAACATGGCTCGGTTAAACTAATGTCTATTAAACGCCAAACTATTCGCAACTTGCGAATCGCAAGCTATTCTAATGCCACCCAATTTAACGGTACTTAGAAAACAGTACCCATTCAGAATCGCCAAACCATTACGAGCGAGTGAGTGACGACAACCAGGGCAAGATAAAGCCAGCTCAAGCTACAACACAGAGCTGGCTACCGATTCAATTTTGTTCTCAGTTCCAAACCGTTTATCGCGAACGTGGCTGAGGGTGGCAGCCAGAGGCGGCGTATCTGTTTACCACCGAAACTGGAGTAACTTACTTAATACCTTCACAAATTGCCCTTGGTCACCGCGAATGCATTATTCAAAGAGCGATCGCGTTTCTTCATTCATCCATTGTGCGCCTGTTCTGTCTATGGATATGACCTCTATCTGTCGCGTCGCCGGCTCGGTATACTATGGGTGGCTTTGTCAACGCGCTTCGAAGATCTTCTTTCAGCCGACAGGGTGGGAAATGGAAGAAACCGAAGGAACGGGCAAAGCGGCAAGCGGAGAAGCGATCTCCCTTATCATTGTAGCACGTTTACTAGAGGCTTTTGTGTAACTCACGCGGGGAGTCGTTGAATCGTTATCAGTTTGTTACACGGTGGATGTTATCATCTACTTGCCGAAGTGTCGAGTCGAAAAAAATGCAACGACTTCATGAAACAATGAAGTAAGGAATCATTCGTACCGGAGCGGTGACTGGATGATAGTATTGGAGCAACTTTCCATTTCTGTTCTCTATCTATACCGCTCGTGAGAAGCAGATTTTAGAAGTCATGATGATTCAAGGTTGGAACGACACTCAACAAATAAACGACCACTGTCAACATTGGGATGTTGAGTAACTGCAAACGTAGCGATAAGATAGAAAGTTACAATGCCAATGAAAAAATTGATAATTACTGGGAAGTCCAATGTCAAACCGATAAAACCTCACCTACAGCTAGATTCAGGTTGAACTAATTGTAACTCAGAGACCTACAAAATCAAAACTAAAGAGTGCTTAGCAATCTCATCAGCGTGCATCGCACTGCTAAACGTGCCGAAAGGTAGACATTAGTCATCCGGCGGAAAGTGTCGTGGGAATTCCCAGTCCCTGCGTTTGTTGTCGACCAACCGGCCGACTGCTGCCGCGGCAGACGTTTGTCTGTAGGAGGAGAAGTGCATTCATAATCAAAACAAAGCATTCCTCCACTTAACACCACAACACCCTTTGAGATAGACGATGCAGCGGGCGCGATACTTCGGACAGATCTTCACACTAAATTCGTTAATTACCTAACCGCGTGTGAACTGTGTCTGGCAGTGTTGGGAATACTCACTTGCGAAAAGTTATACTCACTTGCTTCTATCTCAGTGCAGAAGCATGCTATCAAAAAATGATGTTTGAAGGGCTTTTAGATTGTAGTTTAATCTAAAAGTTTGCCGAATAAAGTAAAGGTCTCAGACGCATACCAGAATCGTGTGAGAGCTGTGAGCACAAGGTGAGTATAAAATACACGAATTTTACTCACCTCGTACTCACAGCTCTCTTACAACTTTGGTATGCGTTTGCGACCTTTACTTTATTCGGCAAACTTTTAGATTAAACTACAATCTAAAAGCCCTTCAAACATCATTTTTTGATAGCATGCTCCTGGACTGAGATAGAAGCAAGTGAGTATCACTCTTGCAAGTGAGTAATCCCAACACTGGTGTCTGGGTCTGGGAATGCCTTTTCAGACCATTATTGTTGGTCGGGACCGGCTTAAGCCCGGTATGTGGTTTCAACCTAAGATTACTCAGTAGGTATCGCGTGGGCGGCCTACGTTGAGCTTCTGAAAATCCGAATGGTTGAAATGTTTATTCAATTAAGCCGGTTTGTTTGTTGGATATTATAGTGCGATTATAATCCGTTGATGGGAGCTAGAAGGTCATCATGTTTGTAACTGAAAATTAGTGTCATTTTGAAAGATTGTCCTTGAATGATGATGGTGTTGATTGAAAAGGTGATTCATCATTTCACAGGGGAGTGACCCAAGGGCTTCTATAGTTAAAGCTGTAAAGACGTGGGTAATCTGTATAACCATGCTGAGGATGATGGGTTCGATTCCCGGTCCACGAACTTTTCGTAATGAAAATTTCCTTGAGTTCCTTTAGTATAGAGTATCTTCGTGACTACCACACGGTATATACATGCAAAATTGTTATTTCCAGAGAAAGTAGAGAAAACTGTTGAAATGCTCATAGAATACTTGACTTAGAAGAATGCTTTGTCCCAGTTGGAGCTTTACGACAAGAAGCCGTATGTGTGGCTTTACTTTACGTTAAAATCGGCATCTTCAATTCACCTCTTCCAATTATTATGAAAACCCAAAATTGTTTGTTTAGAACATACGCTACGCTTGAATTCTTCTCCCTCAAGCGTTACATAGTGATGGCTCTCAAAGAATTCCATCAAGATTTCAAGGGAAATTTTGATGAAAATTCATCGAAGAGTCCACTACAAAACTCTTTCTTTGAGCTACTTCGGCACTGCAGTCTTGGGGAATTAAAACGATAGTTTTAGATTTTTCCCAACGTTTCGAGTAATTTCTTTAGGATAATATGCTAATTACTACATATTGAATACATATGCTAGTTGAATTACCACATACAGGGGATAGACACAATGATCGGGACAGGCAAAATTTTCACTTCTCAAAAAACGTTCAATTAGCTGTAACTTTTCGAAAAGTGCATCAAATATTCTCAAATTTTTACTGTAAGTTCTTCAACTAGTTGTGTATCAGTGGACAAAATTTGGAAAAGATCGGACAATTCTTCACGAAGCAATAAAGATTTTTGAAAAAGATAAAATTATCCCACAGCCAACTTTGAGCTGTTATATCTCCGGATTCAATGAACCGAATGCAATGAAATTTTGACCATTTAAGACTTATATAATGAGCTATGAAAAACCATTGACTTAACTTAATATTCTTAACACGGAAGAAAATTATAACGATTGGATTATTATTCTAATAAAACAACAAATTATCCAAAACATCAACATCGTTACAAAATTCAAGATGCAAATTATAGTTCATTTAGTTTCCCTCTAATTGACCTATAAATAAATGCGTTTTGAAGGAAAGTAACAACATAGCCACCAATAAATTGAAAAAGTAATGGGATGCATATTGAAAATATACCAATTTACTAAAAAATCGTGAAAAAAACAAAATCGCTTTAACTTTTTCGCTTGTTAAAAATTTCAAGTTAAGTCAAATGTTTTCCAGGGTTCATTATATAAGTCATGAATGGTCAAAATTTCATTGCAATCGGCTCATTGAATCCGGAGATATAACAGCTCAAAGTTGGCTATCGGATATTTTTATCTTTTCCAAAAATCTTCATAACTTCGTGAAGAATTGTCCGATCATTTCCAAATTTTGTCCACTGATACACTACTAGTTGAAGAATTTACAGTAAAAATTTGAGAATATTTGATGCACTTTTCGAAAAGTTACAGCTAGTTGAACATTTTTTGGAAAGTGAAAATTTTGCCTGTCCCGATCATTTTGTCTATCCCCTGTATTTGTACAGAAAAATCTGTTCAATATTATCTGTAGGCGTTGCTCTAGGAATTTCACCACAAATTCTCAACATTTTATTGTCAAACTCCCTCTGCCGTATGCTGCATAGTTGTCCCATGTTCTATGGGAATCCCTATTAACATGGGACAACTTTGCTGCATGCGGCAGCCCTCCTTTATGATGTTTATACTTAACCTTCCGGTAGTCACAAGCGGCGAAAAGCTAATGCGGTGCACAAAAAAAGAACATTACAAAAGATGTTGTACAAACAGTGTGACTACTGAACGATTTGCATGCTTCTCCACGATCTTATTCATGTACTGTTCCTACATATGCTTCTGTAGTTCATTTCATTTTCAAGAGCATTAAGCTGCCGTGTGCAGCATAGTTGTCCCATCTTGCTTTTTGACGATTTTGGTCTATTTTTGCGTATACTTTCAGAATCTACTCTCGGTTAATATCCTTTTTCAGAAACTCCATGAAAACAACATCAAGTCAATTTGTCCCATGTTCAGTTTTGTCATCATAAGTTGCCCCATGTTCCATTTTGCAGCATTACTGACCCATGTTCAGTTTTGCAACATAAGCTGTCCCATGTTCATTTATTTTTTTCTTCTCAAAAGCTATCCCATGTTCAATTTATACGCATAAAAAGCTATCTGAGCATCTTTGAGGGAATCCTGAACATTCTCCGGAAATTCTGATATCATTTGTAAAATTCAACAACATAGGGCAGCTTATGATGAAAATTACAACATGGGACAGCTTATGCCTAGAAAATCCCGAAAATTTCTAGATTAAATCTATATATAGATAAATTTTATCTCTGCGATTTATCTATAATGCCGATAAATCACACCAGAGTTTTTCTTTAAAAATCAAAGTAAATTGAATTGTTCTGGCAGCACTGCACGAGCACCGGTTACCACACGGCATTATTTGAACGATGAGGCAGCGAGCGTAAGTGTCGGTTGACAGGTGTCAGAGTGACAGTAGAGATGACATGAGAAGGAGAGAGAGACAGATAGCTGTCAAAGGTAGGAGATAAATAATAAGGTAAATAAAAACAAAGAAAGGAAGAAAGTGAATTAGTTGGGAAGATTCCATTTTACGATTGCGGATGTTAGTGGTAAAAAATAGAAGTAGAAGAGAAAAAGTTTATTTAGTGATTAGAAAGGAATTTGCATTAAAGATAGTTTTGTGAGTGATCAGTTGCCGAAATACGGATCAGGTTCGGTTGGACGATCACATACAAATATCGTAAGTAGCAAATTTGATATGCTATTAGAGCGGAAAGTAATGAAGTGAAATTATCCGTAGTATTTTCGAGCCGCGGATGTTGCATAGGTTGGAGTGGTTGGACAATTGAGACCCGACGGAATAAGACAGGTTGGACAGCAGACTCTGAAACTAGGTAAATTATTTTGAAAATCAAATGAAGTAGATATAAACATAATATTGATAACAGAAATCAGACACGCACGACGAGGACGAGACCGTCTACACAGTGGGCCTAAACTGAATTTAAATAGGACAAAATTCGTAAGTTTAATTTTCTTGTATTTGTTTGATATGGCCTAAAACACAAATGTAACGATTCAATAGGTGATTGCGTCGCCTGAAAAGGAAGGTGGAAGGAAAGCCGTTTAGAGGAGGAAAAACAAACTAAAATTGTAAGTGTTTACTCATTCGAATTAAGAAATGCTAAATTGTATGATTATTGACGATACGGTTAATTTATTAATTACAGTTTGATCTGCCAAAAATAAACGGCCGATTCACGAAAATTGTTTGTGCCGATCTTGATCCGAACATGAATGTTTATGAAACTTTTTGTTCAAACTTCAACGATAAATGCCCATTCTAGCGCTATGCTAATGAATTCACTTCGTGCTTTTAATACATTTGACCGTTGAAAAGGAAACAAGGCTGAAACTTAAAAACGCGTTTTTCTCAGTTTGCTTTTTTGGAACATGGGACAACTATTTATGCTGCACACGGAGCATAGGAGATAAAGGAGAACGCGTATTTCGCCACCACTTGTAATCTTCCTCAGTGTCAGTTATCCATTGGTAAGTTTGTCGGGAGTGAAATTCGATAACAGGTCCTCGGCGTGAAAGTCAAGTGATCTGCTATACAAATAGGAAACCAGATCCTAAATAGAATAGTTCTCGCACGTTCACGTCTAAGATTAGCTGTTGGCCTGAAGTTGAGCTTGTCTACAGCTAGATATCTTTATAATGTCGCTACCATCTTCAATAGACTGAATTCATCTCTAAAACACGAAATCATGTAAAACAATAAAACTTATTTTTTTAAATCCGGAATACTTCACCAGCGTAAAGATCCTTAGTTTGTGCCACCATACCTGAAAAAGAAAAAAAAGACACATCAATTAGTAAATAATTTTCTTCAAAATGAATAGGGCGTGATCGATAATGGAGAGCGGAAAATACAAACTGAGCATTGTGGCACAACATTGTTGATTGTGCGTTATCATGAATAGTCCTGTTCTGTAAGGTAAATCAAAGTTTCTCGAGGCAACTTTGAGCTACTTACAGCCGACCTCACTGATCCGAGATAATGTAGTGTTGAACAAATAAATGGACACCAAATTTCCAAAACGGCGTAACTGCTTTTTGACACAAAACATGCTTCCATAGCTGTGGAACGTATTTCGTTGTTCCCACGTAATTCACCGCCACTATGGGGTGATACACAAATTATGTCACGCAAAATTCGACCATTTTCAACCCCCCTCCCCCCTATGTCACACTTCTTGTATGGGATCTAAATATTTTTGTAAGGGTCATCACGTTCTGCAACCCCCCTCCCTCCATCCTAAAATCGTGACGTAATTTGTGTACGGCCCCTATCGGAAAAGGAGCACTTTCTCTGTCTAGTAGCAGGTATCTGTGATTCACATTGGAAATATAAAATACGACCCACAACAAGAAGCTGATGTATCGAAAAGCAGTCACGCCCTTTGAATAATGGTGGTGGGAGTCCGCGAAGCATTATGTTAAGTAGGGTACCTGTACCAGTTATCGCACTACCTAAGAAGAACTATTTTTTAGAAAAATAAGAAAAAGACCGTCAAATGTCATCGATATGTCAAATGATTGATTAGGTTTCATACTTTACAGGAAAAACATAGAAGCAGGTCTAAAAATACTCTTAGTACAACGTGTGCCAATGATAGGAACCCTGTACCAGTTATGGACACATTTGTTAATTAAGGGTCCACTTCGCACTATTTACATGCAATCCTTATGGGATTAGCCATAACTTGTACACTATGGCGAAATAGTGTGCAAGAAACCGAAAAATTAAGGAAAATGAATAATGTCTATCGTTATTTGAGCAAATTGGGTTGTTTAATGAATAAAATATTGCTATTTTCTATAGCCTAATTGAAAGAGCTCATTTTTCTGAGCATTACGTGATTTTATTGGATTTCAATACCTTTGTTTTGATGTTCAAATTAACAAAACAGTTTTAATTTTCGTGGATAGAATGACAGTTCAATCGATAAAATGACAGTTCGACCCGAACAAAAAATTTTCCCCATACAAATTTTAAATGCATTTTAAAAATAGTTCCCGGACTCCAAAAAATATGAAATTTTGGATTTAGACTAATTTTGGGGCGAAGAATCCGATTATGAAATAAGCCGGATACCCCTAAAGAACCCAATTGTGAAGTTTAAATGATTGCAATCATCTTTTGTGAACGTGTTCTGTTGTTCACATTTTTTTTTGTTGATTTGCATCATTAAAGTATAAAAAACGACTATGGAGAATTTGAGGTACTATAGCTTTAACTACTTTAACTGCTTTAACTAGGAAGGTTCAGATTTTGAGACAGGTTTTGCAACCAAGACGACTACGTAAACTCAAAGTTTTTCATTTTTTCCATAGTAGCATAAGAACTTTGTAAACTTACTAGTTAGCTTTTCTCTAACGTGAATCCCCTGGAACGTCTTGAAAGGCATTGAACCCCCTCTGAAACCCACCTAAAACTCCCTTGAAAGCCTCCATAAAACTACCCGAACCAAACACACCACATAAAACTCATGGAACTCTCAACTACCGTTCCGAGAACCCCCTGAATCAATTTGAAACACCTAGAAACCCCACTGTAACCCCTCAGCCCCCTTAAAGCCCAACCCCAAGCAAAAGTTAGAATGCCTCGTAGATCTATTCAGGTTTTATTCCGGTTTTATACAGGCATATGCAAAACACAAGTAACCACGGAGCTAAGGCCACATTGGGTGCAGATATACGGTGTATACTTATAAAGCAATCATTACCTTACGAATACTTGAAGTTGATGTAAAGTTAAAAAGGGCAAATATGCGACTGAACTAAGAGAATACCAGTATAATCTTAATTTCAATACGTAATGCGCATTTCCACTATAAATCAACTTTCATAATACATGAATCGTAATGCTAGCTTTATTTAACTTCATGATTTCTTGGGAAGCTAAGTTAAGTTAATCGTACTCAATTCACTAGGTAAAATATAAACCCATAATTTATTTCAGTTCCAAAGTCAGTTCCAGTTCCAAAGTCTCATTCAAAAGATAATATGTCAATGTAACTTTGAACATGATTTATGTGAAACTTCTACAAAAAGTTTTGTATCTAAACTTAACCAAAATTTTCCAAAATTTCTAAAAATGAACATAAACTTACGCCAATGTCGCTGGAAATTGGGCCGATCAAATTTTAAGATGAGATCGGTAATATAACCTATTTTCTATTAGCCGCTTTTTGCCAAACTTGGCTAAAAAATCTAGGAAAAAAACTAATAAGTAAATTAATTCTTGATGTCATCGACCAAAATTCGGACGCAAATTGGTGCAGATATGGGCCTAAAATAATGACATGTTTTTGAGGGGGTGACCCCAAACTTTTGATCGGGAGTGTTTAGACAGTTCAGTAAACTCCCATATGTTCATTACAATCCTTGGTGCCAAACTAGAGTCCTGTCAAATTTTGGGCCATTTCGGTGGTGATTTCGATTTCTTGCTATGACTACCTAGATAAATTGGAATTAAAAAATATGCGAGAGATAAAACTTTTTCATGTTTTACAACAAAGTGTAACAGATGAAAAAATATGCATAACTGTTTCCGCTCAATAGCACAATTGCGCTGTTTCGGCACGAAAGGGATATGGGAATTACCATGGAGAATTTTTGAAAAAAAAAATCTCCACGCTGTAGATCACTAACACATGGATGAAGTTATAGGCTCAAACTCAAATGGTTTTTTTTTTCAGATCTCAATGATGATTGTTGCCGAATACCGCAACTCATTTCACCTCACGAGACAGAAGTTATTAATCAATAATCATCCATCATGCATGCTTGAACCGAAGACCACAGCTTAATCGACACGCTTGACACTCAATCATAGTATGCGTGTTAGCTTCTTGCACACCTTACAGGACATCGTGTATGAATATGCGCATGCGAGTGAGAATTTGTTTAACGTCTTTTTTCCCGATTGTCGAAATACGTTCCGGTCTTCAGCAATATTCATCATTGAGATCTGAAGAATTCAATTTGACTTTGATACTGTGACTTTAGGATGCTAACATAAAGCTGAATTTCAAAAGGCTGAATGCACAAAAGGCTGAACACGAAAGGCTGAAAGTAACATAAGGCTGAATTTCAAAAGGCTAAATGCACAAAAGGCTGAAATTGCAAAAATGCAGGAAATGAGTTATAGTACTTCTTTTTCTTTTTTTTTCGGGCGTAACGTCCCAACTGAGACAAAGCCAGCTTTCAGCTTCTATATGCATTTCAACGGGTTTTAATTGAGAGCCTTCTCTGCCAATGACCACTTTGCATTTGTATATCGTGTGACAGGCAGGAAGATACTTTATGCCCGCGGTTGTTAAGGAATTTTCCATTACAAAAAGTTTCTGGCCCGAGGGAGAATCGAACCCGTCACTCTCAGCATGACTACCCGTTCGCTAACCAGATCGACTACATATATGAGTCCTAGTCATAGAATATGCTTGGTGAAGAGGCTAATGATGCATACTAACTAACACAAAAAATGAGTGATGGTATTTCAATCGGAGATTTTTCCTTCTTTGAGCATGAGCCATTCTTTCGAGTCATGCTGTTATGGAAATTGGTTGCCATTAGGGGTGATACACAAATTATGTCCCGCAAAAATCGACCTTTTTCAACCCCCCTCCCCCCTATGTCAATATATTTTGTACGGGTCGTCACGCTTTGCAGAACCCCCCCCCCTCCCCCCTAAAAGCGTGACGTAATTTGTGTACGGCCCCTGTGATGTTAGTTGTGTTTGTCTGTGACACGATTTGTGTTTGTCTGTGATGTTAGTGTTGCCTTTGGGCTCGCCGTTTGAAAACTAGTCGAATCATTATTTCAGCCTTATATTATTTCAGCCTTTTGAAATTTTCAGCCTTTTGTGATTCAGCCTTTCGAAATTCAGCCTTTCGTAATTCAGCTTTCGTGTTTCAGCCTTTTGTACGTAACCCTCGACTTTATCCATGTGTGAAAGCTCTACGACGCGGAGAACTTTTTCTGAACATTCTCCATAGTAATTCCCATATAAACCTATTTTGCTCTTGGGCCACCGAAATGGCTGAAAATTTGACAGGACTCTAGTTTTGCACCAAGGATTGTAATAAACATATGGGAGCTTTGAATTTTAAACATTTTTGAAATCTAGTGTATATGCATGAAATCATGAATCCGACAGACAGTGAACTTGCTAACTGAGCTGACGCAAATGAGTTGAAATTTGTATGGGGTTTCTAGTCCACATACATGGGAAATTGGATGACCTCCAGCATTAGGGTTCATTCGCATATTACGTAACACAATATTTCTCCACTTTATGCATTCTCCCTCCCCACGTTATAACTTTGGTAAGGGGAATCTTGATTTTTGTACGGAGCAGTATACTATAGGGGGGGTGGGGGTAAGACGGACCGGGTGGGTAAGACGGACCACTGACTAGTTCTGTCACTTAAGAGCTGAAATTTGGCTTTCTTTCACGATTAACTCTATCTTCTTATCAGTTGATGATTATTAAACCACTCCATGAGAGAATGCATATGTCAAAAGTGCAACAAATAAACAATTATTTACTTGGCTACACGCTTTTGTGATGGGATCTAAATTTGAGGCGGCAATAAATAAGCTTTTTCAACATTAAATTGCTAAGTTTTCGCATTTTATTTTGAGTTTCCCAGTTGTTTTAAACTGTTCCGTCCTATGCACAACGAAATTCAGGTAAATTTCATGGCTTATGAATAACGGTGGTGGAATAAATATTTTGCGTTGCCTGGGGGTAAGACTGTCCGCCTTGAGGGTGGGTAAGACGGACAGTGTTGGGGTTACTTTGATAGTGCCATGAGAAACACATTAAAACCCACACATTGTTCACACATTGAAATCTATGCAGTATAAAAATGATTGTGGAAGCCGTGTAAAGCATTTTATATTGATTTTTTGTTTAAAAAATCATTATATTAGAATTTTTGTTGTTGGAACAGTTTGCACTTGGTGAAATTACCAGAGCATTGCATACTGTTAGGCGTTTACCAGTGTATGGATGTTTCCAATTTACAAAATGGACTTTAATTTGCAAAAACACGTTTCGCTAAGGGATTCAAAGCCAATTTTAGATTCTACTATGCTTGATCTATCTAATATAAACCGCCACGAACATCATTTAACACAGTTAATGGCTTATTAGCTAATTTTCCAAACGTGTCCATCTTACCCACCCTACCGGCCCGTCTTACCCACACTGTTGAAAAACATACATTTGGAGATCACTTTTTAATTATCTCAAAAGTCATGAAAAATCAAATTTTATTGCGAAATCGACTTGCAGACTGTAAAGTACCTTAGTTAAAGTAAATAGTATTGAGGTAAAATTTTAATTATCTCATTGTTTACACTGTCAAAATAGAGTGTTTCCTAAGCATGTCCGTCTTACCCCCACCCCCCCTAGATGCGTAATATGCGAACCACTAGGCAGCGAGAGAAATGACTACGTCAGTGCTGCAGGGAACAACAACGAGCCAACAACCATGTTGAGGGAGATTGAGGATGCTATCCAGTATCTTAAGAACAATAAATCAGTTGGTAAGGATGGTGTCGGAGCTGAACTAATCGAGATGAGCACAAAAAAGTTGGCCACCTGCCGGTACCGACTACCCAACAAACATTTTTGCTGTACAAGAGTGAAACAAATTACTCTAACTTTAGCTTGAAAAACTGTTATTTAGCTAGTTCTGTTACTTGGGTAATAGTCCGGATCTGAGAGACCGAACAGCTTCAGGAGGAGTGGAAACAAGGGGTCACATGTCCCATTAGCGTTGGCCATCGTAACCGTTTTCTCAGATCAAAGCTTTTTTGCTTCCGTTTCCGTTTCGAGTCCTGAGTATCAGTACAAAATTTGAGCACGATCGGTTGCGTCTACACTTTGCGCATTGCAATTGAAATTTGTATAGGATTTTGTATGAGAAAACATACTTTTTTTGCATTTTTGTCATATATAAGTTGAAAAAGTTTGTCTGAATTATTTTAAGCGATAATGTAAAATAATAGCCTAGAATGTTCTAAAAAACTTTGTCGAAAACCGCAAAGTGATCCGATGCTTGTGAAAATACACAGGAAAAAAATAATTAATATTAACTCAAGCTTAAATGATTTAATAGTGGAATGCTACTAATTGTAATCTTTCATCTAGCGTAAATTTCCAATGAATGTCATACACTTGGTGTTAGTTTTGCAATTATAGTAAAACCAAACACGTTTTCTTAATACTGAGCTATACATCATATTATTTTAAACGAACGCACCAAAGTTCAACTGACTCTGTCGTGATTTTACACGAAATTCATGTAAAATCAATTTCTGATGCTTAGACGATCGACGCTGCGCTGGCTAGTCAGTCAGCCATATTGTTTGTTTGTGTTCCATGTGATAAATCAGTAAAGTTTTGGCAGTGATCAAAATCATATTGGTTTCACCTAATTCAACAGCAGAAAAGTGTCAGCATTTGGTTATCATAATAACGGTTCGTGCAAATGTATTAAAATATTGCAAAAGGGTAACATTTTTCATGTAAACTCTTTTGATCCTAGAACCTACGTGAGGAAGACGTCAATCAATCGAAATTTCACGACTGCGTCACGAAATATGCTTCTGCAACGATGGTCCCATTGCGAGATGTTGTACGATGCCGCCCAAACAAGGAACGGAACAATCTGCACTGGCCAACAGTGGCGGTGGCGGCGGCGGCGGTCGGTGACGGTGAATGACTGGGATTCAGCGGAAAAAGATGCTAGCGGGAGGTGCGAGAAATCGTTCATTGTAGGGAACAAATTTCAGCAATTAAAGTGATATGAAGTGATACCAAAATAATATGCTATAGATTTATCGTTTTGAATAAAATATAGAATGTATGATTACTGAACGTTTTTTTTATCTCTTTCTCGGTGCATACCTCATTTAAGATATTTGCTTGTTTCGTGAAGGCAGGGAACCGGGCATGCTGGGGTTTCCACGATCCATGAAATTTACATGCACAGTCAAAACGTTGCGTGTAATTCTTAATCATCATGTAAATTTGTGCGATTGTTGGCATTCCCTTTATGTGCATTATGTTTAGCGGAAATTTACACGTTTTGTTTTATCTGTGTAGTTATAACCAACGAACCACATGCATGTAAAGGATAGCAACAAAATCATGCTGTTTCGGCAAGCAATGCCAACACTATAACTTTTTCATAAGCATGAGATCCTCCGAGGTCTTCGACAAAGTTTTTCAGGACACCCCAGGCTATGTTTTCACCTTATCGGTTACATGGTTTTAGAAATAATCGAACTTGTCATGACAGAAATGCAAAAAAGTTTGTTTTCCCGTGTAAAATCCCATACAAACTTCAAACGCGATGCGCAAAACGTAGACAAAACCGATCGTGCCCAAATTTTGCACACTTATTTGGGTCCTGAAGTGGGTCCTTAAAAGCTTTGATCTTATGCGATACCATCATATTTTTCATTTTTCCATATAACGGATGACCCACTCTTGCCCCATCCTTGACAAATTGAAGTGTGAAAACTTCCGAGCGATCACGATTCGGAATGCCGCCTACCAACTGCTTTCTCAGATCATCTTCCGTAGTCTTTCACCTAAAGTAAATGAGTTTATGGTAAGTTATCAAGCCAGCTTCGTCGACGGCCGCTCGGCAACGGACCAGATCTTCACCGTTTGGCAAATTCACCAAAAATGCCGCGAGTACCAGGTCGCAACATATCGCGCTTGTGCATCGACTTTATACGAAAGTATCGACGAGTACGGCTTCTCCGGGAAGCTCACTAGTTTGATCAAAGCGAAGATGAACAGGTGTGATTACTGCGTAAGAGTTTTGATCTAGTTCGTTCGAATCTCACCGGGACTACGACAAGGTGATAGACTCTCATGCCTGTTGTTCAACATCTTCCTGGGAGGTGTTATGCGACAATCCTGGCTGAACAGCCGGAGTACGCTTTAACAAGATCCGGTCAATTTGTCTGTTTTACGAATAACATGGATATTATTACTAGAACGTTTGGAACCATGGCAGAACTACACCCACCTGAAACGCGAAGCAGAGAAGGTCGAACTGATAGTACATGCGTCAGAGGCGAAATATACATGCTGGCTGGAGGAATCGCGAACGAGAGGGCAAGCTTAGGTAGCAGTGAGTGGTGGCGAAAAATGAATCAGTTTTATATTGAATTTGATGTATAGTATAACAATGATGAAATGAACGAAAATTAAAAAAAATGCAACAAGTTTACAATAAAGGTTAAGAAGAAATAGTGTGTTAACGTGATGTTATCTAACCATGGCAAACAATTTAAATGTCATAATATACAGTTTTTGAACCAAACAATCTTTTAGTAAAAAGCAATGCATTCCAAATTGTATTGACACCTTTTTCAAAACTTTGCGGTTCAACTTGCCCCGGAGTACATTAATTGATATATGAAAAGTTAGACCACGATGCTCTTGAAAACGTGACTAAAGGTCTAAATAGCCATCGTGGTGGCCCTGTTTGGATATTGTGATAGTTCACCCTTGAATGGGATGAACCAATCTTTAACAAAAATTATCGTAAATCATAATGCGTTGTATTTCTTAATTCGTACTTAATGTCTAAATAAGATTAAACGATGGCAATACTAAATCGAGTTTGCTACTACTCTCCAGGGTTAATCAACATTACATTGTGGCATTTTTGTATGCCTTTTGTGGTTCAAATTGCGGGCCTCATGCCATTATTTTGTTCGATCCAAGTTGAAATAAAATCAGCTGATGTAGTCAATTTTTCCAACACAAAGAGCAACATTCAATTGTGCCTTATACCTCAGCATACCTGTACGCAAACCTCGTCTACACGGACGGCGCACAGCACATCCTGTGCCAATCGTTATTATTTATTGTTGCGGTGTCTATAAAAAGAACCAAACCACCACCGGCACAAACACAGAAATAGCAACATACAGCGACCACAACGACGATGACGACGGTGGAAGCCCCACGGAACGGACGACTCATTCCGTGGAATTTAGATGTTTCTCTTAGCGTTTGCCATCACCACCAAGGTGTATGCAGTGCACCCCGACTCAACCTTCAGATTGGTTCGTTTTGTGCACGCCTAGGTAGTTCTTTTTTCTTGCGAGCTGCGGCAGGCGGCAGCAATTTAGTATATTTTGAATAGGACAGATCGGTGTAGTACTAGATTTGTAGTAATGAGCTGAATTTTTGTATGGTGAGAAGGTCAATTCTCCGTTTCTGCAAGGAAATGGTGCAAAAAGCGTGGGTATTATGATTCCTTGCCTAAATTGATGCTGTTTGAGCAAAACTTTGGGTAACAGTGTTGTTGTTTTCTCCATTTCTTTCAACATAAACAACACAGTTATCCAAAGTTTTGCTCAAACAGCATAAAATTAGGCAAGGAATCATAATACCCACGCTTTTTGCACCATTTCCTTACAGAAACGGAGAATTGACCTTCTCACCATACAAAAATTCAGCTCATTACTACAAATCTAGTACTACACCGAACGTGCCCCATTACAAAACTCCAACAATCGGAGGAGACGCATCACATCGCACCAGCTACGGAACGGGGGTTTGTTTGGCACATGGCATGGCGAGCTGGGCAAAAACACGAAGTTCAAAAGCCTTCGAGTTCAACGGGGTTGAACGCCCGCCGCCGCCGTCAGCATCGCCGCTGGCAGTCAGAGCAATCGCTACGCTATCTAATCGAGAATTTCTGCGTGTGCAAGCTTCTGCAACGTATACCTACCTATCTTGGGGCATTTATGACGTTGCTTTGCCACTAATTATCGGAAAACGAGGAGATATGAGAGAATGGCAAGAATCGAAATCGTAACAAAATAATAAAGATAATGGAGATTTCCTGTATACGATGCTTGGACATCCACAAGGAAGCGACTGGACTGTGTTATGCGAATTGCAATTGAATGTTCACATGTCTGGGGGAAACGATCACTTCTACAACAAGACAGAAAATAGAGGACAAATTCTTCAACCACAACCTAATCGGAATCTATACGACAACGAATAAAAAGTCTTCCCCAAGTTCCAAAAGATGTGGATTATACTTTAAGTTCAAAACTATTTCTAACGAAAAAAGTATGTAGGTATATACAGACAGGGTTCGTTATACACGGTGCCACCCACTTTAACCCTTTTCTTCCCACGACTTTGAACGACTATTTCTATGCCAAGAAAGCGTTTCCGAAAAAAGTTCTAGAACAAAAGTTATTGCAAATTTGTCAAATTTTTCGAAATCAACGAAAAAGTTTTTAGTTGTAAATCAATAGTTTTTTGATTGTTTATCAATAGTTGCACTATTGAAACAAGTAGTTGGCAGTTGGGTTTACCTAATGAGATTACAAACATATTCTAAAAACTATTGCATCATATTCATCCAATTCCGTTTGTCTCGAGTTCGTCGAAAATCGATGGTGCTCTAGAGCAACCATGGGAAGTAGAGGGTTAAGCCCACCGCAATTTCACTGTTTTCTGTCAACCAATTTAGTTCATTTTAGGCAGGTAACACTAGTTTACAGTATTTTAGAACTCGGTAAGCTGATGGTCAGTTTTGGTGTAGAATCATGCCCTGAGTTCCAAAACGCGAAGGAAAAAAATTACTATCCATAGAGCGGAATTTTCTTTCGGCTTTCCATACAAGGTTGATGATTTGAAATCGATTTTTGTTCTATTTTTAAGCAAAGTCGCTCACTTCACACATTTCATTCTCCGTAATGTAATCAATGCTCCAATTTAGCTGATTTTTTTTACTGTAACTCGCCTACATATGATATGTCAAATAAACAATGATAAGGAATTTTTAAATTGTTTTTTTTTTATTAAAAAAAATACATTTCTTCATAGATTTTTGGAAATTTTGCTAAAATATAAGCAGATCGTCCCTAAAACTCGCCAATATCTTGAATTTCATCAATCTGACGCAAAACCTGCATTCATATGATCGAATGGTATTATGTTCAGCTCTTAATTTATGGAAAAAGATTTAAAATTGGTTGAACAAAACGTAAGATATTTGAGTTTTGGTTAATTCCATATTTTAAAAAGTTGTAAAACACTTAAAATTTTTTGAAGCACGGTTTCGAAATCAGCGCTTAGCTGTGCTTCAAAAATTTTGGTTATTGACAGAAGTTCACGACTTTCGTTTTATTTTGTAAACTAGTGTAATTAGCTTACATTATTCCGCAACTACACACAAAAAATGAGCTCAATCGGATGTAAGGCAGCCGAAAAATCACAGTGGGCGTAAAATACCACCCACCGTATATGTATAACGAAAATTTACTGCACAGTCGAGACTCTTATAAGATCACTGGTCGGGGGGCGCAATAGGAATCCGCTTAATAGGAGACTAAGAGCTTAGGCGCTGTCCATAAACTACGTAGACTGAATTTTGATAATCTCAGACCCACACCCCCCTCCCCCCTCGTAGACTTTCCTCCATACAAAATTTTCGGAATTTGTAAGGACCATAGACCGTAGTTGGCCAGACCCCCTCCGTCCCCCCCTCAGAGTCTACGTAGTTTATGGACAGCCCCTTATGGGATTTCGGCTTTTTGGGGGTGTGGCCTATTATCTCGGGTGTGCTAAGAGTTAGCGCAATACTTTCTTCGGCAAAGTTTTAGGGCTTGATAAGATCAACCATTTAGAACTTTGGTTCATATGATTAGTTGGCAACTTGGCCGCTAGAGGGACCATCAACAGTTTGATGCTAAATTGCACTGCAGGAACCATATCAGGTTGTCAAGCAAACGTTACGATATGCGACAGCTATCGATAACCCTGATAGTGTCTTCGGGAAAGTTGGTGGGTACGCCAATAACTTACTGACGATTAGTTGCGAAGTTCGAAATTCCTCCACTGGGCGGCGCTAGTGAGCAAGTAAATTTTCAAAACCTCATATCTCAGAATCCCGATAATTTAGAAAGTTGGTGTTTTTGGCAAAGTTGATCAGTATGACATAAACTTACATAAAAATAAACACTTGTTTCGCAATTCTGCCACTAGGCACTAGTGAACATGCAAATTTTAGAAATCTCATAGCTCAGAATCCTGATAACTTAGAAAGTTGGTGTCTTCGGCAAAGTTTATCAGTATGACATAAACTCACATAAAAATAAACACTTGTTTCGCAATTCGGCCACTAGGTGGCGTTTACCGGGTTTTTCCGTATTTTTTCGACTTTGTTGGGGTTTTTCGGCTTGGCAAAACTAGTGTCGCTCTCCCCGATAACTTAGAAAGTTGGTATCTTTGGAAAAGTTGATCAGAATGACATAAACTTACATAAAAATTAACACTTGTTTCGCAATTCTGCCACTAGGCGGCGCTAGTAAACTTGCAAATTTTAGAAATTTTATAGTTAGAATCCTGATAACTTAGGAAGATGGTGTCTTCAGCAAAGTTGATCAGTATGACATAGGCTTGCACAAAATGGGACACTCGTGTCAGAATTCTGCTACTAGGTGGCACCAGTAAACTCGCAAATTTTAAAAATCTCATAGCTCAGAATTCTGCAATCTTGGAGAGACTGTATTCATCATTGATGAGATACTTGATTTGAAATTCTGCCCCTGGACAGCATGCACATTTTATCAATTGTATACCTTGATGTCAGTCGGACTCTAAAGGAATCCTCCGTGGAACTTTTAAGAGTATGCCAGTTGAAACTACTAGACGAATCAAAAGAATTAAAAAAAAAAAAAGAATTGCGAAACAAGTGTTCATTTTTATGTAAGTTTATGTCATTCTGATCAACTTTGCCAAATACACCAACTTTCTAAGTTACCGAAGAATGTTTTGTAACCTTACTAGTCGTGGACTTCCATATTGTGCGAACCTCAAAATTGTATAGGATCAGTGAAATATAAAAAAGGGTATATGTTAATGAGCGATGACATACGCCTTTGTCATTCGTTAGTTTTATACGTGAATGCCGTTTTCAAAACTGAATTAATATAAACATCCAAAAATAAGAATTGAGATGATCAATTGTAATGATAGTTCTAAATTTAACTACCAAAGAATAGACATGATTAAATGAAACTAAGTTTTATAATAATTCAACTATAAGCACTTATGACCTTCAAATGGGCGTAACTGAAAAAATTGACCAACATTATTTTGAAATTCAGTTCAGGGGTGAACAATAACTATATAAATGAATGAAATGTCGTTTATATTTTTCATTGTACACGGTGTTCAATAAGTTCGGATACACCATATAACTTGAATTAAATTCACATCTGTAATTCAGATTTTCAAAGTAAATGTATTTATTGGAAGGTCATATAACACTGATCAAATGTACTATATGGTTTTGAATAAAGTCTTTTTCTACTTTTTTTGATAAGCCTTAGATGTATCTAAAGTTAGTTAGCTCCGGCACGCTGGAATAATTTTCGATATGTTGCTCAAGCTACAGAAGTCTAAAACGTTGACTTTGGAGTTTACATCTCACTATACTAAATTAAAATAATAAAATAAATTAATAGACAAAAGCTTTACACTGCTATTTCAGTGATGATATGGTGATAAATTTGCAAGTTTAGTCAAAATGTGCTTAAATCTATGAAAAAGGCATAAGTACATTATATAAAGCCAATTTTGGTTAAAATTTGCCACATTAGGGATATAATCAAGTTTTGGAAAAGATAATCATGGATTAAACTGAGATATAACGCAGCCTTGTTTTTTGACAAAACAAAAATCATTAAAACAGGTACAGCGGCAATTTTAGCAATTTTAAAGATCAAAATAAAATGAGTGCGTACTTCACCCAATCTGAATCTTATAGATTATTTCGTATGGCCATAGTTGCTACCACTAATGTTGTAGACAACAACCTAATTTGATTTAACTTAACTCCATTACTCAATAAAAACTAGCCTAAATACAAATGACAGACGTGCGTGCCGGCCGAAAGGAACTTGAGACACATTTGCAATTATTACAAAAGGATAAAGGACAGTTTATTTCAAAACATATAC